>NC_057348.1:164842991-165157991 GCF_016509475.1 Prionailurus bengalensis | reverse complement strand
TGTGGATAAATCGGAAGCCTAAATGTAGCCCAGATGCTGAGCTAAACTCTGGGACACAGGGGTAGAATGAGACCTATCATCTGCTTTCTAGGGGATTCCAGTCGGGGGCAGGGGCATGGGTGTGGGGGCATCACAAGAGTCCACACGGAGACTGACCAGGTCCCGGGGGACAACCCCTCTCCCAGGGGAGAGACCCACCCAGGGGGTGACTCAGGCTCAACGGGGAGGCAGGGAGTGGGCAGCGAGTGGAGGCTGATGGGAACGCAGTAAAAATGTTTGCACTTCCACGGAAATATGTGAACGTGCTCACGAAAAGACTTAGCTGTCATGATTTCTTTCCCCGATGGCCCCACAGCACTATGTTATCAAAACACCGTTTCCCCGCGTTACTGACATGTAACTGACACAGAACATGACTTAGCCTAAGGTATGCGGTGTGATGAGGGGATGCCCACGGACGCCGCGTCCCGGTCACCACCAGCTAGCGAGTGCCGCCATCCGCTCACCTTTGTGCGTGCAGTGAGGACATTTGCCACCTGCTCTCTTGGCCGCTTCCAAGTGCATGACCCAGAACCGCAGGACTTCGGCCCAGCGTCCGTTATGGTTCTCTCTCCTCCAACAACTCTGTGGGTGGTGATGCTGTCCACACTGAATGCAAACTCTCCAGGGCAGCAGCACCACCCCAGGGGCCGGGGGCACCCGTGGGGCACGGCAGGGGTCTGCAAAATGCCTGCACACCACGCCTAGTGCTTTAGGATCTAGTCCTGGCCTCCAGGTTCAGGCAATGCTAACTACAGTGAAGGTCAGTCAAGGTGACAATTAAAGACAAAAAAGGTCTCTAGCAGCCGTGTGATACGGCTTGCCTCAACGTGTACTGCAACTCTGTGATGTGAGGGCTATTACAAGTATTGAAACAAAAACAGATCAGGAAATTTAAGTCAAGAGCTTTAGCCTCAAAGTTAACAGGTGGTGCTGGGACATGAATTTAGATTTGTTCTTATTTTAAAAGCTCTTTTCGGAGTGCCCTCGGGCTGAGTTGGTTAAGTGACCGGCTTCAGCTCAGGTCGTGATCTCACAGCTTGTGAGTTGGAGCCCCGCATTGGGCTCTCTGAGGTCAGCTCAGAGCCTGGAGCCTGCTTCAGATTCTGTCTCCCTCTCTCTCTGCCCCTCCCCCACCTCCCTCCCTCCTTCTCTCTCTCTCTCTCTCTCTCTCTCTCTCTCTCTCTCTCTCAAAAATAAATAAACTTAAAAAAAAATAAAGGGGTGCCTGGGTGGCTCAGTCACTTAAGCGTCCGACTTCAGCTCAGGTCATGATCTCACGGTCTATGAGTTCGAGCCCCGTGTCGGGCTCTGTGCTGACAGCTCAGAGTCTGGAGCCTTCTTTGGATTCAGGGTCTCCCTCTGTCTCCGTCCCTCCCCCACGCATTCTCTGTCTCTCAAAATATGAACAAAAGTTTAAAAATTTTTTTTAAATTAAAAAATTTTTTAATTAAAAAATTTAAAAAAAAAGAAAAAAAAACAAAAACCAAAAATCCTTACTGAGGGGCACCTGGGTGGCTCAGTCAGTTAAGGCATCGGACTCTTGATTTCGGCTCAGGTCATGATCTCACAGTTCATGGGTTCAAGCCCCATGTTGGGCTCTGTGCTGATACCCTGGAGCCTGGTTGGAATTCTCTCTCTCTCCCTCTCTCAAAAACCAAAATTAATTAAACTCAAAAAAAGCTCTTTTCAAGTCTATGCAGTTCCAATTACATAGTTTATACTTTCCCTGTTGAGCAGGATCACAGCACGTGGGTTTACTAATCACTATTCCAAAGTCACCCTTAGCTGTTGATCTGTCTGCACACAGTCTCGAGAGGACAGGGATGATTAACAGCCATCGCATGAAGCCAGCTGCGATGGTCCCCATGTCAACCTGCTCTTCCAATGCCTTCTGGTTCACGAGCATCCCGGATGAGAGCTTGGAGGGTTGTCAGAGTGTAAGCGTGGACGAGGTCCCAGCTGCACTGCTGTTTCAGGTAGGCATGAGCCTAGACTAGCCTTCCGCTAACTTTGAGTACCTGGAAAAATCCATTTTAAAAATGAAAATCCTTTCCCCATTATCTGTAACCACAGCTGAAGTTGTTCCTTCTCCTGCTGATTATGACACATCAGACACATCGGAGCACCCAACTGGAGCTGGGGGACTGCTCCCTAAGTGTCGTGTCCTTCATCGATGTCAGAAGGGATGCCCTTTGTTGAGGGAAGGGGAAGTCAAAATTTTTGTTTTGTTTTGTTTTTTAGAAAATGGAAGCCAATTCTGAAGAGACTGCTGCAAATATTTTATACTGAGGACCATCCAAAGGAGATTAGGCAGTTTTGCTTCCTTGGATAGCATTAAAAAAAAAAAAAAACTTTTTTTTTTTAAGTTTATTAATTTATTTTGAGGGTGGGTAGGGGCAGAGAGAGAGGGACACAGAGAATCCCAAGCAGGCCCCACGTGGTCAGTGCAGAACCTGACTCAGGGCTCGAACCCACAAACGGTAAGATCATGACCAGAGCCAAAATCAAGAGTTGGACACTCAACCGACTAAGCCCCACACGTGCCCTGGAGAGCATTTTTAAACTCAGAGCTCCACAGCTGCCAACAAGGCAGGATTAATGCTCCACGGGTGACACATTTTGCAACCTACTGTTTCCCAGGCACTAAAATAATAAAAAAGCACCACTTTGGTTTTCTTTTAATCTCTCATATTTCCTCCAAAGAAAACTCAGGAGAAAAAATATACAATACTTGAAGCCTAATTCACGAGAACTAATGTCTTTCTCTTAAGAGTTCTCCTGACACGGAAATCACCGGGTTGTACCTGTTTTGAAATTTTCTGAGACCACGATGTCCCAGAAAGGCCTCAGTAGTTCTGCGTACTGACCTTTACCATCCGTATCCGCAAAAGGTGCTCAGACCTTCTTCTTGGTGGCTCAGGGGGTTATTAAAGACGCAGGTGCCCAGCCTCTCCAGTGGCTCTTATTCTCAGCTCCCCATCACAACCACCTGGGGAACTTTCAAAAGTCCCAAAGCCCAGGCCACACCCCCAGAATGATTAAACCAGACTCTCTAGTGTATGAGGGGTAAGGGCACGTGAAAAGTCCCCGCCGGGTGACTGCCGAGTGCAGTGTCAGAGGGGACCTCCCTCGGTCCCCTAAACTGCAGGGGGTCCCGTGTGACACATGGGCTCTGCACTGTCAGGGGACTCTCTCAAAAGAAGCCACTGCGGGCAGAGGTGCCATCAGATTCATTTTTCCATCATTAACACAGCGCTAGACTCATACCCGCACTCTTCATAAGCAGCTACTGGATGTGTAAATGAGTGGAGTAAATGGGTAAGTTGAACTCAGCTACCAATTAGCTTTGTCCAAGATCAATTGTTCATCACAAAAATGAGTCCCGCTTAGTTAACAGGATAGTTAAGATCCAGTGAATTAATGTATGGCGGGGGGGGGGGGGGGCACCTAACACAACGACAGATTTTCATTTCTATCTTTCTGGTAGCACCTGTGGACTAGGACACTGACACCAGGGTAATTAATCCCAGTATGGTCTTTTGGGCTAAAAAGGCTACAATAACCAGCAATGGCTCCTGCGGAAGATCCAAAATTCGGTGGGGGAGGGAGGGAAGAGGGGGAGGGGAGTTGAGGTCCTGACTCAGGACGCAGCAGCACCAAAAACTTCAGATGAACACCAGCTGGGGTCCCTAGACAGGCTTCCCCACGTTTGGGCAAATCCCACAAGAGTTTTGCCCACAAACCAATGAATGGCTAGGTGGGTAGAAAACTGAGACAAGGATTTGGGGGGATCATGATGACGACCAACAGAAAACGAGGTTGTGTTCATCAGGGGCTTTATCAAGGAGACTCGGGGAAGGGTGCTGTGGATTCAGAGGGACAGGACAATAAAAGGAATATGGGGCCTTACCAGCTCATTGCACACTCATCAGCCCCTGTCTCATGCCAAGACTCATTCCTGAGCCGGAAGGGTGACGGTTAAGTCACAAAACAAAGGAAAGGAAAACAGCCTTACAATCTTCTGCTGATGGCCAAATTTATGTATCAACTTGACCCGTGTTAGGAGGTGCCCAGATATCTGGCCAAACACTATGCTGGATGTTTCTGTGAAGGTGTCTTTGGATGACGTTAACATTGGAATCAATAAACTGAGTAAATCAGATTGCCCTAATGTGGGTGGGCCTCATCCAATCAGCTGAAGGCCTGAATAGAACAAAAATGGCGATCCTCCCACGAATACGAGGCGACTCCCCATGCCTGACCGCTTCAAGCTGGGACATTGGTCTTTTCCAGCCTTTGGACTTGAAGGGAAACATCAACTCTTCCTGGGGCTCCAGCCTGCAAACCTTTGGCCTGGCAGTTCCGCCATGTTCTCACATTTTCCGCCTCAGACTGGAACGACACAGCTGGCCAGCTCACCAGCCGGTCAGATCCTAGGCCTCTGCGATGACGAGGCAATTCCTTACACTACATCTCTCTACGGACCCACCTCCTACTAGTGCTATTTCTCTGGAGATCCCTGACTGATGCATGAACACACCAGACGCCTGCATACCTACAGATGACCTCGGTAAGTCCTGTGACCATCGGGATAGAGGATTATCTTTGTACTACCGCCAGCTGGAGTAATTTTTAAATACAAGAAGTGAAAATTACACTGAGGACCCACGTACCCACTCTCCCACCCTCCGCCCAAGTGAGAGAGAACAGTGAAAGATGACATTAAGCCACAAAACCACCATGCCTGTGCATAAGGACAGGAAAGAGCTCAAAACAATGCTACTGCGTAATGTACACGCAAGTGTGACGTGTGCTCTCGGATGGGCAAAAGTTGGAACGCCTACAGGTGTCCTGTCTGATGCACATTCCGAGCTCTCTGTAGTGGGAGGGATCAGTGGAGCACTGAGCCCATCTGTAACACCCAAAATGGCTTTGCTTCCGGCCAATGACCTCTTCCGAAAGAGTGGTTCAACCCTCTTGCGTCTCTGGGGAAGGGGCCATACGCTGGACGTGCCGTTCTGCTGGGATGACATTCTAGGTCCGAGACGGGGATGCAGACCAGGTTCTCTGCCCCTTCCTGTGCCAGTGGTGTGGCCGTCAAGGTGAATGTTACCGGGCTCCGTGAGGTCGGGATATGAACTCAAAGCAATGACACTCTAAATTAACTGCGTGGTGACATAATCTATATTAATTGAACATGATTGATTCTTATTCAGAACAAATGGGCATCTTGGCATGGCCATACTGATATGTCAAAAGGGCTTCGTCATAGTACCTCATTGTCAATAGATAAAGTTGGCTGAATTGGGTCAGCAGGTACCACCTCCAACTGTCCTTTGTTATGACATCACAGAGTCCGAAGTAGACAATAACAGGTGGATTTCAGGGGATGCTCATTCCCCCCGCCCCCTGCTGGGCTACCTCTTGCTTACAAGAACACCTTCAGGACTGTCCTCTGCTGCTGAGGCATTCTGACGGGGGCGGGGAGCCACCTGAGCACCAGTCAGGAGGAGGAGGGCGTTTCTTTGGCCATCCCCACTGCACCTACCCATGCTATTCCAGACTGAGCCGGGGCTGGGGTGGGAAGAGATGGCACAGAAAGGTACATGCACGCTTCTTGCCCATTCCTATGGATTTTCCTACTTCTCCCAAGATGAAAGAGGAAAAAGCAGATTTTACTGGACTCTCAGGGAATTCCCAGGCCAAAAGTCATGGAGGTAGAAACGGGCAGGACTACATGAGGAATGAGGTGAATTTTAAGTAAGGGGAGTGGTTCATGACAAGGAAGGCTAGATTCAGTAGGAGAGGGGCAGGGCACCCCCCTTAGAGCAGTCTGGCCATATCTGGGCAGAGTGACACAATCCCGCAGCTTCCCGATGGGCAGAGGCGAGAGGAAAACAGTGTTTTCGGATTAACCCAAGTCCCAGGTCCTTGGGGGACCTGGTTCATGGCCATGGAGCCCAGGTGCTCCTGGAAAGCAGGCAAGGTGATACTCTCCACAGCTCAAAGGTAATCATCTTCAAACAACCAACACTCAACAGAGAAATAAAGGCCCTCCAAGAAATTCTGATGGCTATGAATAACACAACAAATCACTAGCTTTTGGTCATTCACTCCATGAGCGCCTGTTACTTCTCATTCCGAGCGAGACCACACACGGGCAATAGCAGATCTCAGGGTGATGAGGCCCCATCACAGCTCCGCAGGGAAGGCCAGCTTCCTGGGGCTGGTGTGACCAACATGGAACCTGAGCTAGTGTCTCAGAGTCAGGAGGGAGGGGCTGATCGTGCTAGGAAGGGTCCTGAAAAGTGAGGTGCTGTTGCCAAACACACAAGGAAAGAAGCCACACCAGGAAGGCCACACGTCCCACCCAAAGAACCTGGCCCACGGAGGCAGTGATGAGAAGCCACACTGCAGCACAGGGTCCTACTGAAAACTAGTAGGAATCTCGGAGATGTGTTGGTGTCCTCTAGAATTCCAGACAACTAGGACCACTTGGAGGCTTCTAGTAAGTAAAAAGGAGTGCCTTGATAGAATTTAACTTTTAGAACTATCACCTAGCAGCAAGGTGGGCAATGAACTGCGGTGATTAGGGGCAGGGAGATGACTGTAGCCGTAACTACCCAGCACCTGGGTGAACGTAGTGTGGTCACTTCTCTGCTTCATTTACATTTATTCTTATCTTCTCGCAGCTTGCCCAAAAGGAATCCAGTCAGGCATCATGTTCACAATGTGAAGAGTGAAACTTGGGGCACCGGACAAGTGTCCGAGCGTGTGGCCTGGTGCTGTTTACCAAAGGTCTGGTAGCTGGCTGTAGCTTCTCCATTCTCCCCCAGTTTGCTCATGGGGCTACTGAACACTTCTCACATATGTCGAAAGTGTGATTTGGGGGCTCCTGGGTGGCTCAGTTGGTTAAGCATCTGACTCTTGGTTTTGACTCAGGTCATGATCTCACAGTTCATGAGATCGAACCCCACGTCAGGCTCTGCACTGACAGCTCACAGCCTGCTTGGGATCCTCTCTCTCTCTCTCTCTCTCTCTCTCTCTCTCTGCTCCTCCCTTGCTCACTCACACTCCCTCTCTCTCTCAAAATAAATGAATAAACTTTTTTAAAATGAAAGAAAGATGATGCTGGAAGTTATTTATCCTGAGGATACTAACATTACAGCCATATTTGTGGAGAAAGGGTAGTTGTTTTAACAAATGGTGTTGAAACCTCAGATATCCACACCCACACACACACACACAGAAATTTAATCCATACTACATATGATATACAAAAACCATCTGAAAATGGACTGTAAGGTCTAAACATAAAACCTAAACTTATAAGACTTCTAGAAGAAAGGTAGGAGAAAATCTTTGTGACCTTATATTAGACACGTTGCCAAAAGCAAGATCCCTAACAGGGCCAACTGGTAAATGGGATATCATCAGGAGGAGAAACTTCTGTCAAAAGGGAATGAAAAGAAAAGCTACCATTTGGGAGAAAATATTGGCCAGTCATAGATTAGTCAAAGGACTTGTATCCAGAATATATAAAGAACTCTCAGAATTCAACAATAAGAAAACAAAGCAAACCCTCAGTAATAAAATGGACTAGAGATCTGAACAGACACTCCTCCAAGGCAGATACACAGATGACAAATCCATGCAAAGATACGGAACAACATACCTCACTCGGGAAGTGGAAACAAAGCCATAATTTAGTAGCGGTACACGTCTACTAAGAGGACGAAGGAAAGATGCCTGATCATGAAAGAATGCACACTCACGGACTCCTTGTGTATACAGTTCTAGGAAATGCACCCTAGACCATGGTGGCTTAAAGCAGATCTCTGGTTTCCGCAGGAGGGCTCCAGAGTGAGCGACACGAGGAAACTTTTCGGGACCACGATGTGTTCCCTATCTCCCTATCTTGATTGTGGGGTTGGTTTCTGGATGTATACATCTGCCAAAGCGTATCAAATTGCACACTTTAAATATGGGTGGTCTGGGGCCCCTGGGTGGCTGATCTCATGGCTTGTGAATTTGAGCTCTGCAGCGGGGTCTCTGCTCTCAGGTCTCTGCTCCGGATCCTCTGTCTCCTTGGCTCTCTGCCCCTCCCCCACTCACACTCTCTCCCTCTCTCAAAAACAAATAATTAAAAAAAATCAATAAGGGTAGTTTGCTGTATTGTATTTATCTGTCAATAAAGCTGTTCAAAGAGATAATTAGAATTCTATACATATGATCCATATCTTTGAATCTTGAGTTTTCTGATCATCTCTTTTATTTCACCCTCCGCTTGTACTGTACTGACACCCTCATTTCCACATCTCTTCGCCTCGTACCTACAACTATACACAAGTTGCCTTTATCAGGAGAAGACGATATACTGTTTTTTTTTTCCCAACAACCCCAGCACTAGCAGCCCCTGGCCACGGGATGGATTTCTAAGTTCCACAATGACAAACATTTAAGAAAAAATATCCAATCTCATCAAGGTGAGCAGTATCTTGGGACTACAGGCAGTTTTTCTCTGGGATTAAGCAGCTTCCCTGGTGGGTAATCCTTTTCCTCAGACTCGATCAGAGCTAACTCAAATTGGGCTCGGTCTTCCTTCAGAAAAGAAGCTGCTACTTTACATGTAGGTACATCCATTGCAGTTGGGAGGCAGGAAGACTTCAGCTTTACGCTTCTCTTTGGCCCTCGAGGACAATCTATACTGCCGAGGTGCTCACATACATAGCAGGTGCACCCTGGGATGCTGTATCTGTCCTACCCTGTCTAGCAGGCAGAAATACCTCATGTCGCTTTCCTCCAATTTTCGTATTCCTGCTGGAACTTAACTTGTTAGTCTGGTGACACATCTCTCTCTCTCTTCCTCTGCAGATCCTGGTTTCTCCAGTCGTGGAGGATTTCTCCCCCACGGGGACTGTCTTGCACATGATGGGAGACAGCAATTGTGTGTGACCAGCAGTGAGAACACAGGGTTTAAGAACCTCCCAGACTCGGGTCGCAACCCTGCATTTCAAACTTGTTTGCCCTCTTGCCAACACGGAACACGCTGCCTCTGTTCCGGCCACACTGCTCCAAGGCTTACGCTGTCTTGTCTGTGCCCCTACATGCACGTGTTTTCTCATATCCCCTCAAACAAATTTCTGTTTATTAAAATGTTACCCACTACTTAAGGCTTCAATCAAAATGTAGCCTATCTCTATTTCAATTTTACTCCAACAAATATCCAACCCTTGCTTCTCCATGAAGACGGTAAGAGGGCAAAATATCAAACAAATATATAGACACTGGGATGTAACATGGACATCTACTTTATGAACATATGGATGCTGTTTTTTCCTGGTTCTTCCATTGCCCCCCAAGATTTCCAGCACATGTCTCTGCACACACAGGTAATGCTCAGTATGAGACTCTGAAGAGAGTCTGAAAGTATAATGTATGCTTAATTTATAGCAAAATCATTCCAACATCTTCAATCTGGTATTGAAATTTGCAAGTAAACGGCCATGCTCGTGGACTCCCGCAACCCATCTGCATAGTGTTAGCCCCTCCACAGCAACACAAAGCAAAAAATGCCTAAGAACCTCCAGTTTGCTTACCTAAGTATACGTATTTACAGGAATAATTAGCTCCAAGAGTTCATATTTACTGAGGACTCTGAACAGGAAATGCATGAACTTCTAGGTTTACCACTGGAAATAATTCCTGTGCCTCAGCTCAATAGCTCCCAACTTCCTTGCACTCACGGATACACCTGGCCTCAGGCCATCCCAGGCACCCCCAAACCCTACCTCCAATTCTCCACCTCGGCCACCTACCTCACTACCTGGAGTGCAATATCCTTGTCTGCATAAGACTCCACAAAATTTCATGTTTCGATGCCTTGAATCACACCATTGTATATGCTTGGTCCACACGGGGATTTTTTGAAAACTCATTTTTAAGCATCGAATTGAAGTTTCTCCTCTTTGCAGTCTTCCTCCAAGCCCCCTGCCTTCCAGAGAACATCAGGTGCCCTGTTTCGATGTTTCCAGGGCACTTTATCCCTCTCCCCATCTGGCATCTTGCACATGGTACTCTGATTACTTGTGCTAAATTCCTATGCTGAATACAAGCCCAGCCAGGGCCTTCTTCATATCTCTACCCAAATTTGTCCTGGAGGGCTTATACAGTGCCTGAAATGGTGCCAAGAAATGGTTGGGGAATTGATCTAAAAGTCTCCTGTAAGTCCTCTTTACCTTACTCTCGGCATTCCTGCAGCTGAAGACAGGAGGAAGAGAATCAAGCATTAAGGGACAGAGATTTACCAGCATCTGTTCCCTAAAAGGCTTAGGTTAAGTACTTGCTTTTTTTTCCCCTGCCTTCTTTCCCTAACTGATAAATTATAGAGCAGAAATATTCAGCTTCCTAAATCAAAGGGCTATCTTAAATTCAAAGGTGAATAACAAACAATGCATATATCACATCTATATATAATGGCTAATAGCCAAACTACCTAACAATGTTAATATTCCTAAAGAGAAAAAAAATATTCCTAAAGAGGGCCAGGCGAGAACAAAAACAACCGGGGAAAGGAAACCTTTTTTGATGTTTTCAGATACTATGGTAACGTTAAGATCAGCAATGAGGCTGAAGTAAATAGACTTGATGAATTCCCAAGTGATTCATATTCAATCATAAATTTTAATGTATATAGTAAACTGGATTTAAGCTAGCTTCATCCACCCATCCACCCATCCATCTACCCATCCACCCATTCATCCACCTGTCCTATCCATCCACCCACACACCCATCCATAAACCATCCAACCATCCATCAATTCACCTACCCACCCATCCATCCACCCACCCTCAATCCATCCATCCATCCATCCATCCATCCTCCATCCAACGGATATTTACTTAGCACACACACCTTTAGTCTACATGCTGTAGCTAAATATTAATTATGGGCTAGTGCCCACAGAAAAAGGAAAGAGAAACCAGCCTTTGTTACAAAGCGAAAGGCCTTTGCTTGCACATTACATTTGTGATTCATTTATTTCTCAGAAAATCTTACAGGATAAGTAATCTTGTCACTATTTTTACAGATAAGGCAGATGAGATAGGGTGATTAAAGAGCCACTCAGGTTACCCTTAAGTCCATCTGCCTGAGAAAGAGGTTCTCTACAGACTCGCTAGCATGGATAATTATCTACCTTTTCTTCATTAAAATGTCAATAACCATGTTAAAACTGCAATGTTTTAAAAATCTTACAAGCATGTTTGTATTTCACATACTCACTTCTCCAATCAGTGCCTTGGCAGGCAACATTTGCAGAAAATGGCATCAACAATCAAAGCACAGAATCTGCACTTAGCAAATCACTCTGCTAATAATGAAGCACCAACAGACTCCCCAGGTCACAAGTTTGTTCGCTGGGCTTCTCTACAGTCCTATCAATCGCTCTTTGGTTATCATTTGAGAATTTACATCTCCTATATGAATGTTTCCCCTTATAAAACATTCAGCACATTTTCTTTTAGAATCACTGACAATAGAAACTTCCTCAGTTGCTACATGAACACAAGGTGATGCAGGCTTCTTCAAGATTTTGTTGGTGAGGACAGTTTGTAGGAAGACCATTCCACGAAAAACCTACTCGATGCTTTTTCTTTAAGAAGGAACAGCTCTTGCCAGCACATGAGGTGAATTCATGTGCTTTTTTAGACCTTTGGGAAAAAAAAAATCAACCCTATTTATCCTAGTTCCGTTCTTTTAGCCCATCAGAAAGGCCTATCCGTCCGTTTAATCGATAGCAAACCCAAAGAATCTGTTCTGGTTCACTAGGGGTGGGGGAAAAAAATCTTTAAAGAAAACCAACAGTGCAGCTTGAGTTCCTGAATGTATCTGCTGAAAAAAATCACACGGTATGAACTAAATGCATACTTAAGCCCTTCCTACGCCGGCAGTAAATACAAGGCAGAAACTCGCCTGCTTATTCATTCCAAGACTGACGTCTGACTTTCAAAAATACGTCCCAGCCCAGGAACCCCTCCCCTTTTGGGAAGAAAGAGCTGCTGTATGTTTCTTGGAAGTCCTGACATTACTGGATGAATGGACGGTGCTACTCTGAGATCCTTTTACCTCCCCCGGGAACGACAGCCAGGGGAACCGGGGAAGGTGGGAAGAGGCATGACCCTCTAGCGAACCTGGAGACCTTCCCCGGGGCAATGCCAGCGTCCCACAGCTCTGTTCCATCACCCTGCGTTAGCCAATGGTAGTCACACCCTTGGTAGGTTAGTGAAAGCCCACTTTACATCGATTTTGCCGATTCTGGAAAGAGGAGGCCTTTTCCCTGCCCTCAATTCTTTATCCCTCAGTATCAGTCCGATGTGCATTTGAGCTTTAAGATCATAAAATATTTACTAACTTCCAGCTTTTAATGTTCGTGAAATAAAGAGCCAAATTAATAATTTTTGAGCGTTGGTTAAAAAGAAACTCAAGACTTTCTCCAAAGGGACAGCATTCAAGGCCAAATAAAGAGGTGTGGCCAGGTCCACCTGGCGTCAAAGTGCCTGGCTGCCAAGTGTCACTGGCTATTTGAACCGTAGACAAAAACATCACTGTTCACACTATGATTTGTTTCTCTGTTTCCCTCCAAGAGCCGAAAGCAGTTGATCCGGTTTGTGCGGAAGGACACACAGGAAGATGGAAAGCCAGACCACAGAGAGAGACTCAAATACAAGGACAGCCTCACCGGGAGGACGGTGGCAGGTGGCTAGCTGGCTGATGTCACCCTATGGGATGACATCATTTGCTCTACCATCGGGGGCATCTGAGATTCAGTATTTTCCTTCTTCGGAAAGCCCCCATGCAACCAAGGGGCCACTCCTACCTTAGGGACCCACTAAGCAGAGACCCCAAGCTGGAGATGCAAACACCCTACCAAGTGGTGCACTCAGCCTCCCTCAACGCTGAGGGGTAATCCCACACATCACTAACGGAGCACCTACTATGTGCTGGTATGTTCACAGATGCTGTAGTGTAGACATCATCAAGTTTCATCTGTACCCCCAAACACTATAAGGCAGTATGGGCAGCTTCACCTTACGGAGGAGGAAAGGCTGAGACCAGCCTAACACTATACAGATAGGTGGCGGAAGAATCCAAATTCAAATTCTGATCTGTCTGCAATGCAAGGCCTTTTCTACTGAACTAGGGTAATCAAGGCTGGTCCCTCGATTATCCCTCGAACAGAAGGAACTGCCATCCTGTCTGCCATCCTGCCTCTTGGCATCAACAGCTTTACGATGACCGTTCCTACTTCCTAAGAACCTGGAGAAAACAGGGAGAATTGCAGGGCATTCGGAGGAGACCCACAGAAATCCAGTCTAGCCTCATCACATCATAGAGAAGAGACAAAGGTTCACGGAAAGGAAAGGACTTGCCTGAGTTCACGCAACTCCAGAGAGGCAAGGCGGCCACAAGAACCCAAATACCCAGGGCATTTGCTCTCCAGTCTACACTGCTGAAATCTACGCTGAGGGTTTGATATTGAGGCAAACCTGGAACGGAGAGATGTGGGATCACAAAATGAAGGCTGCCTCGAACGGTTCAGAAAAAGAATCAAAGGTTAGTGAGGGTTTTAATTTGGTTCTCAACTTGTGTCATTGCTTATGAAATAACCCACCGTATTTTGTTCTCTTTTGGAGATGTATAAACGTAGCTTTGCATATCTAAATGCAGACATGTGTGATGAGCGTCAGGATAGACACCCTGTGCTATCAGAGTACCTGCGGGAATAGGTCTGGAGGTGTGTGTGCTGCTCAGACATCTTTGTGCCCCCAAAGAAACACGGGAAGCATAATGAAATATTCACCCACAAAAAAACCACCTGTAAGTGGGGAAACGATAAAGCGGCAGGGTCCTGCTTCTAGTTCTGTATACATCAGCAAAGTTTTTCAGACTGGAAAATTGCACGGCCAACCAACAGCAGATTTAAATACCCCACACCACACAGGCGCTCTCTTTTGTTCTACTAGACTGTAGACTAATTAAGGCAAGGATCGTGTCTTATGATCTCTGTATCACGGACACCTGCTTAGACCTCAGCAGCAATATGAACGAACTTATATCTGGGGGCTAAGTATTATTTTCACTGATTTTATACCCTTGAAACTGGAGTTCACTGTTCTTGGGACCAAAAATACCTCATTGGGGAATTAAAAATGTAGATGGCCATTGGATGCTTTGTCCACACCAAAGCTATTCAAAGCCCTTACCTTGAAAAGCCACTTTGGGGGGGTTAAGTCCTCTGTATCCTTTGTTCTCCCACTTTAACATCATCATCTCTTGAAATGACCAGCACAGGAAGAGGAACCGCCCTAACCACGATATAAACTATGTAGTGTTTATACCGCGAGAAGTAATCATTAGAATCGTAGTACATATAGAATGTTAGAGCCAGGAAAGGACCTTCAGGTGGTATAATTGTTTTTGATTCTGGCTGCCTGCTAGAATAACCTGGGGAGCTTTTGAAACATTTATTGATATTGTGGGCCCCACCCACTGCGACTTTGACTTGACTGGAGTCTAAACAAAGTTTAAACAAAGCTTTCTGGGAGATTATGTTACACTACCTGGATAGAGAATCAAGCTGTTGTGACTTACACACGTCCCCCCAATTTTATAGGTGAGAAGAAAAGGACAAAGGGAAGTCAAGTGATCACTTTGGGCAAAATCATGCATCTTGGTCATCACTCTATTACATCGCATTGTCTTTCATGAGTTTTGGGATTCCTAAATATTCAAGTTTGGGTTGTGGGAGACTTGGGACCAGCCTTTCTAGTACATAAATTTCTCCTGTCAAATATCTGTTAAATCAAATGGCATCACTCAGCATCCAGTAGCTGGATTGAAATCAGTCATTTGGCTACTGTAGGCATGGAGTCTGAAGAGCAAAGCCATCTAAAGCACTGATTCCAAACTCTGCTGACTTCTGCAGGTGGACCGGTCCTGAGTTTGTATGGAAAAAATCTCTCTTATTTCTACTTGCTACCAGTAAAACAATATAAATACATGGGAGCCACCCAAATCATGGGAAGACTGCTGCTGTTTTAGATGAGCACGAATTCGTGGTTTGGTAATGTTTTATTTCATGCCAGGCTTCAATGTCCAGATTTTGAAACTCTATACCCATCATCTTGACCCCGTCTGTAGACGCGCCATAGATGGGCCCCGGGAAGGAACAGACTCGGAAGTAACCAAGCCCCCAGAATAACTTTGGCCACCTGGATGAGAGACTCAACAGCCACTCCTCTATTAAGAGGCTTTTAAATCCTTACTTGGAAACTGCTTTTGAATCTCTCTGATTTTTACAAGTTTTATTAACAACAGTCTGGAGTGATTAGCATAAAACCACCATAAAAAAGGTAATGAATAATTCAAAGTTGAAACTACAGAGTAATTACATCACCCATTTAAATTCCCCACCCCTAAATAATTAAGGAATCCCTTGGATTATTTAGAATGTGCTTCCTTTTCTGGACTATGCTGTTGGCCAGTGAAATCCTGGGCGTCTCTCTATATCGCCCTGAGGCCTCCTTCCAGCAAACAGGGCCAGCGTCGGTGCTGTGAGTTTGGGGTCTGTGGGCCCCACACATCTGAAAGACCCTCCTCTCTCAGAGGATGCCTTTCCACACACGGCTTACCGAGGGGCTCATCTGGAGCTTTGGGGTGTCGTATGTAACAAATATTTAGATCACTGGGGAGGCTCGTGGCTAGAAGGAAGCTTAGTCTGTGAAAGAGATAATACAAATTACCCTACTGTTCATCCACATATCTCCATATGACTCTGATCCATTACCTCTGATGTCACTCAGAACGCTGTAGAGTCTGGAAGCCAGGTCTGAGTATCATTTCAATAAGGCATTCTGGGAGCCCTCTAACAGCTAAAAGCTATGAGGCTCAACACATTTAATCAGACTTCTTCAGACAGATCTAGGCAGATATTTGGTGACTTTGGAGCACAGACTAATCTGTTTTCCATAGGCTCAGATTAAATCTTGGAGCTGGGGGGAACCACTCACTTTATAGACGGGAAGTGAAGGGAGGGCAGTAGAAGCAGTTCTGCCCAGGACCCAGGATCAAGAGACTAATCCCAGGAACCACACGGTTGGTTGTCAGACCTTCGGCCCAGGGCTGTGCAAGCTGCATATGGTGCTCCTTAGAGTGTCATCATTGAAGCGTTTTAAATATGCTTTTGTTTACTCAGATGAAATATCCATTTATATGCTCCACATATGCTTTAATTTGGGAAGAAATTGTTTTGGTTCTACCCAGTCGAATGTAAAGCTTTGCTTAAGAAGTAATTTCAAAATTACTCACATTCTTTTCAAACTCCCATTATCTGATCATTACAAGTTCAAATAAAGAGAGAGCATGACTCACTAAGTAATTGACAAAGCACATCTATAACCCCAGGCCCTTCTTCAATGACTCAGAGCATCAAACAGAAAGAAAAGCAGCTTACCTATAGTCAGAAATGCATTAGGTGTGCTAACTGCCTGTTATTTATTCATCTAATAAGCAATTTCTAACGAGCAGGGTACTAACCCTAGCATACCAAAAAAAAAAAAAAAAAATTAAGTAACGTTAGCGTAAGATGGAAACTTACCCACAAATTTATACCAGCTCTGCATCATATTTTAAGGAGTCCCTGACAATCAGATTCAGGGTCATTCGTTCCTTTTTGTGTCCTAAACACTCAGGGGTTTTAACTTTGGTACCAGCATACAATATCAACACACATCTCCCCGAATCTCACGCGACGATTCAGAAAAGAATTCTTTACTTTTTGCTCTGAACCCAGATTCTGACAACTGCAAAGAAGCAATGGTTTCCCTAGATATTTTATCATTCTGCAAGAAGAGGCAAAAGTTGAAAATCCAGAAGCCGTCCACTATCAGGCTGGCTTGGGGCTGAGCTTCTCATTACAGAGGATTACGGTAATAGTCTACAAATGTGTATCACACGTTTGAATGGTTTGTGATTACCGCTGCCTCAGTACTTTCTAATGCTCTAATAGTGCACTACAGGGCATGAGATTTTCCTCTCCTCTGTCTGGTCACACAGGGCTCCTGACAGACCACACAGTCTGAGAGAAAACGCATACAGACCTTATTTTCAGGGCTCTATCTAGTCGCCATCACATCCAACACTGTTCCCAGAGGCCAAGATCAGAAGATGCTGGATGATAGCTGAGTGACAGTAAATATAATTAACCATCATACTGTGGCTCAAATGCTAAGCTGCCTTTTTGAGAAAAGTCGTGTTCTGAGTAAACACCCAAAGTTGCACTGGCTGCTGATTGCATCTGCTACAGATTACTTAAAATTAAATCCCAAACGTTTGGCAAGACATCGGACATGCACAGTTGAACCTCTCCCCAGGAGTTTTGGAAAATAACGCAACTATCTCACGGCGCCTCTCCCACAGTAAGGTAGGTTTTGTGTTGTTTGGTTTTTAAGAAATTGAATTCTTTTTTTTTTTCCTGTAAGTTGATTTGTGTCCTTTTACTCACCCTCCAAAACTGTTTGAATCTGTTCACACCGGGCAGCCTGGAAGCGTTCATCCCCGCCGGTGACAGGTCGGAAGTCTACCCTTCGCGGCTTCCAGAACGTCAGTGGGACTCCCACGGGCGGATCTGAAGCAGTGTACTGCCCGCGACGCTGACCAGGGTCCTTGCAATCTGAGACACTCCCTAGCTTCAGAGCTGCTTTCCAACAACCACAGAGTCCGCCACTCAGCACAAAGCAACCAATAGCTGCTGCACATGACATCCTCAGCCTCGGAGGATCAGGCTTACCCCACTGCAAACTGATGTAGGGCAGAGAGGGAAGACTTAGGAATGCCTCCAAAGCAGCCTCCCTGGTGAAAAACGGGGTGTTTTCTAAGCAGCCCTGTTTGCCTCTTCTTCATGTGGGCTACCTCAAAGCTCAGGGTCTGCTCTGAGAAAGATAAATGCTAACACTAGTCTCAGCTTAACATGATCAGCTTAACCCTGGGTGTCCCCATTGGCCCGAGAT
Source organism: Prionailurus bengalensis (assembly GCF_016509475.1). NCBI lineage: Eukaryota > Metazoa > Chordata > Mammalia > Carnivora > Felidae > Prionailurus > Prionailurus bengalensis. The sequence continues at coordinate 165,139,880 of NC_057348.1, read as the reverse complement.
GGTCCTTGCTTCTTATTTGGGGTTCCGACCACGGACAGGTGTGTGTCTGGAATACTGGGGGACAGGACTTTCTATACATGATTCCTGATAAAGGGTAAATGCTAATTGTAGGTTCGGCTGTATCGGCTCGGAGAAACAGAGATTTGGCCATTATCTGCTTAATCTTATGCTAGGAGGGTTCAGGATACCAAGGAGCACATTTATAGTTGCGTCCGGAAATAATCTCAATATGCCTCCCAGAGAAAAGCAATGTGCAGATGGACAGACCCAGACTTTATCACGTTCACCGCTGTCATGGCACTGGTGTTTATTGGTTGTTTCTAAACATATTCTTTGAGCACCAACTCTATGCCAGGCACTATGGCCGGTTCTGGGTATAAAAGCGTGAGCCAGGCAGGCATCAACTCTGAAGCAGTGACGTTTATAGTTCAGCGTCATCGTGATTTCATTACCTGTTGCTCTCCCCATGAACAGACCGACTCACCATGGAGACCAAGAGCTTTTCAAGGGCAGAGACTGGGCCACCATGTTTTCAGAGCCTGACGCAGTGGCCAGTGCATCGTGGGGAGCTTTGCCAGTTCTCACCGACGAGGCTGATGGGGGTCACTCAGGTGTCCCACCATCAACCTGCAAGAGCGATTGCTCTGAGATGATGCTACCTTGACAGAGGTTGAGCAGGAAGGGTTGGACACTCCTAGATAATTCCCAACCAGACACCATTTACAAGAGGAGCCTTAGGCAAATAATTACTTCAACTCAACAGCACACCTCCTGTTTGTCGTCATACTTGGTTAGGACTGTGTTGGAACCTGGAGAATGACTGAGGGTCAAACAGAAGCAGTGAATGGACACTGACCTTTTCGGGATTCTCTTGTCTTAGGATTTGTAGTATTATGAAAGTAACGAAAGGTGGTTTATGGGCAGAGGTAAAATAAATGAACCGAGGAGCTTGAGGAAATCAGCTTAACTCAACTGAAAGGAGCAAGGAAGAAGGGAGGAACGGAAGACAAGAGTGGTAAGGGCCAGGAGGGCTTCGAGGTCAGGGATTCAAGTAGGCAGATGGCAAAACACTGACCCAAGCAGGAAGAGTCTGTACTCGGGAAGTGAATTCAGTAACTGATACATTAGCGTCTTAGCCAGCCACCTCTCTACTCCCAAAGAGCAGCCACCAGGAACACCAGCATCGCTGCATTAAAGGAACGTGCTCTACAGCACACGGAGAAAGAGGAGAGCAAAGGAAGACCGTAGGGAGAGAGAGATGAGCACAGGGAACCCGTGTGAGGACCAGGCTGCAAGGACACGCGAGGGCCCCGCATCCCTCACTCCAAGCTTTCATCTTGGTCCCTAAGCGGCTGGATGTGGGTCTCCTCTTCACGGGACAGCAGAACCGTGTTGATACTTCCAGAAATACGCCGAATCAGAGTGCATTGGGAGACACGGTGTGAAACCTCTCTGCAATCACAGAACATCAGGGATGCCTCATTTCTACAAAGAGGCTAATGACTTGTCTTTCCAATGAAAATCATGATTATCCACCACTGTTGAAAGTAATGCTTGTCGCTAAATATTACTGGCTTACTACCTCTGGGCCCATGTTATATGGTCATTTCTGGTCCCTTGTGGCTGGAAGGAGCCATGTGACATTCTGCTCAATGAGTTCTGGAAGGAAGCAACTTTTACTTCATCATCAGCACCTCCGACTGCCGTTGCAAATGCTCCGAGCTCTCACTCTCTCACTCTGGCAGGATGACAGGGTGAGGGAGTGCAGACCAGACCCCCCTGGAGACCAGTGATGGACTGGTGGCATCAGTGAGAAATAACCCTTTCTTTTAGCCTCTTACTGGCACATAACCTAGTCGGATCCTGGCTGTTACAACTTGTAAATTTATTTTCTTAGTTTGTCTTCTCCCGGCAAAATCAATACTTAGCCCCAAATGCATTTTTAAAGGTTCTAATGTGTGATGGTACTTTGCAATTTTTTCAGTGAGAAGATCCACTCGTCTGTGCTCCTGAACCCACCCAGGATCACACTTCAACAGCCCAGATCAACAGCTGTGTCGCTGAGCACAGAGGTCATAAGAGACATATGTGTTCGCTACATCAAAACAAAAAGTTGCTGCACAGCAAAGGAAATAAGCAACAAAACTGAAAGGCAACCTACTGAATCGGAGAAGATATTTGCAAGGACATAGCCAATAAAGAGTTAGTATCCAAAAAATATAAAGAAATGATGCAACTCAACACCCAAGAAACAAATAATCCAATTAAAAATGGGGAGAAGACACGAACAGACATATCTCTGCAGAAGACATCCAGAGGGCCAACAGACACATAAAAAGATGTTCAACATCACTCATCATTAGGGAAATGCAAATCAAAAACACAATGACATGCCACCTCACACCTGTCAGAATAGCTAAAATCAAAAACCTAAGTAACTACAAGCGTTGGCAGGGATGTGCTCTTGCACTGGGGGTGGGAATGCAAACTGGTGTAGCCACCATGGAAAACGTATGGAGGTTCCCGCAAAAAAAAGAAAAAAAAAAAAATAGAACCACCCTATGATCCAGGAGTCGCACTACTAGATATTTACCAAAAAAAACCAAAACAAAAACCCACTAATTCAAAGGGATATATGCACCCCTGTGTTTACAGCAGCATTGTTTACAAGAGTCAAACTACAGAAGCAGCCCATGAGTCCATCGACTGATGAATGGATAAAGATGTGATACATATATACACAAAGGAATATTATTCAGCCATTAAAAAGGCTGAAATGAAGGCTAGAGCCATCTAGACCATTCCCGTTCGAGATGGCGATGCCTCACTTGAAACCAGCACCAGGAAGTGCCTGGCACCAGGGCAGACCAGTGCGGAAAGCTACCGTAGGGCCTCACGCATCGCGCCACATCACCGCGTCCGGACAGGAGCGTTCCCTTCCCATCTGAAGACAGCACATTATTTTATCTGCATAGAAAGCCAAGACAAAGAAATGGTCCTAATCTCATGAGCTTAAAGGTTTCCTGGAATTCAGTCTCTCAGAAGCAGCTCTCAAGGGGGGTGTTCCTGCATCTGGGGATCGAAATGCATCAGATCTGTATGTAGCCTATTGATCCTGTCAGTACGGAAGCGGAGCAAGCTGATGCCCTTCTGTCTTTTCAACTTGCCACTTAAGGGAAGTCGCAAGTTAGATGACACAGACAGCTACAGGGATTGGTATTGCGGAAAAAATATTCCAAGCTAAGGGATCCGTGCTGGCTGGGCTCCTAGTGTTTCCCCTTTAGAGTCTTGTAAGTAAGAGGACCAAGAAAAGTTGATTAATATTTAATTGATGGCAGATAAAAATAATGTGATCTTGAATTTATGTAATTTTGGAAAGGTAGGCATGATGAATTCGTCACCCTGGAAACAGACCATGAGAACCTCCGCACCAGAAAACTTTTAATCACTGAAAAATATGGGTAAGAAAATGTAGGTTTCTGACACTTCATTATATAATGCTTTTTAAAAAATTAGATTCTGTCATGCTGACCATATTTCTTCCAGGTCATTTGTAGTTTTGTCTTCCAGGCCACTTCTAAAATATTAGGATAGCCAGGGACTTCACTATCTGAGGTCAAAGAGAGGGCTGTTGAAGTTTTTGAAGAATTGACATTAACTCGAATATTCTGTGAACACGTCATATTTGTAGATGTACCTTGCATTTCCTTAGGTTTTCTCAATGTTTTAAGTCAGAATCCTCCTGGGAGATCCCGAATCTTTATAACATTATTGGCAAACCGAAACTTGTAAAGTCATTTTTAGCTTAAATTTTATCAAAAATAACATGGGTTTATTGATTTTTAAATAAACGGAAGTCTATCTTCACTTAATGACACAGGGAGTTGACACAGAAAACGAACAACCATGAATGTAAATTTTATATCTCGAGAAGATGAAAGTAACAGAAAATCAAGCCACCTTCCCAGAGCAAGTTAGCGACTCCTCGCGTGGCTAAAACTTAAAGTAAGCCTTGCAGTAAAACTAAAGTTTTGACTTAAGGGAAAGGAAGGGACACCATTATGGGTGCTGGCCTGGTGGTGGGGCGAGTGGGGAAGTCATGATGAACCAAAGCTTTACAGCCTCCTCTGGGTTATAGATCATTACAGCTCATCTATCATCTGACTTTCCGGGACAACACGTGTGAAATAACAATCGCTTACAGGTACAAGGGCTGGAGTTTAGGTGGTTAAGAATTTACCCCCAGAATATCAATACGCACAGGATGGCTTCTAACGTAAATCACCATTTCAGGACTCACACTTTCTGATCTGACTCCCGTGGCCACTTACATACTCTGTACTCTCCATTCACTCAAGCTTTACATAAGGACACTGTACCCCCATCTTGCACCCCCATTTCGTCCACTCATTGTTCTGTACGTAACCTAAAAATTCAGGTGTGCAAAAAGAGCACCTTTCCTTATTTTCTTTATAGCAACTAGAATTTGCATTCAATGTTCTGTCTGGCAGAATAAAAGGCAGCTCAACGTCGCTTGCCACTGGGGGCCAGGACCGTCCCAAGGTCCTGTGGGTTTCAGAGGTGCCAAAGCACAGTGGAGGGGCCTTCTGATCTTTTGTCATGGGTTACAGGAGTCTCTTTCATTCTGCATCATTCCTTTAGGTGTGGTTAGTCCTGATGCTTCCGTGCTGGCTTAACACACAGAACTCTTTGGTGGGACTGGAGTGGGGGCGGTCAAAAAGGCCAGGACCCAGCCTCCACAGGGCATCATCTGCCCTTCCCCTTGGGGTCTTGTCTCTGGCCTTGGGTTCCATCTTGAAGCAGCACACAGATCGCTGCTCCCAGCGATCCCAACTCCCAGCAGGCCACGTTCACTAACTTCCCTTCTCCTCCTGGTCTGTGGCGACTTCTCTTGCTGCTTTCTAAGGTTCTCCGACCTCTTCCTCCCAATTTGGGACCTCTGCCACACTGAAAGGGGCAGTCACAGAATGGAAAGGAATAATCTATGAGCAGGGACCTTTTTAAATTGTGAAATTCTAGATAAATACTAGCCGTACATTTCAGGGACAAGCCATAATTGGTGACTTTCTTCAAACCTACAGAGATCTGTGTCTAACATTCTGTATTCAGTAGAGCTTTTTTCTCCCCCCTACTATTCACTCTACTGCCGAACACCAAATGGAGACTTCACTTACAGTGAAGTGTTTTCCAGAGTGTTCCTTTTTGCAAGCGTCTATGGCTTATTAAAACTAGGATACGTTCTGCCAGCGATGGGTAGAGAAAGGCCATTTATTGTACTTCCCTGCCTTCCTGTGGCTATTGGCTTTGTGGTCAGGGACTGAAGACATAAGCCAAAGAAAAATAATAATAATAATGATGGTCAGCATGAAAGCACTTTCTAAGAGGCACGGTGATCTGTGAGGCCGGGGGTATTTCAGTGTTTGCTCAACAAAGACTTCTCAGCTTCCTGATCAAATGGTACACGCTAACCTCCCTGTAGTAATGGCAGGATGTTGTCTATATAAAGGTTTTATCTTCAAATTAGCAATGACCTTTTGTTCTTCAAAGCTCATTGAACAGAAATGTGCAAATTCCACCTTCAGGAGGGATTAAGTATCATCAAGACTTAAAATTTACTCTCAGGGTCCGGGCCCGAGTTGAGTCTACCCCTCGGTGCTCTTCAAAGGCCTGGGGTTTGTAGAAGCTGTGGGGCTGCATGGGGACAGGCACCTTGGTTTCCTGGAGAGGCCCTGGGCCAACAGTCAGGGTCTCAGTCCTTCTGCCTCAGCTCCGCCAATTGATAATATGTGTGCCCAGCCTTACCTCTGAGCCTCATTTTCTCTGCTACCAAGTGGCAAAGACAGTATTTTCTGTATTGTTATACCAAGCCCTATGAGTACTCTGCGGAGTACTCGAGGACCACTGTTATCACAACCATTGCCTGGCCTCTCAGACAAAGTTGGGTGAGGGGAGGGCTTTTCACTTCAAAACCAATCTGAAGTGTTGGTACGAGAGATGATTCTTGTCAAAAGCGTATCAGCAAACAGATGTATGTACCTTTTCGCGGGAAAGTCATAGCATAATGCGTTCCAGTGAGTCCAAACCATGCTTGCTGGAGTGCAGGGTCCTTGGCAAGGGGCCTTGGGCCCATCTATAGGCAGTCTGCAGCTCTGGTCCCATGTTACCTTTCCTAGGCTTAGTCTCACCCTTCCTACCACACTTTACTGCTACTTCCTTTTCTGTAAACCTATGCAGGCATCGCTGTTTTTGAGAGAGAATCTCAAGCAGTCTCCATGCTGTCACTGCAGAGTCTGATGCAGGGCTCGAACTCACGACCGCAAAACCATGACCTGAGCCAAAGTCAAGAGTCAGATGCTTAACTGACTGAGCCACGCAGGCGCCCCAGAAGACATCCATTTCTAAACATCGACAGGGAGCAAGTTTTCTGTATGTAGTGTGTATATGTCTCTGGAAAATGCTCAAAGAAGTTTTCTTCTCCACTCAACACAGGAAGTGACTTCCATTAGCATATTTAGCAGATCCCCAAATGGAAGGGTGCTGAGAAACTCTACTGCAGCTGTCAAAGCCCCCCACACAGCCTACCTGCAACGTTCCTCACAGGGCAGCCCTGTTAACAGGCAGGCCAGGTGAGCAGACATTACGTATTTGTAGACAAGGCCCAGTTAACTGGAGAGAACAAGGCTGGCCTGGGAACAGAACCAGATGTAAGCAGTATTTCTCACATACGGGACTGTTTTACATGGTGACTGTGCACACACACACACACACACACACACACACACACACACAGCAGACACATCTTTACCACTTCGCAGGGCATTCTGACGTTTTCTCTTCCATTCGCTTCTGTATGTTTTAAAGATGGTCTCACTGCATCGATCTCCTGACCCACTAGATCTCAAGCATCTGCTCAGAAACCACTGGGGTACGGCACTGGCTTCCGAATGCTGGTAGCAAAGAATTGCCTGAGCGCTCGTCAAAACCAAACACCCTCCACCCTTGTCCACAGAGATTCTGACCCAGTAACTGTGGGATGCTCCACAGAATCCTCCACTTTTAACTGACTTCTCAGGGAATGCCACTGGTTTCCAGGCAGTCCTTGGGTACCAGCCCCGAACCAGAACCTGCGTTTTGACTCAGTTCACCTGGCTAGGGAATATTTCTAAGATGGAATCTCATCGCATGTTTCTAAAACGTCAACTAACTTCAACCTGCTCCATGGACGCAGAATGTATACTTACCTGAGCCGAAGGCCCCCGTCCACGGGCAGGAAGCAGTTGAGGCAAAAATCTGTGGTGATACCGACACAAACCTGTCCCGCTACAAGACAGGAACAGCCTCAACCATAAGCTAATGGCCTGCCAGTGAATGCTGGATGTATTCATTTTCTGCTGCTGCTGTAACGAATTGCCGTAAAGCTAGTGGCGTAGAGCACACTCGTTCATCATCACGCGGCCCCCCGGGTCCGCTGTCTAGTGCACCTATGCTAGGGCGGCTGCATTCTCAGGTCTGACAAGGTGGGGTTCAATGTTGGCAGGGCCGTGGTTCTTTCCGGAAGTTCTGGGAAAAATCTGCTTCTAAGCTCATCATCATGTTTTGCTTTCAAGGGTTCTTGTGATTACATTGAGCCCATCCAGATAATCCAAGGTAACCTCCCTACGTTCCGGCCCACTGGTTAGTAACCTTCATTGTACCTGCAAAGTGCCTCTTCCAAGGACTGTAACATATGTGTAAAGCCAGGGGGCAGAAGTCATAGGAGCCAAAATTCTGCCTACTGGGCTGATCAGTAACATCATGTTTTGTGTGCAAGACAGTGTTCGATGTTAAGAATAATTCAAGACATTTTAACTGGGAAATAACTCCATATTATGTGATATTAAAAATAAATAAAGATTAAACTAATGTGGTTTTGCCCTATTGAACATCAATTCATCCAGAAGTCTTTCCATAGGCAAATGAATGACTCAAATATAAGGTTTGGTTATACTTTTCAGGGGTTGGAAGCCAGCAAGACTCCTCTGAAACTCTCTTGAATAATTTATTTCCTTGGCTGGTCTTGCCAAAAGGAAGCTCAGAGATGTAGTGATGTGGACAAAAGCACTCTTTAACCACGAAGACCAGCTCCCTTCACCCCTCAACTACCACTGCTGTGTGTGTTCCCCTTGGCTCTGCCGTAGCTCCACACTGTTTTTTGTTTTGTTTTTTTTTCATCTGAAAATCAAGGTCTAAGCAATTGGCCAAATCACCACCAATTTCAACCTCACTGAATTAAAACATGAAGCGGTGGGGTGAAGAAGGGACTCGAGGGAAGAAGAGGGGACAAGAGAGAAGAAAAAATATACAAGAGAAATTGGGTAGAAGTTGTAACGAGTTAACAACTATGGTGGGAGGGGAAAGAAAAGGAGGGGTGGGGAAGGGAAGGGAGGGAAAGGGAAGGGAGAAGAGGGGGGAAGGGGAGAGGAAGGGACCCACAGAACTTGAGAAGCAGGAAATTAACAACTTGCCTTTATGACAGGGATCCAAACCTCCCGGTGAAATATACTACAGTAAGTTGTTTAACCTTAGGGATATTGATTTATCTGCAAAGAGCCAGGTTGACAGTAATGAAGAAAGGGTGATAAAAGAAATTTGTAAACAAAACAAGACATTTCCAGTCAAGTCTGTGAACACGGACAGACTCACTCTTAGATACCAACATGTATTAGTTTTGGTTTCACAACTAGGAATGAGAGACGCTTTCTTAGCACGTTTCCACCCCAAAGACTAATCTCCAACGTAAGCCTTTATGCACACCACTCACTGGAGATGTTACACAACCGTGAGGACAGAGTCAACAAAACCGAACCGTGCACTTAAAAATGGTAAAGCTGGTGAATTTTTATGCTGTGAGCATTTTCACCCCAATACAGACCCATGGCACGCACTACAGATGAATCAGCTCATTTAACTCTCCCCAACCCTGGACGGTTGGCAGACAGGTCCTTTCAATTCTCCAATGGGGAAGCTAAAACTTGGAGAAAAGCAGAGATAGGTCCAAGGTCGTGCAGCCAATGGGTGGTGAGGCTCACATTCAAAACAAAACAGTGTGATTCAAGTCCCTTGGACGTAACCATGTTATTCTTTCTCCCCCAAGAAAAACCGGAAATAGAAAAAGGAAATAAATATATTTTAAAAATAATCTATGACCAGAAGGATGCTGGAGAGGCATGTGTGGGAAACTGGACATCTTAAGGAACAACCTGTGTCTCTGGGGAAGCAAGCAGAAGGTCATCACAGGCAAGGATTTACCCTAGGAGTTTCAGCGTTTAGCTTTGCACAGGGCACACGGAACAACTGTGTACAGCTGCTGTGGGTAGCAGAGCCCTGCCCCTCTGAGGCACCCCGCTGCCTGTATCCCCGTGGCGTTCCTGCGTGAGCCCCAAGAACAGGGAAGCCTGATTCACGAAAATGTGGACCCCGTCTCTGCCCCCTTCACTGAGACAGACAAACTGAAGTTAGAGGGGCCATCTGTCAGCTCATCGTAGGGCTGGTCAGTGGCAAGGACAACAGAAGGGGGTGGGGAAGGGAGGTGGGAGAGACTGATGAGAAGGGGAGAGAGGTTGAGGGTGGCAGAGGAAGGGAGAGTGAGTACAGAGAGGCCAGAGGAAGAGCTGGGGCACCAGGAAGGGAAGAACGGAGGGAAAGGAGGTAGGGATGTGAGTGGGGGTAAGACCCTTACACGAAACAAGGAGTGTCCCCTTCCATCTCTGGGGTCAGCTCTCAGGACCCAAATACCCAGGTTGGAGGCACTGCAACTCTGAACTCTTCCCTTTACGTAGATTCTTCAGGACCCACTGGGAACAAAACTGCCATGCCTGCATTTCACTTAGAACTTGTCTTACTTGTTCTTCTGAATCCCCATTCCTTAAAACCAACGATGGGGACTTTCACTGGACCCAGGCTTGCATGGTCAGAAATCATCTTTTTTATACAAACACAGATCCTGCTGAGAGAGGTTGCAATAAATTAACCGGGGCTCCAATGAGGTCAAGAAACAAACTCTATTTGCCAAAATTCCCCTGAAAGGAATTAGAGTGGTTAGGATCTGAGATTCATTCTAACATAACCCACCAGGAAATCCATTTACCCCTAACAAGCATTCTTCAAGGCAAAAATAGCCTGCTCTTTGCTACAGTTCTTTTCCGATTATGGATTTTTAACAAACAAAATAGATTTCTCGATGAAGACACACTTGGAAATAACATCTTCCATTAAAGCAGTCCACAGCAGTCTCTAAGCTGAAGGAGATCCAATCACACGGCCCGTCCTAACTTCCGGAGCTGAGGCCGAGGACCTCTAGAGGCTGGGAGGTCAGGTGCAAGGGAGACACCAATGTGCAGATCTGTGTGGCCAATGGCAACACCCAAGCTTCTGACAATGTGATGCAAATTTTTTTTTTTTTAATTTTGAGAGAGAGAGAGTGAGAGAGTGCCAGGCAGGGGCAGAGAGAGGGAGACAGAGAGAATCACAAGCAGGGTTTATGGGTCTCAAACCCATGAACCATGCAATCGCGACCTGAGCGGAAGTCAGATGATTAACCGACTGAGGCACCCCCAGGCACCCCCATCTGGACCATTCTTAAGTCACCTCATCACATGAAAGTCTGTTGAAATGACACTGGCTCATGTAGTCCTATCTTGATGTCATTTCCAATCTCACTTTAAAAAATGTCATCAGGGTTCTTGTCACTCCTTGATATTTTCTTGTTGAGGTATTTGTTTCTTTGCTCTTGCCTAGCACTACGCCCCAAGTACTCCAGACCCCAGGCACAGTTGGTGCTTACTAAATATCTGAAAGAATAAATGAAGAAATTGGCACAATTTTTTTATACAAATTTTGGACTCTGGTTCAGTTAGAGGCAGGTTCATCCTTTTTATTGGGAGACAGAAGCCAAAGGAGACTTGACCCTGGGTTCTCTCTAGGTCACAAAACCCTCTGCACCCCACTGTGTGCCTGTGTGAAATGAGCAAATGGAGTTCTTCCTGTTTCATACATCATATTAAAGGGGAAAACAGGAAATAATTTACCAGTGTTGGATATGCTTAAGACAGAAATTATTATCCTAAAGGCTCTGCAATTTAAGGAATCGGGGACAATATTTAGTTTCAATTTCACACACACACACACACACACACACACACACACACACACACATGGAGTAGGATGGGAATACTAAGAAATGCTGGGGGCCTTTCGGATGTCACAGGTTTTGGCGAGGACTCGTCGGGGATTATAAAGGTAGACAGTGAGGCTTAGAAGTGTTCCAGAGCCTTCCCTACTGTCACAAAGCTCTCAGTAAGGACAGGCTTTGTTCTGCTCGGCTCATTATGGCCTTTTTAGGCCTGGGGATTAAGAGATACAAGCCTCCAGTTATAAAATAAATAAGTCGCGGGGTGAGAAGTACAGCATAGGGAATATAGTCAATAATATTACAATAACATTGTGTGGTGACAGACGGTGACCACACCCACTGTGCTGAGCATTGCGTCATGTACAGAACTGTCGATTCACTGTGCTGTACACCTGAGACTAAAATAATGTTCTGTGTTCACTATTCTTTAAAAAAAAAATCTTTTAAGAGAGAAAGGGAGAGACTATTGACGTTACAGACCCACATAAAGGCCACATCAAACACCTGTGTCAGAGGAGCTAAACCTCACCCTGAGCCTAGAGACCGGCTGTCTGCTGGTGACACATCAGCCTTGGTTTTGATCACCGCCTCTGCCTGGGCTCCGAAGGGCAGATCACAGTGCGTATTGCCCTTCCTCACGCTAAAGGAGGTGAAGTGTGGCCCAGAACTATGGGCAGTGTTATTTTCTTTACCTTCTTTCCCATTTTCCATGGAGGGTAGACCAGCAGGCCGTACAGGTGATCAATGTGTTTATGTGTCTGTCTCTGTGTCCCTGGATTAGATGGCTGGCCTAGATAAAACAGCTCATTTATTTTATTGATCTGTGTATCCACCTAGAGCAGGGATAATAAGGCCTTCTGGGCCGTTCTCTCCTCCTGTCTGGGTTGCCATGGTCTCAGAGTCCCAGGACCCAGAGCTGCAAAGGTTTTCACCGCAGTGGCCCCACACCCTCCTCGGAGGCTGCCCTCCCTGGCGTTACCTTCAGCCGCCCATCTGTCTGAGTGTCTGCCTCTGCCTCAATTGAATCTAATAGAAATAAACAGATTTGCTCACTGATAAGGGCTCACAAATGAGATTGGACGGGGGCCCGGAAAGCAGCGTCAGGAGGCAAGTTGCCCGACAGGTGTGAGATGGGCAAGTGTCCCCGGGGACGCACAGCAGCATCTGTGTGGAGGACTCGGTACCTCGGGCCCTGGCAGGCTGCCAGGCTTCACGAAAAGTCAAAGTGGGCTGATGTGGCCACGAGTCTGCACGCTTCTTGTGACAGGCTCGAGGCTTTTGAGCCACACGCTTAATTTCGCTTGAGCCTCACTTTGTGCCGAGCAGTTTATACACAGGAAGCTGTGGTCAGCAAAATGGCAGTCAGTACAGTAACTGAAAACTCTGGATTCTTCTTGCTGTGTCAACCCAAGAGCCAGTGTGGCAGGGCCTGAGCGATGCCCCTTGAAAGCAGCTACCGTATGCTCGGCGGGTGACAGCACAGAGAGGGTCTGCACTGACTGGGATGTGGCGGACACAGGACAGCCCTCCCGGGAAGCGCCGGGTGTTGAGTGACTGGGACCCCTCGGGAGGACGGTTGCTTCTAGAGGCTGCAAAACGCTGATGCAGAGTTTAGCTCCTGCAAACTCAGGATCCGGTTTAAAATATGAAAGCATTTCCGAGCGATCATTTGCCTGGGGCAAAATACATTACCTCAGCAAGTAAGCTCACGGTACGACGCGGGGAGCGTCAGCTTAACACATTCTGCGAGTGGCTTTGCTCAGAACTCACCAGGCACCCGAGGGCCTCTGTGCACGCACAAGTTTGGCACTAGAAAATGCCACCTGCGGACCCACAGTTTCTCCACGTGGCTATGCTCTGAAACAGGGTGGTTTCTTTTTTGAGATTCACTTTTTACTTCTCTGCCCACCCTCTCCTCAATGCCTTACATACCGTACCCGGTCCCCTTGAACAATCAACGGTTGTTAATTATCGGACGGGAAGGCAGGGCCGACACCCAGATAAACGGGGGCAGAGGGCAGGCTCCCGGTTGGCGGCTGTCCTGAGGACGTGCCCACCCTGTGCGCAGACACACAGGGGTGCACGGGACGAGAGTCCGCTCACCGAAGTCCACACAGGAGCACACAGACGCCTGCCGTTTAACTTTAAACTCTTGGATGGAAAATACCTCCCTCTTGGCTTCTATGCCCCAAACGTCCAGAACAGGGCTGGGCTTTGAAAAGATGCTTAGCGGATCCTTGCTGCCTCGCGCGGGAATGGGCAAGGCTGCCTTGCGACACAAACAAGTGAGGAACTCACTCCCTACGACTCAATAAAGGAACACGGATTTTATCTTGTGCAAACGTGAGGACTTGAGAACGGAAAACAGCCCTCACCATCTGCGTTTGCATGTGTGTGCTGTCCAGCTGACCCACGGGAGCGCGTCCTGGGAAAAGTCACAAGCTCCAATGAACGATACCCCTTCCAGGGCCCCAGCGTTCCTCCCCTCTGGGCCGCGTGTCAGAATCCACAGCAGACCCACCTGAGCGGTGCCGCTGGTCAGGGGGACAGGAGGGAGAAGGAATCTCAGATCTCATCGGCTGAAGTGATGCTGAGTGTCCTTAGCAGGAGACTGGACATCACTTTGCTGTCTTCGCAGTGACCGCAGCGAACGTGTGCGTGTAGAATGTCTCCAGCTTTCCTTCTCCGCACAAGTAACGACCCATAGATTCCTTTCTTCTCTCGAAGGGTCTGCTGTTGGCCCCACCCAACATCATAGACAGAAACACTGAAGAGAACACACAGGTTGGAAGAGTGCGGCACCGAGAAGGGGCTGGACACGCTGTGGGGCCAGGGGGAGCGTCGGCCAAGAGATGCCCCGGACAAGCAGCGGGGAGCCAAGTCAGGAGGGTGAGGCTCTGCGGGTCAGGGGAGCTCCCGGCCGCCGTTCACCTGCACCCTGCAGAGATGCAGGCTACTCTGGGGAGCTGCCCCCAGCACTGGCAGCTCCCGGCTGCGACACCTGTGACAGCGAGGTCGGCCGGGTGGACGACGGTGCGTGTGATATGAGCGGTTCCGTCCGACTTGGGGAGCACCGCGGAGATCGAGTAGTGCTGAACCTGACACGGCGCCCGGGAAATGGGGCTCCCCCCTCATACATCCGCTTGCCGAGTGATCGAATTAATGATGTAGACATGGAGGGGAGGGCAGAGAAGAAACAGGGAGGAGCACACGGTCCTCATCAGAGAGGACGCTCCGGAAGGGCCAGCTCATGGCCTGCCTTGCGCAGCAAGCCTGGAGGACCGCAGGGTCTCCGGACTTCCTCTCCTCTGGAATCACCTGCAGGACCGGAGGTCCATGCTCTCCTCTGACATGCCCGGGGGACAGCCCCCTGTCTCTGATGGGTCCATGTCCCTCCCCCCAGCAAGACCGTGCGCCGTGTGAAGGCATACGCATTCTCTTTTCCCCTTGGAGCCTCACCCTGGACCTCCGGCAGCAGGTTGGCGGGGGGGGGGGGGGGTGCTGGGGGTCACGTCAAGTGGTAGGAGCTGAACCTACAGAGTCACCATCCTAAACAATTTTCATCCTCAAGAGCAGAGGCTTCTGAGCAACCCTGGCAACCGGTGGGGCTTTCTAGAAACACACTCCCTGCGTTCTGCTGTCGGGGTTTGGGGTTCAGTGGCTCAGGGCAGGTGTCCCAGCTCTGCGTTCTCAGTGGTTCTTCAGAGCGCGGCAGCGGCTGCAGCCTGTCCCTTGCTGTGCCGGATCTCCCTGCCACTTGTCTGTGTCCTGTCGTTTCTTCTCCTTTCCCCTTCTGAGGCCTGAGCGCTCCCTCCCAGCTCCTGAGTCCCCATTCTTCCCTCCTGGTTCTCCGTCCCGCTCATCCCCGGCCCTCAGTGATGAGATCCAGAGGTGGCCCCTCGGAGGGGACCCTGCAGACAGCCCTCCGCCCCCACGCGCACTGCAAGTCCTAGCGAAGGGTCTGAGTCGGGAGGCAGTGATCTACACCCACCCTCCCTGGGCTTCTCCCTCAGCATCAGCAGGGGCTGCACACGGAGGTCCTCTGACCAATCCGGAACCCGGGGCACAAGAAAGTCTCAAGCCGGAGGTATGTCATAAGACTGTAGACTCCAACTGGAATTAAGAGTTGGAGAAATGGGCCAAATCCCAGTTAGGAAGAAAAGCTTCTTTAAAATATTGCAGAATACATTGCCCTGGGGATGCCTGGGAGAGAAGACATTTTAAGACACACACACACACACACACACACACACACACAGTAAACTGACCAAGAAAGACCACAAGAGAGCCATGAGTTGGAGAAAAGCCAAATATCTTGATATTGCTTAGTTTAAATGAGTGTTTGATGCCTGGAGGAGGAGGCTCCAATATTTTCAAACACAGTTTACTTTTAAAATTGAACAGGTTCTCTCTGAGATATAAAATGCCCAATTTAATTTGAAGGCATAAAAATGACCAGTCAAGGTGTCACCGGAACCCAGTAAAGTGCCTGGCCAATGACTGGCATTGTTTACTTGCTGAACAAATAAAGGCATGAATTGGACAAGAAGACAGAAGGCACCAAGGAAGTAATGGGATACTGTACAGAATCTTTAATAGAAGACATTTCTTTAAATGCAAGCTCAGTGCCTACATCTCACACCAGTCTTCTTGACTGCTGGGTCTCCAGACTGTCCATTATAAAATCCAGTGGTCGTGTCCTCATAAAGACTTGTTCAGACCTGTTCATAGCAGCCTTATTCATAGCAGACAAAATACAGAACCCACTAAGCATCCCTCAAATGACGAATGGATGAAGAAAATGTGCCGTTACGACCATACAGTAGGGAATTGTTCAGCCATAAATACAAATGAGTTCTGATCTGTGCTACCTCATGGATGAATCTCGAAAGCATTATTCTAAGTGAAGAAAGTCATTTACCCAAGAACACAAGTGATAGGATTCCATGTAAACGATGACCAGAAGAGGCAAATAGAGACAAAAAATAACTAGAGGTTATGCGGAGCCGGGGGAGGGATAGATGAAAAGTGATTGCTAACGGATATAAGGTTTCTTGTCGGGGGATAAAAATAGCCCAAAACTGGATTAAGGGGATTGTTGCACACTTCTGCGAATGTACTAAAAACCACTGAATTCTACCCTTTATTTAAAAAAAATTTTTTTTAAATGTTTTTATTTATTTTTGAGACAGAGAGAGACAGAGCATGAGCAAGGGAGGGGCAGAGAGAAGGAGACACAGAATCCGAAGCAGGCTCCAGGCTCTGAGCCATCAGCACAGAGCCCGACGCGGGGCTCAAACCCACGGACTATGAGATCATGACCTGAGCTGAAGTCAAACACTCAACCGACTGAGCCACCCAGGCGCCCCATGAATTCTACCCTTTAAAAGGGGGGATTTGGGGTATGTAAATCTTACCTCAGTGAATCTGGAAAACAAATGTAATGGCCAGTGTGAAACACCATATTAAATCAAACATGATGATGATGTTTAAGTAGGACTATGGAGATAATCACAGTCATTGCTGATTTTATGGCACTTCGTGAAACATCACGGATGTGAGAGAGGACGTTCGGTGACTTAATTCCTGGAGGGGTGGGGCAGAGAGAGAGAGGTGGGAGGGAGAGCCTGAGGGCACCACAGAAAGCTAGACACCTATAAGCTACGCACAGATGGCCAGGTCGTGGCGGCCTGTCCGGCTGGACCGTGAAAGGGGCCAGGCTGCAGGTGCTGGGAAGAGGCTCCACCTGGCCGCTCAGAATAGGATGCCTCGTGGTGGCGGCCACACCAGGCAGGTAGAAGGGTCAGCGATGTCACGAAAGGCTATTGGTAGAGAGGAGGGCCTGGCGCCCAGGGAACAGGAGTCCTGTTTGTGAGGACAGAGAACAGGAAGGCGAGGCCTAGTCAAGAGGGAGAAAGCGCCAGCCAAGGCAGATGGGACCTGTCTCCCCCACTGCACCTCTGTGGCCCAGGTGCCTCCCCGCTACCCTCTTGCCGCCCCAAGTCCACTAACGCTCTCCGACCACAGCCCACCTACCCCCCTAGCCCCACTGGACAAATTCACGGAAATAAGAAAGCAAGCATCTCACCGCAGCTCTCACGCAAGCATCCGCCCCACAAATCAGGACGCGACGATCGGCGTGTGAACCGCAGCCCGTACACATCTTACAAAACCATTTTAGGAAGACCCGAGGTGGCAAGCATTTCTGGAAGAGATGGGTACCGCTAACCCACCATTGTGGGTTATTTTGTTAGGCCAGGAGACAAAACCGGAAACGGTAAAGATAACGAAAGGGCGATTCAAAATGGAAAAGAAATGATGAAACAACAAAAAACCACCACCGAAGGCCACAACCCGCTCGAAGCACCGGGGTATGGGAATCCCAGCCGCCAGCTTCCACCCTGCACCTGGGTGGGAGCCAGAAGCTCCGGCTTTGCCCAGCGCCCAGAGGCAGCCAGACCCAAGGAAGAGAACCGGACCCTTGGAAGAATAACAGCAGCTTGCTAACCGTACTGCATGCATTCAAGAGTTCAACCACCCTCGACAACTCACTTAGCAACCCGTAAAGTGTGTATGAAAATAAATAGGTCATTCATCCAACAAGAGCCAAGGACCCGATGCTCGCCTTTGGATTGGGTTGCTGCCCCCCGACAGACACTCAGACTCCACAAGCACAAGCACACTCAGGACCACGTTTGGGGAAGCTCAGGTCTAAGCCAACCCCCCACTCTACACCAGTGAGTCCCTAAAGCCCCAACCCAGGGCTCTTTCTTGCCAGACAGGCCCTTTGCCCTTCACCATGGCACCACGGAGCTCTCGGGAGAGGTTCCTAACCCCAGTGGGCTTTTGGAAGAGGTGGAGAACAACAACAAAAAAGTGTTGATCGTTAAACGAAAACTTCTTCGGAATCGACTTAGGACCAGAATATGTTTGCAAGTGCCCAGGATACGGGAGAGAGATAAAATCATCAACTTTCCATTTCTTTCAGATTATTTTGTCACTTGGGTGGATGAACTCGTGAAATGCACACAGACCTGTTCGGTTCTCTCTTTCTCCTCGTGGACCAATCAATGGTCTCTAATGCTCTGGTCTTGGGCTTTTCAGAGGCGACCAAGGGCACAGGCAACAGCCCCACCGCGTGACTTCTTTGGGAAGGTTCATATCACCTTGGGCTCTGGCCCGTGGCCCGGAAAATTAAGCAAAATGCCGCTCTCTTAGGGAAAAAAGGAAGGCTGAAGACTGAAGGTGTGGCATCTGCCTCCTCCTGTCCCCGAAACAAAACGTGGGACTTGGAGCGTCTGAGCCTCTGTCCCCTCAACACGCGGGAGGGGATGTGTTCTCTTCCCAAACTCACAGAGCCGGGCTTCTGTGTGCGCTCTGAACAGATGTGTGCTCCCTACAACTGTACTGTGCTCTTCTGTTCACCTGAATGTTTATATCCACAGCCAAACAATAAACCTGAAGATCTGGCTTTATCTGTGTTCCGTCTACCTCCTTTCAATGTCTAGGACACGTCCGTTAAAACAAAAACGTTTCTGGGGCGCCTGGGTGGCGCAGTCGGTTAAGCGTCCGACTTCAGCCAGGTCACGATCTCGCGGTCCGTGAGTTCGAGCCCCGCGTCGGGCTCTGGGCTGATGGCTCAGAGCCTGGAGCCTGTTTCCGATTCTGTGTCTCCCTCTCTCTCTGCCCCTCCCCCGTTCATGCTCTGTCTCTGTCCCAAAAATAAATAAACGTTGAAAAAAAAATTAAAAAAAAACAAAAAAAACAAAAACGTTTCTTTCAGAGGGAGAAAGAGAGAATGCGGGAATTTCAGCCAGCAGTAGGCCCAGGTGTCACCATGGTCTAAGGGCCACAAAGCACGCGTTCCCACGGCTGCGGACCACGGATGTAGCACCACGGATGGCATGCGTGGTCCCCACTCAGGGAAGACGCTCCCGCGGCCGCCGTGAAGTCCGTTTTCCAGGGGCCTACCGGATGTGCCCTGTGTTTTGGTTAATACAAACATGTCCTTTGGCGTTCATAGGGAACATCATTTTATCTGTGCTTAAAAAGAGATAAAGGAAATGGGGCCGTGGAGCCCCGTTTGGCTGCTTCTAGGCCTCCTGAGCCCGAGACTGGCTGGAAGTGAGCCCCGGTATCAGAGCCACAACTGCTCCCCGGGGAAGCCCTGATGTGACGCCCGCCAGCAAGGGGGCCTGTGCTTCCAGCAGGGCCACCCTGGTTTCTCCTCTCAGGCTCCCCTCTCCTGAGAGCTCACCCTCTGAGACTCATCCCTGGGGCCTCCCTGAGAGACCTGGAGAAAAGCCGGGAGTAGAGGTTCGGTAAAGCCCAGCAGGACCTCCTCCTCCAGGAGGGACTCCCAGATGACCAGGCACCTGGGGCAGCCTGGGAAAGGGAAGGTGCGGTGCACGGGTTCAAGAGTCTGTGAAAACCTAGGCCACATACAAGGTAAAGAGCAAAGAACACCAAGGCCTGGACAGAAAGGAAAACTGGAGCCAAAGGGTCATCACGGCGGCTCTGGTCTCAAAAAGGCAAAGCTGGGGCATCTGACCCTTGATTTCGGCTCAGGTCATGATCTCACGGTTCGTGGGATCGAGCCCTGTGTCAGGATCTACGGCGACAGGGAGGAACCTGCTTGGGATTCTCTCTCTCCCTCCCTCTCTGCCCCTCTCTTGCTTGCTCGCACTCTCTGTTTCTCAAAATAAATGAACTGAAAAACTTATCGTAAGAAAAAGGCAAAGCGGAGGAAACGAAGGGGAGCCTCTGGAAGGGGGGTGCAGGGCTGTAGCATGTTTCGTTGACTCTGGAGCGTGCTCGACACATAGGCCTCCATCGGTTTTAAAGCACCAAGTATCTTAATTCTGAGAGTCATAGGCACTTAACCACGCACGATCGTTTTTGAAAGGAGAGCAACTTCTTGAGGTCAGATGACTCCCGTGTTCTTGGCACGTCTTCTCCTGGGGCCAAATGGTGTGTTAAGCAAGCCCTGTACTGAATTGTATTAGGATGGCAATTTCATTGCCGAGATGACAAAGAGAAGTGGGTTTCGGATTAATTAACTATCTGCCTGAAAGCTATTTTCCAAGTCACCTCTCTCTCTCTGCCTTCTGGGAACGAGTCTAACATCTGGGTTAGAAACACCAAAGCCTCAGTCCAAGCCAAAGTTTGGTGTGTATGCAGTTTGGTGCATGCCGCATTTGGGAAATGAGCTTATAAAACTCCCCACATTCTCCATCACCATTCGTCAGCGACAGCCCACCAGACGACAGAGGCAGCGTCTACGGGACAGGTGCCATCTCGGCCATTTATCTTCCAGATAGCCCAGGACACCCCTCACGTTGGTCTTTCCAAGACAGTGCACACAACATTGACTAGGAGACACTCCTCACTCAGTTCAAGATAGTTTGTCAGATGGGCGTCTGAGTGGCTTAGTCAGTTAAGCGTCCGACTTCAGTTCAGGTCACTATCTCACTGTTTGCGAGTTCAAGCCCTGCGTCAGGCTCTGTGCTGACAGCTCAGAGCCTGGAGCCTGCTGCAGGTTCTGTGTCTCCCTCTCTCTCTGCCCCTCCCCTGCTCACTCTCTGTCTCTCTCAAAAATAAATGAAGATTAAAAAAATTAAAGATAGTTTTCAGAGAAAAATCAATGGCTCTTCACTCTGAGCTCAGAAAGCCTGAACATGTTGGAAATAAGTTACCCTTTTTTTTAGCACAATAAGATAACGCATAGAATAACACATAATGGCTATTTGGGGTCTTTTGTGGCTCCACACAGGTGTTAGTGTTATTTGTCTTTGTTGGGTAACATTATGAGTAACCGTATTCAAATTAAAAAAAAAATTGAAAAAAATATATACAATAAATATTTAAGAAAATAAAAGGATCTGATACCAATGTAAAAATAAACTGAAAGTTTTCCATCTGAAATGCTGGTATTTTGTAATGTTCACTAGACAAGTAGTGAATAAATTCAATAAAAGTAAAACACACACACACACACACACACACAACGGCCTAAAAGAAGTTACTATACGTCCTTGAGGACTCTGGTTTCATTTACAGATGATCATTGGACAACTGGCTCAGGACAGAGGAGCTCAAAATCACCGAACCCAGAGTGAGAAGTCCTGAGTCCCACTCACAGTTTTGCTCCTTTGTGCTCTGGACTGGGTGACACTTAACCTCTCCACGTGTGATTGACTATCTGATGGGGTCCCTGAAGCCATATTTGTGAAGACCAATCTCAATAATCTGTATAGAATACGCAGCATTGGTAGGAACGCTCCCATTTTTCACACCACGTAGACTTGTCTATGGAGTATCTGTGTGCACACGGTCTCCCCGACTTCTCTGTGACCAAGTTCATGCTTGTCCAGCAGATTGGGTAAGGTGAGGAGTTGAGACTTTATTTTTGTTGGAGGAAAGGGCAGGTCTTCGCACCTCATAAATATTACCTTTTGATTTATTCCACCTCATTCATCTGATCTGAAAAACCAGAGGACATCAAAGATGGCCACATGAACATTCTGGATTTTACTTCTGACACTGGAGAAAGGCAGACACCCCCAGGCCGGTGGCGAGGACGATGCCCCAGCTAGAAGCCATCCAGCTGTTCACAGAGTGCCCGTCCTTTGTAGTCAAAGGATAGAAGGTGCCAGGTGGCTGGTCTGCAGGCAGAATACGGAGGTATGTGAATACTACCGACCCAGGGGGAAACATCATACAGAAGAGGGAGGTAATAATAATGCTCCATCACATACTGCTTTGACCAACAGTGAAATAACTACGTGAGGTGGAAGGTGAAGCTAGGTGAAAAGTGCTAGAAAAAGATTTAACCTTCACCTGTTACGATAGGAAAGTGACAGGTAACATCTCAGTAGATACATACCCTCATTTAAGTACATTACTGAGAAACATTTAAGTAGAGGCCAGGAAAAAAAAAAAAACAGCAATAATTAAAAACATTAGCCTTTGTGGAGCAAAACGTGGCACAGGGACTGTTCTTCCAACATGAGTGTTGTTGTAATATACAATTTACCAGCTTCGTGTGTGCATTACCGCAGAAAACATAAAAACACAGGACGGTTTTAAAGGAAAAGCAAACTCAAAGCAGAAAACAATCGGAGAATCGGCCCTCATTCACGGAGAGCTTCTCATCTGGTAGGTTTCGCGTCTCTTCATCTTTCTAGAAACAGAAACTGGGTGGGGAACTGCAGGTCTGTGAGGGACTCAGGCCTGAAATTCTCCCCAGGTTCCTCACACACGTTAGGCAGACAGAATGTATGGCGGTTTAAGTCGCTGAGTTGGCATTACCCGATTTCTTCTTTTGTGGCTCAGAAAACGTAGATGAGGGTGTTCCATATATATATATATAGAAAAATATGTATGTCCTCAAGTATTTCGACCCTGGTGTGCTGAGTAAAAATGTTCAGAATAACCAAAATGTGAACACCTAGTGTCCGTCTTCTTCCCCAACAAATAGAGAATCACACACATCACAACAATTGACCCAAGGAGGATGTGACCCTTAAATTCTTCTCCAAAATTCCAAAGATAACTTTGCTCTTTGCCACCAGGGAAACAACGCTCAGCTATACAAAAACAGCACCAATACATGCTTCCCCACCTACAAGTGGAGCATATGCTTAAAAATTGCTTCCTCTATTAAAAAAATCTATTTAGGGGCGCCTGGGTGGCGCAGTCGGTTAAGCGTCCGACTTCAGCCAGGTCACGATCTCGCGGTCCGTGAGTTCGAGCCCCGCGTTGGGCTCTGGGCTAATGGCTCGGAGCCTGGAGCCTGTTTCCGATTCTGTGTCTCCCTCTCTCTCTGCCCCTCCCCCGTTCATGCTCTGTCTCTCTCTGTCCCAAAAATAAATAAACGTTGAAAAAAAATAAATTAAAAAAAAAATCTATTTAATCGCTCTGGGTTCTTTTGGCTCAATTTGATACAGACAGAATTCTTGGATATTATGGTCATCTGTATATCTAAGCCCTACTGAATTCAAGGTCTAAATTTGATCAGGAAACGAAATGATGCCTGTTCCTATCAGTTCGCTAAGAGGTATTGATCAGGAAGGAGGTTTCATTAAACAAGGGAGAAAAGGTAGGTGAGTTTCCAGTGAATTGCACGTGCATTTGCACAGGGGAAGTTTACTTTCAGTAAGGATTATGTCGCCCGCTGCCCCAGTTTCCTGCCTTACCAGTGCCACCAAAGACGGCCAGCCGCACCCAAAACAGGTCAACTCCACTAGCCTAATGCTCTCTACCCTGTACCACCCGTACCAATGATTCCTCACAACACTGGAGTTCGATCTCAAGGAGGCAAATGTTTTGGGAAGATAGTGTATCAGTATTTCCCTGGTCAGAGTCACCCCTCTGCCATTCCAGGCCCGGCCATGTATTTTTGCTGATCTAAACAATCTGAATCATCCCAAACTCGGCATGTCTGCATTGTCCTGGCAGCCTGATCTTCTAGGATCTTGCAAAAGAAACATCATGCCAACCTGCAGAAGTGATGAGCTCACCAGTCTGCCCTCTGGGAACTGGAGCCTCTTTGACCCCAGGCAGGCCCCAGCTTGCCAGCAGGGTGGGCCCAGTGGAGGTGCACAATGCTGAAGCAAGGCAGAGCAGAGCTGGGGCCACCTAGGGTTGGAGGGTGACAGCGTCCCTGGTTTCCTAAGACAAATATTAGAAATACTCAATGAATACATTACTTTGCCAGCATTTAAGGGAACGTCTAAGGCCACAGCCTTCTGTTCCTCAGGCCGAGTCTGCAGCCTTCTGTTCCTCGGGCCGAGTCTGCGATCGAAGGGTCATCAGATGTACCCAGCAACGTAGGGGCAGCAACATGGGATCACACGTGATTTGAAATATAGGGCTTCCCGTCACACAAAGTGAAGCTTCCAGTCCCTGCAGTGTCATGTTTCCAGAAGAAAATACTGACCGCTGTCCGCATTGGGACTGTGCCCCCAGCACAGGCCACAGGACCATCTTCCCAGTGACCCTCTGTTGGCGCCAATGGTTTACATCTTTGGATGCAGAGCTACCTGTTCCCAGGTAGCTGGGATGGGACAGAACACTGGAGGGTTGACAGCCTAGAGTTCTAGCTTTATCTCCGCAGCCTGGACCCCAGCGGAACGGACTCAGCTGCTGGCCTGCTGGGTCTGCAGGGAGGGGGGCTCATTTGACCGGAGAAGCATTAGCAGCCAGCTGAGGCCACCTTGAAAGGTCACCCGTATTTACCAGTGGATGGGAGATGCCTGGTGTGACCAGGAGCTTTTTATCTGCAAATAATAACTCTCCTCTTGTTCAGATCATTTACTCTTCTTTCTACAAATTCCACGGAGCAAAAGTTCATCTGACCAGATGGAAAAGTACGATCCGGACCACAGAAGGCGCAACTGCACTCGCGGACGGCAGTCACACGCCAACTGGGAGGCAGGCCGCCTCGTCAAGCTCTATGCTTTTGACGTTCGCTCAGAACATAATCTCAGCTCGTGCCGCATCAATGGGAAAGCGATCGGGTTTGGGAAAGGCTGGAAGAGACAGTCACTGAAGGCGCAGAGATCAGCTTCTGTGTGTGGGTGGCAGAGGCGGTTCGGAACGTGGGTTTGGGTCAGTCTGGGCCAGAAGTACCAGCAGAGAAGCAATGACCTGTAGAGCACCTGCGGAGGCAGAAAAGGGGCCGGGGCTGCCTTGCCCCATTTCCTTCCTCAGCCCTCAAGGAGAGGGTGAGAAGGAAGGTGATCCAGACAGAAAACATGTTGGTGGATCCCCTCCATTCCAATAGCCAGGTTCCTGAGTGTGTCCTCAAATTCTGGTCTTTGCACGCATACGCATATGGAGATACTGAAGTGAGCGGCTTGGGGCACCTGACCAGGGCCAGCACTCCCAGAAGGAGGACTGTGGAGACACCGTCAGGTGCCAGGCACAGGGAGGACCTGGGCATCGAGGGGGCTCGTGGAGGCTGGCCTGGAAGAAATTCTCAGCTCATTGCTGACACCAGGAAAGAACTTCCTTTTCCAGGGACTCTGGACTCTGTGGGGCACAGGGGCAGCCTGGGGTGGGTGGATCCAGAGACAATTAGGGAAGAGCTCACAGGACCGGCACAGGCTGGGTGTTCTGACTATGTGTCTGCACGTGCCCCAAACGTCTGCAAGGTTCAAAGGTGCGTAAGTATGGCGCCGGAAAAAAACACCGATAAAGTGGCTCTGAATCTTCAGGTGCTGAGTTAGATCGGGCCATCGCTGTCTTCTTGCCAATGGCAAGACCGTCGGAGGCGCTGGTTAGAGAGTCCTGCTGTCCTCTGGCCTCCGACTGACCATCCCGACCCTGCACACGGGCTCACCCCCTTCCCTCCTAGGACTGACGGCACCCCACCCAGTAGACACTGCCCACTGCCTTTCTTTCTGGCGTTTCCCCCCAGACAAAGCCTGTCTCACCTATCCCTTGGCATCTGGGACCTGAGGTTGGCAGACTGGCAGATGAACCCTCTGCACCCAGAAGAGTTTGCCCGCATCCTCTGTGACCTCCACGTCTCCCTGTCACTGGAGTGTCGCCACAGCGCCGGGGGCAAGACCGGGGGGTCTCGTCAAACGACAAAGGTAGCTTTCCACAGTCCTGTCTGTGCTCTGTGGACGAACTATTTCCCAAGGGTTCCAAATTGAGGATGATGCGCCCAGATGGCCAGGTGGCCCATTTTCTTCGCAGGATAGAAAACCGTGGCAAACACACGAGCTTCAACAAGGGGGTTGGGTCACAATAAGGAAACACAACGCCATTATCAAAACCTCTCTGGTGATTCTGTTGCAGACTCAGGAGGTACAAGGAAAAGACCCGTACGTCCTTTTTTCTAGATGTTTATCGATTTTGCTTTGTTAATAATTATGACACAAAATCAAAGGTGTTGCTCTTTGTTCTCGTCAGGACAGCAGGCATGGCCGCGGCTGGGAGTGCTGGGGCCGGAGCTGGACAGCTGAGGGGTGTGGCCCTTTGTCCCCTCTCTGCTTCCCACATATCACCCACCGCCTGGTGGTGGCCTCTGTCCTCTCCTCTTTATCCTCCCAAACACTTGCCGGGAACACTTGGGATTGCTGGCCCAGCAGTTATAAAAGAAATGGTTTCCGTTTCTCTATAATCTGGTCTGTTTCTTCACCCATCCATTTCTTTTCCAAATGCCTGAAGCATGATCAAGCCTTAAATAAGCCTTTTTTCTATAGTCCTGCTCTGCAGGGGGCCCGAGCGCTCTCTGCGGGGGACCTCTGGGAAGAGCAGCTGGCAGTCACTAGAGCTATTGAAGATTCACGATCCTTGTTTGTCAACAGGTCAGCCCTCCCCGGATATCTCACTTCTGAGGCATCATTAATCCAGGTGCTGGAGGCCCAGCTCCAGATGTTGCACCAGATGAGCTCTGGAGGGAAGCATCTTACTGCACTTCCACACCTAGCAGCCAGGGGGCAGGGGAGAGCTTGACCGGAAGGCTGAGCCCCAGGCTGCCTGGCAGGCGTCTGCCCAGGGTCCTCCAGCGGCCCTGGGAGCCGGAGGCCTGGTGGGCATGCAGACGGCATGGGAAGGGCAGGGCCCTGTAGAAAGAAGGGACAGCAGGGTTCATGTGGCCTCATTACAGAAGGCACAACAAACGTTCTGCTGATACAGTTCTGCTGCCCTGGCAAGGGGTTCGTAGGCTATAGGCCGTGGCCTTGGAGGGACTGGAGGCCACAGGGGGGTGGGGAGGATCCCAGGCCATTAACCTGCCTTTGGACAAGCCATGACATCTTTTTTTTTTGAGAGAGAGAGAGAGACAGAGAGAGAGACAGAGAGAGAGACAGAGAGAGAGAGAGAGAGAGTGTGTATGTGTATAAGCAAGGGAGAGGGACAGGAGAGGGGGGGAGAGAGGGAGAGAGAGAATCTCAATGCAGGCTTCATGCTAAGTGTGGAGTCCGACACGGGGCTCGATCCCACAACCTGGGATCATGACCCGAGCTGAAATCAAGAGTCAGCTCAATCGACTGAGCCACCCAGGCACCCCAAGCCCACGGCCCGCCTGCCATCATGACTTCAGCTGCAGAAGACACCGCTTTCCTGTAGCTGCCTTTCCGAACTCCCTCTGCGATGCCTCCTGCTTTCTGCTGAGTCCTGCATCTTGTGGTCGGTTTCTACTTCTGCACGGCAACAGATATGCACATCGGCGCACGCAGAAGCCAGGGTAACTGGGCAAACCCCGGGCGTCACAGACGCAGCCGATCCTCTCACGTGGCCGTGGCTCCAGGCCCCTCTGCAGCCCACCGCCCGTCCCGTGGCCCCTCCTCAGCAGGGGATGCCACGGGGGGGGGGGGGGCTTCAGGAAGTCATGAGAACGATGAGCACACACTTCAAACACGGAGGAAGAGGGCAAGGTATTTTGGGAGCACTTTAAATTCACACGCCAAAAATAGCATGTCTTCTTTAATGACATTTGAAATTTCCAAATAAATCAAGTATCAGTGTTTCAAAAACGCGAAGAGGTTGTAATAATGAGCCAGCGTTTACCATCATCGTGATGGATACAGTGAAGGCCGGCACAGTCCAGCTCTTACTGTCTTAACACGCTGAATTCTCCTAGGTTTGCTATGATTATTATTCCACTTTCACGACGAGGCAGGACTAACTCAGGATCAGCCATACAGCCGGAAAGGAGCAGACCTGGCCGGAAATCCCATGCCCCCACTCACCTGGCTGTTCCCTGATGCACCCCGCCCCTCAGGCCACCACCTCTAAGGACATCTCCTCCCCACATCCCCCCTCCCCAGTCCGGGTCTCTGTCTGCTAGTCAGCAGATGTGGACAGTGAGTTGGAAGTGAGCCCCTTACTCTAGTCCCAGTCCCCAGGTTGCTGCTAGTGGCCAACACGGGACAGAACTAATGGGTCAGATGCTATAACTGATGTTTATGACCCCCCCAGACATATATGGAAGCGTTAACCCCCAGAGTGACAGTACTAGGAGGTGGGGCCTTTGGGAGGTGACTGGGCGTAGACGAGGCCATGTGGGTGGGGCCCCATGATGGCATCAGTGCCCTCCTAAGAAGAGGAAGACACTAGGCCCCCTCTCTCTGTCAAGTGAGGACACAGCAAGAAGGCAACCTTCCGCAAACCAGAAAGAGTCCTCGCCAGATACCAGATCTCCCTGAACTCCCAGCCTCAGAATTGTGAGAAGCGACTGTTTGTTGTCAATGCCGCCCCCGGCCCGCGGTACTTTGTGGTGGCCGCCCCAAGAGATGAAGACACGGGGATGGCTCAGGCAAAGGGGTTGCAACACATAGGAAACAAGAGGTGGGCTACAGGGGCCGAACAAACCAAGAGGTGAATAACTTGAAGAACAGTAGGAAAAACCACACCAACTGGCAGGGATGACGGGCAAAAGGAGGCAAAGGGAAGCAATGGTCAGTCAACATGTGAAAGGCAACATGTGAACGTTACTTCTTAATCAACAAACTGCAAGCCAATGGTTTACCACCTGTCGGTTGTCAACAACGAAAAAGAATGACAAACTGAGGGTTGCTGGTGGGGGAGGGGTGACGGACATCAAGGAGGGCACTTTCGGGATGAGCCCCGGGTGTCTTATGTATGTAACAGATGCATCACTGGGTTCTACTCCCGAAGCCCAGACTACGCTGTATGTTAACTAGAATGTAAATAAAAAGAAAAAATAATAATAATAAAAAAAGAATGACAACAACCTGTATCGAGGTGGGTCTGAATAGGGGAAAAAAAAACCCTTCTATGCAGACTGCTGGCGAGAACAAAACTCGACAGGACTTCTATAGAAGAATTTTCCAACACAGAGCAAATATATTAAGAAACATACAGCTCTGATCTAGCAATTCTGTTTCTCAAAATCCAATTCCCCCAAATCCACTGAACAAATGTGCAGAGACGTGTGCACAAGAAGGCTGGTTGAACGACTGTTTATAATGGTTGATGATACCATCGAGGTTTAGCCCAAGAAATGAATGCCGACAGTCATCAAAGAACGATGACACACGTGTGGAATAGTGACATGGAAACGTGTTCGTAATGCATTTCTATGCAAAAAGGCAGGTGACAGAACAGAGGGACGCCGTTTTTGTAAAGAACACACACTTATGTGCATTCACAGAAGTAGTGTGGATAGAGGTATATCTGGAGGTATTTCTAGATCTAGAAAATCACAGGAGGAATATCTGCCCAAGCATTAACAGTGATTATCTTTGAATGATTAGGTTATGGGTCACCTCTTGCATTTCTTGTCTTGCTTGTTTTTAGTTTATCGATTATCTGCCTTTTCTATTTTGTCTTCTTCACAGATCTATTGCTTCTTCGAAATTAAAATATTAAGCCATTTTGGAGTCTACCTGAGAACTAAACCTACACCCCCTCGGGTACGCCCGCTCAAAGACTTTCAAATCCACGGACAGCGTCACGGTTTGGATTAAAGCAATGTGCTCTGTCACCCTCAAAGACTGTATACCAAGGAGCCTTGATTTAGAACTTCCAACACTGTGATCAGTCAGTCAAGGAGGATGTAGCTGGCACCCCACAACACATTCTGGATCAGCTGCCTGTTTCCTCCCGGCGAGGCAGCCTCTACCTCCGCACCCTTCCACGGCGCGCAACCGGGAAGCCTGCGCAGGAAGACCGTGACCACTAAATCCTAGGCAACTTTCCGCAGCTTCCTTATGCTCTTCGGTCTCTTCCCACTACCTAGCGTAAGAATGTTTTTGAGGGTTCATTGGACGTTAACACCAATCTGCATTTTGAGCAATTCTGTGCTGGCAGATGAAAGGCCGACCCGGTGCCTCCACTTTGACACTGTGTTCGTAGCTGGCGAAAGAACCGTGATGCTCTTGGTCTGACAGCAGGTCAGTTTTACAAACATCTTTGGTTTCTCCCCCCACATAAGTGGTGATGTGATTTTTACTTTCGTATTTCACTTTTTTTTTGTAAAAATGAGTACAAAAATGCAAACATGAAAGAAACAATTTCAGTGATAAGCACAGATCACACGAACTTAATTTCCAGAGTTGTGTCAAGTGGAGGACTAGACCCTGCTGAAGGGATGAATCATGGTGAAAACCCCAACCAAAGTTAGTCAGCCGTATATTCATCTGAGTAGGAAAGGCACAAAACTCACTAGTGTGTAAATACTACCAATGTTAGAAGATAAAGAAATAAATGATGGATTATTGCTTTCACATTCCGCTTCTGTGGGATACTTTGTGGAATACATACTTTGGGGGACATGTGGGATGTTTCTGTCCTTTATATCAGAACTTTTATTATTTATTTACTTTCTAAATATAATTTATTGTCAAGTTGGCTAACATACAGTGTACACAGTGTGCCCTTGGTTTTGGGGGTAGATTCCCATGATTCATCCCTTACATACAACACCCAGTGCCCATCCCAACAAGCGCCCTCCTCAATGCCCATCACCCATTTTCCCTCTCCCCCCAACCCCTTGTCAACCCTCAGTTTGTTCTCTGTCTCTTATGGGTTTGCCTCCCTCTCTGTTTGGAACTATTTTTTCCCCTTCCCCTCCCCCATGGTCTTCTGTGAAGTTTTTCAAGTTCCACATATGAGTGGAAACATATGACGTCTGTCTTTCTCTGACTGACTTATTTCACTCAGCATAATACCCCCCAGTTATGTTCACATTGCTGGAAATGGCAGGATTTCACATGTTCTAAACAATAAACCTGGGCCTATCTTTGTTTATATTTGTGTTCTCTGGGCCCCGGCCCTTTGCTTTATATGTTCAGTTTAGAAACCCAAATCTCAAACCAAGGAAATCATCGAATGCCAACCAAACAATGGTTTCTTATCCATTATTCAGCCTATCGTGTTAGCCTCGCTTACATTCAAATATTCTTCTACTGGTCTACTTATAAATAACTATCTCTATCACTTATGCAAACCACTTAACCGAGTATGTGTGGCATGAATTAAGGATGAGGTCATTATCCATTTATCTTGTGGTGATCCTTGTATCCTTCTTGGGAGTATGGTATCTTTCAATCCGAAGCCACAAATGAGAAGATTCTGAATAGGTGATGGTTAATTAATTGCACAAAGTTCAGCTGGAGTCTTCCACCATCCCTTTCTGGATTCGGGCTCCGTTCCCTTGGATCTGCTGCAAGCAAGCGATTGGCACTACCTGCAGGGCAGTACGTGATCTCCAAACGCTGTTGTAACACAAGTCCCTTGATAAGTCGAACGGGTAAGTTAAACACAGTTGCTCATTTCTCCAGTCCCTTGCCCGCCTCCAGCTACTTGCCTGTAGGACTGCCACGAGGGTGGGTCTTCTGGCTGGGACCACTGAGAAATATTTTATCGAAGGTTCCTTTTCGTGACACGAGGATGCGTCCCCTACTTTAAATGGGCCTGGACAGAAACACGCTTGCGGGCAAATGTGATTACTTCTCAGTTAGCAGCACGGTTAACACGGGCTGTGTGGGGGATCCTGGGCGGCAAGTTTATCAAGGTTCCCGCTAGTAGAAGCAGAAGCAATGGACGCAAAACACATACAGGGGCCCAAGGTATTTAGGAACACGCACCCCAGACATTCATTCATCCATTCCTCTGTCCAAATAATATCTATTGAGTGGCTACTTCGAGATGGAGCACAGCACGAGGTCATGGGGATATTGCAGTAAACGAAACAGAAATTCAGAGTAAGCACGGCAGACCCCCGTGTCTCTCTCTGTGAAATAAGAAACTCTTACTTGGGAGGACAAGAGAGAGAAGAGTCATAAAGTACATTCGGTACTCTTCCAACAAGCTGTACTTTCTCACCAGGAAGGTTTAGGGACGTCGTAATGGGCTGGAAGGCCATATTATGTCTTTCTAGAACCGCTTATCACTGTCTCAGTACGGAGCTGTTACAGCTGACCAGGCCCATACATTCACACTCCCCAGATGTGAGGGTTTGTCCATGGATGATCCTAGAGCACTTCAGTGCCCGGACATGAGCTCAGTAGGAAAGTGGACTCTACTTTTCCAAAGACTACCAACAAAGTCAACGGCCAAATGGCCCGTAACTTAACCCAGGATCCACAGAAAAGCCACAGGATTCCACATCAAAGGGACTTTAGAGGAAACTTAGTGGGATCAATCTCTAATGTGATATATAAAAACCGAAGAACCAGAAGGCTGCAAAGCCTCAAGCATCTTATTTATTTATCAGCTGATTTATTTATATTCTGCCTACTTCCAAAAAGGTTTTGAGGCAATCCTCCAATCACTGTGGTTAATCACTGCGTTATTATTAGAAGGGAGCCTTTAAAAATTATTGTTTCTAGGGGCGCCTAGGTGGCTCAGTCGGTTAAGCGTCTGACTTTGGCCCAGGTC
The DNA here is from genome assembly GCF_016509475.1 of Prionailurus bengalensis. NCBI lineage: Eukaryota > Metazoa > Chordata > Mammalia > Carnivora > Felidae > Prionailurus > Prionailurus bengalensis. The sequence goes on along the minus strand of NC_057348.1, from coordinate 165,107,329 downwards.
ATGAACTCACAGTTCGTGGGTTTGAGCCCCATGTCAGGCTCTGTGCTGACAGCTCGGAGCTTGGAGCCTGCTTCAGATTCTGTGTCTCCCTCTCTCTCTGACCCTTCCCTGCTCACGTTCTCTCTCTCTCTCTCACTAAAATAAAGAAACTCAAAAAAAATTTTTAAAAATATGTATTGTTTCTAAAACTCAACGGATTTAGATCATGCTAGGTAAATAATTTAGGTTAGTGTACATATACCTGCATTTTGGAAGATACTAACTAGCCCTATCCTCCTTATATTTCCAAATATTCCTCAAATCAGCTCCTTGCATTTGTATAAGGCAAGTGACATGAAGAATTACCCATGTTTATGGGACTATTTTATGTAATCCTACAGAGCAAACTTTGTGTGAGTAAATTCAGTTATGTTGAGATATTTGGGTTCTCTTATTGTATGTGGGTTGATGTGTGCTAACAGAATCATGGTTGTTTAATCAGAGATGACCCTTTCTGAAACACACATATAACTGAAGATATCTCTAATTAGAACAGATAAAGCATAAGTGTGGGCTTCAAATTTTGAATGGGCTCCTCAAGTGCACATTTAAGATAAAAAAAACAGCGGTGTAGACGGTAGGATATGGTGTGCAAGTTGTAAGATATCACAGAGTGGCTGAGCTACCCCAGCATGTCTAGTTCACATCTCAGAGGAATTTGATGGCTATCTGCCCATGGGCTACACCTTGACACTCTCAACTCTGCAGGGCTATGTGTCACTGCTTGACCCCAGAACTCAGGAGAACGGTCAAAGAACCTGTAGGTAAGAAAAACCAGAACCAGAAGCAGGAACTGGAAGCCAGTGTAGGTATTGTGTGTGAATATGGTTTGCACCCCGAGAGACAGGACTGTGGCTCAAAGGTCACGCAGATATGAGAACAAACGAGCATCTGTATCTGTCTCTCCTGTGTCCAAGGGCAATGCCATCATTTCTCTCTGTCTCAGGCCAACTGGCTGTGGGAGCTGCCTGGAGGGTCAGGAATGGCCAACGGGAAGAAGAGATCTCAAAGGAGACTTCTTAGTGGTTGTGTCCAGAATGCACAACACCTTCTGTGAAACAGAGAAATAGTTGATGAATCAGATCCATTCTACTGAACTCTTTAGCATGTGAGGGGTCCAGGAAATCTCTACCAAGGGACAGTGTTCCCTCCCCCCGTTCCCCTGCCTGAAAACTCTCAGGAGTCTGGCCACACCCACGCCCTCTGATCCTAGAAGAGACCAAGGGCTCTCTCTGTCGCACAGGGAGGACACCCTATCAATGGAATTCACGGTCATTCGAGCTGCTGCTGCTGTGACAGGAGGGGTTTTTTGGGCCCAGGTGTTTCCTCGTGAGGCCTGAGTTGTTGATAACGCATTTGCTAAGTGATGTTGTCCATTCGCTTCAGTCGCTTGACGGGCCCGGAATGTTCTTTGTGTTGAACTGGATTCACGTCAATGGTTGCCTTGTTCAATTAACATTAAAAAACAATTTAGAAAACTAAATGGTCCAACTCATTGCTTGCCAGCAAATGCCCCATACCAAACTCGTGGTGACCTTTTTTTTTCCCCCTTTCCGGCCTTTGTTATCTTATCTCTGCAGCCATAGGTCTAGGATGTGACGATACTGGCTTCATGGCTGATCCAATACGCTTGTGTCCCCGGAGGATCGGAATTGATCCTTGCAACCAAAGGCCTCCAGTGACGATGGTGGACGTACCGTTGACACGTCAAAGGGGTCGGCTTGGCCTCCCTCCTGCGGCTCTGAGCCTTCTAGCTGAAACGTGCTGGCACAGAATGAGTCTCCATCCAAGTCTATTAGAGGGGGTTACCTGCCTGATCCGGACTCTCCTCAAGCTTTGAGCATCTGGAGGTTTTCCAGATCATATCTTCATTCCAAAAAAAGCATCTTCAATGCCATAATCAAGCATTCCCTAATTTGCTATTTCCACTCACTTGAATTAAGTGTCTTCTTTACATAAATAGCACGGTTCCTTCTGGAGAAGTATGTTTATTGGCACCGTACGCATGAAACATCTTGGCAGTATCTCATAAAAAGCCTTGATTGGTATGTGTGCTAGCTTTTAATGAACTTCTGAGAGAGTAAGTGAGGCAGTAAAGTCCACATATTTTCTGTTCATAAAAACACCTCGTTTGCAAAGAAGAGGTATGGATTCGAAGAAACAGACAGGGGAGCAGAAGCCCGGTTGGCGGTTTATGGATATTGGTCTATTTCTTTTCTCCGAGAGACACCTTGGGCTTGGGTAGACTAACCCCAGATCCCAGAAACTGCATCAGCTAAGACCTCGGGGGCAATATGAGAACACAATGCATCCTAAGTTGAGGCAAGGAAGCCAAAACATGGCCCAATGTTTTGGGAGGAAGAAGCCACACTGATCACACCCCTGCAGACCACAGCCATTCTCGCTGTAAATCACTAGCGACATTCCAGGTATGCTGGCTCGGTGTCCTGAGAGAGGAGAAATGGAGGGCCTGGTAGCCAGCGGTAAGGCCATTCCCAGGGCGCTTTCTTCAACAGGGAAGGTGTGTGTTAATCCAGGGGACTTGGGCTCTTTCCAATACAGATAATCGCATCCCACCCACTCACCTCCCCCAGCATGGTTCTCCCTGTGTCAAGAGCAACACAGACCCTTGGCAGAGAACCTGACACCCGCCAAATGGCTCTTTCCTGTTCCGTGATGTATGTATCTCTACTATAACTCTGTCCTTCAGAGAGTTCACTTCTGTATAGAAATACCCTATGTCATCACTGGCATATGGTTTGGGGCGGAAGCACTGACTGGGGTCAGGCGTCACGGAGACCCCTCCATATTCCAGGATTGTCCGCTTCTATGATTCTGCTTTTGTGTGATAGCTCTGAATCGGGAGCCTTGAACGGTGCCCATGCATTTTAAAGAAGGCATGAGTGGGCTGTGGAGAGAGAGATGGACGGTGGCTGGGAAGGAGGCTGATTTCCAGCAAGGACTTCACTCAAAGGAGGGCTATTCGGGGGATGCGAAGAGGCAGCCCCCACCCCGGACGAGCCAGAGGCAAATGCAGCTGAGTTCAGACGATCACCATGAAAGAAGGCAGAAGAAGCAATCCTCAAGGGAGCGGAAGCAAAGAAGTCTTCTGGGCATTTCTCTCCCCTAATAAACAATTTAGAGGGCTGTAAGGCACTATCAGGAAGGGGTAAGGAGGCACTTGGGGTTCAAAGGCATGTCCCCCGAGGCTTCTCTTCCAGGTTCCTACAATGTGTTGAGTGGGTTTACACTGCGACAAGATAAGGCAGTTCTAACACCTCTGTTTACAGGTAAATTGCACATTCACTCAGCACACAGCTCTGTGACTGGACTGAGCTCTAATATTCAGGGAGTGGACTTTTATGGGCCACACTCACCGGCTGGAATAATACTATGTTTGAACCGTTTTGGCAGACCTACTAATATTTTCTCAGTCTCTGCCTACATTTTCTGTAGGCACAAGGTTCCACAAGGTTCCACAAGGTTCCAAGGTTCTAGTAATAACATTTTATTGTTCTTTATTTTTCTCAAAACTGTTTTTGAGGAATTACAAATCAAGACTTCCAAAAGCAGTCCTCAAGGTCTGAAGTGTCTGGGTAATAAGGGAGAAGTGATGTGTTTAAGGGCTTGTGAGAGCATTTCGAAAGGATTTTAGGAGACTCACAAAGGATGTGTGTCTGAACAGGTATTGACAAAAAGATACAAAACACTGCTATCAGCCTAAAGGAAGCGAAGTGAAACCTCGTCTCTACCTTCCCAAAAATCTGGAGTAAAGATTCGGTAACAGGCTCACAAGTCAGTCCACTTGCAGAGAAATCGATAGGTTGTACACGTTTACACAAATTGGACTTGTTAAAGATGCATACTAAAAATACCCTACGCCCATATTTAAATTTAATGATGTCGCTGAAGGAGAGAAACCCCAGCTGTCATACATCCATTCAGTGAAGAAACACTCGGTGAACACCAGAGTGGCTCACAATGGTTCTGCACACCTGGAACCTGTCATCTAGTTGGGGGAGACCGCAACTGTCATAAATTAGTGATCCTTCCTTTATTGGGAAGAACAAAGAAACACACACAGGTCTCAATGAAAGCACACCCCAGGGAGACCAACAATATTTAAGGAGAGATCTGAAGAACGAACTGGTATTGAGAATAAGATGGGTAAAAGCCTGAGAAAGCAGCACGTTCAAAGGTTCTCACTGGTAAGGAATCTGGTATGTCCCAGCGACAAAAGGACCACTGTCACTTGAATGAGTATGGAGGTAAGAGTTGCGAAGATTAAGAAAAGGAAACTTGGTTCAGAATGGAGTCAGGAGGCCGGCAGGGGGCGCTCTCATCTCCAGCGCTCCTCGTCAATTGTAGACCCAACTCCTGGAGCATCTTGCAGAGGACCGGCACTCTACTATCCCTGCAGGAGGACGGAAGGTTCCCTCCTCCCCCCCCCCCCCCCCCGCAACAGCCCAGCCAATGAGGGACAGTCACAGCTCAGCCAATGAGAAGCCGCTATACTGTGAACGTCCAGTTTACTCCAATGAACTCTTAGTTTACAGCAGCCTTCCCGAATTCCCCCCTCCCTCTATAAAAGAGCCTCTTCTCCTTTATTCTCCCGGAGTTGCCTGTGGTTTTGCTTTGCTTCTGCGGGATTGCAGTTCTCCACTATTACCAAATAAATCCATTTTTGCTGGCAAGACAACCAGCAGATTTATTTTTAAGGTTAACAGAGTACACACGGGAAGTGTGCGGTCACTGGGAGAGTGAACAACGGTGGGCATTCACAGGGGGTGTATGCACAGTAAGTGCCCACACAGGAAGTGTGCGCTCACAGGAAGTACCCATGCAGGAAGTGTGCCCACACAGGAAATGAGTGCCCATGAAGGAGGTGTGCGCCCACAGGAAATGAACGCCCACGCAGGCAGTATGCCCACACAGGAAGTGCACGCTCACAGGAAGTGAAAGTGGGAGACACCAGCAGGAGCCAGATTGTGCAAGACTACCTGAGGAAGAGAAATTGCACCAGAGTCCCACACTTGGGTTCTGTGCCTGTCTGACCATGTGACGTTGTCGGCATGGAGGGGCCAGGATGTGACCTGGTACTGAATGGAATCAAACCATGAGGAAGGAAGCCAGCAGGATAAAGCAAATCTGGGAATCCTGCCATTCTCTCACAGCATCTGCTTCCTTCTCCTCGAGCGACTCCACACCGCATGCTGATGTTCTCCCCACTCGGTGAATGAATCTACTAACGTAAAGGAGTCAAGGGAACGAGCACGAGATCGTAATTCCAGAGACTTCTAACATTAAAGTTCTGATTCCTCCCTGGGCTTCCGCACTGGAAGGACCAGTCTCAGCCCCAAGAGGAAGAGTGTCCAGACGACAAACAGCAAAGGGACAATGAGCCTTGTTTCGCTGCATCCTCGGGGTTCCCCTGGGTGACACTGGGAACTACACCTCTCAGTGATTCACCCCCAAACTGCCTACTGAGGGAGGAAACATTTTTAAATATAAAGATTGTACTGAGTCGCAGCGCTGGAAACCGAATTAGGCTTTTTGAACTTCCAGGCGTGAGTCTCCATAAACTCTGGGTTTGGAAGCTCTTCCACGTGTGAGGTGTGCCTCGTCACATTCGCAGGCTGCTGAGCAGAGGCGTGGACCTAATTAGCAGACGCAGTGCGGGGTCGATGGAGCCTGGGGGAGACTTGCATGGTTCTGGGGCACCGCTGAGTTGGTCCTCTGCCTCCCCAGGATAAAGCCAAGTCTATGCCGGGAGAATGAGTCACTGAGCTTATGGAAGTGAAAGGTCGCGTGTGCCCCACGGAGTCGAATCCACTACTGAAATACCTCATTGTGTCCCAGATACAGCCGGGAACCTGCCACCTCGGATTGCGAAGCGCCCCACCCTCTCATCTTTCCTGTTGAAGACCTGCATTTTTCTTGCTTTATCTATTCTTTGGTTGATTTCAAATTATACAAAAACAACGAAGTTAGGAGTTGAAGGAGAATAATGTCGCTGTGCCTTCCCACCAGCATGAGGCTTCACATTCGACTGGTGCCATCCAGTGTCCACTTTTAAAGAACTTTCTCATTTCGCCTCCCACCTGCGGCTTGGGAGCCCCCTCAGGATGGCCATCCTCTCTTCTACTTCCCGGGACTGTCCTTACGTCTCCTAACAAAGGCCTCGGCCCCTGACAGCAAGCCCTTCAGTTCTATGCAAAATCATTCCAGTAGCCACAATGTGCACGGACTAATCTCTGGGAAGACACACACGATTAGACAGGATCGCGCTGGAGACGCAGGAGAGAGGGACAAGTCCCAGATCAATAGCTCACTGGCTGTGGTAACTTGAGGATTAAATTTCTTTTTTTTTTTTAGTTTTTTTAATGTTTATTTATTTTTGAGAGAGAGAGACAGAGACAGAGTGTGAGCAGGGGAGGGGCAGAGAGAGAAGGAGACGCAGAATCCGAAGCGGGCTCCAGGCTCCGAGCTGTCAGCACAGAGCCCGACGCGGGGTTCGAACCCACGAACGGCAAGATCATGACCTGAGCCGAAGTCGGACACTTAACTGACTGAGCCACCCAGGCGCCCCTAGGATTATATTTCATTTCCATGAACCTGTTCTTTACCTGTGAGGTATGATAATATGACATATTTTAAAGATGAAGGGAGATACCATTTTTAAGGCCTAATACAGTAGCCCAGAGCTACCTTTTTTTATTTTTTTATTTTTATTTTTTTTTAATTTTTTTTTTCAACGTTTATTTATTTTTGGGACAGAGAGAGACAGAGCATGAACAGGGGAGGGGCAGAGAGAGAGGGAGACAAGAATCGGAAACAGGCTCCAGGCTCTGAGCCATCAGCCCAGAGCCCGACGCGGGGCTCGAACTCACGGACCGCGAGATCATGACCTGGCTGAAGTCGGACGCTTAACCGACTGCGCCACCCAGGCGCCCCAGAGCTACCTTTTTTTAAATACGTATTTGTATCAATGATAATGAGAATAACTAACTACTATGATTACGTCCCCTGTCTCTCCCTGTTTCTCTGTGTCTCTGTGCAGTGTTCATGAACCAGGGACAGACAGATGCATGAGGCCCACACCGGTGCTGCCCACAACATAACATTAGGCACAGAGGAGGGACCAGCTGTTTCACACACGGTAGGAGAGCATTACCGAGCGGCGAACGCGAGCTGGGACTTGAATGACGAGCAGCGTTTCCGCTGGAAGAGAAGCGTGGCCCAATCATCCTGGGGAAAGAGAACACCACCCAACAAAGGGCAGAGAGCTGCTAGTGCACAGTGTATCCCGAGAGTGGGGAGTTGTGCCAGACAGTTGACGTGTGCAGGATACTGGTGGCATGGTGAGGGAGGCGGCCAGCTGGCGGGGGCCCCGTGGTGGAAGCCTCCTTGCCGCTGACGACAACGGAGACCTTGTCGTGAAGGCAGTGGAAATCCACAGAAGACGTGAGGACACGGAGCGTCCTTTCGGGCCGCAGAGTACGGAATGCACTGACGGAGGAGTAGGAGGGGGCCTCTTACGAGACCACTGAAATGCCATGAGTGGCCATGGGAACGGAGGAGGACGTGAGAGGACGACAGAGGGACACAAGGCAGAGGATGGGAGCTGTGGCCCAGGAGACGCGGAGTGCACACCGACGCCATGAACACACAGCCACTGCCTACTCACTCCCCAGGCGGGGAGGCCAAGTTGAGAGCTGGATCTCGCGCCACAACTGCAGTCTCATTTTCCTTCAGAGGCATCGAAAACCTCGCCTGATCGCTACCGCATATATTTAGCAGGCCAGGGGGAATACTTAGTCAGATCAATGAGGCGCCAGCAGTAAAACCAGCAAATCAATCAGCTATTCCCTGATAATGAGTGCTGACGGAGGTTTGAGTTCAGTGATTTCTGTCTCAGTAGATATTGTGACCAGGTAGAACATCACGATCTAGAATTCAACGCATAGAAGATGAAACCATTGCGGCACCTGGGTGGCTCGGTCAGTTGGGCGACCGACTTTCGGCTCAGGTCATGCTCTCGCAGTCTGTAAGTTCGAGCCCCGCGTCGGGCTCTGTGCTGACAGCTCGGGGCCCGGAGCCTGCTTCGGATTCTGTGTCTCCCCTCTCTCTCTCTGCCCCTCCCCGACTTGTGCTCTGTCTCTCAAAAATAAATAAACATTCGGGGCGCCTGGGTGGTGCAGTCGGTTAAGCGTCCGACTTCAGCCAGGTCACCATCTCGCGGTCCGGGAGTTTGAGCCCCGCGTCGGGCTCTGGGCTGATGGCTCAGAGCCTGGAGCCTGTTTCCGATTCTGTGTCTCCCTCTCTCTCTGCCCCTCCCCCATTCATGCTCTGTCTCTCTCTGTCCCAAAAATAAATAAACGTTGAAAAAAAAAATAAATAAAAATAAAAATAAATAAACATTCAAAAAATTAAAAAAAAAAAAAAGAAAAGGAAAATATTTCTCGCACCTAGGTTAAGTTTAGGAAGAAAGTAAATAAGGCCTGACCCTAATTTGCAAAACATTTTGCTTGCCATGGTTTTCCTTCAAGGATATTATCTTTCATTCATTGGGAAAAGAAAAGTGTGTCCACATAAAAATGCAAGGTCCAATTTATTTTTAAAGTTTCATGCCAACATTTCATTTTTCAGAGGAGTACACAGCTTATGACTTGAACTCATTTCTATTATAACTAGAATTTATACAAAGTTTCACGAGACTTCTATCCTTTTCTCCTCGAGTATCTCTCCATTAGACACATCTGAGCAAGAATCCGAAAGGCACCTTCTCAAAATATTTTTCCTTAAATTACCTTCATTTCCATAATGAACAAAGCTTCACATTTTATCCCCACAGACAACACTGGTGCTTCTAGATGTAATTAGTATGAGAAAAGTCCCTTACCAGTCCAATTATTGATTTAATCAAACATTCCGCTAATCCAATATTCTCCAAATAGGATTTTGATAACTTTCCTGATGCACAGTGTAATTACAGAACAAAAGATAGGAAGCAGCTGAAGAGATGACCTATTTATAAACAGGCCTTACTAATCATACTGAGCTTTGATTTGATTTAGCAATGAGGACCTATGACATATAATTTTTGGCTCTTCTGGGCAGACATAGCCAGGGAATGCCAGAAGAGGAAAGGCCTTTGAGGCCATTTATTCCATTTTCCCCACACGGGTCTAGTGTAGCATCAGTCACACCATGTACTCCTTGGGAAAAAAAGACGTTCTGGTCACGTAAGTTGGGTTAGGCGACACGCCATGTTCCCTTCGGGGAGTTTTGTTATTTCCTATTGGATTAAGATAGGTTCTCGGTCTTAGGACAAATACGTAAATTTAATTGCACAGAATCCAGAAATCCTTAAGCTTATTTGATCATCGTTCCCCCCCACATAACACCTTCGGCCATCCTGTGGAATAGAGGTCTCGTCCACCCCCCACCCCTGCATTGGAAACCTAAGACCCGGGAAGTTGAGTTGTCTGTCCTGGTTCCCTGGGTTAGGACCTCTGGCTCTTGAGTCTGAATCTGCTCCCTACTGATTTCTAACTCACTCATTTATCTATTAAAACACGCTGCCTTGCTTATGTTCATGCTGACTCTTGCCACACTTTACAAAAAGAATTCTTCCTCTACAGGCAGTGTGTTCCAGAATGACCTGAAAACATCTGTCCCAGGCATTCTCCAGGGCGATTTGTCCAGAGCTGTCTTTGCCACATTTGTACAGTCTCTTCTTGCTTTATGTCATTTGTATTGTGAAGTCCTATTTATACTGACACCTTTACGCTTTTATTTATATTTACAACGGAAGTCTAAACGGCGACCTCTCTGAATAGCCTATGTCTTCAGCTTAAAGGAGAGGGAGGAGGGAGGCTGGAGGGTTCAGGTTTGGCCACCTGTCACTTGGGGCTTGGCAGCTTTGTCTTCAAAAAAGAACCCCAGTTCCTGGTGTCAGCATCAAAACGAAGAAACAAAACCCACCAGAACTCCAGCCCACAGTTTTGACAGTAACCAGCCCTGGGTTCTCAGGAAGCCACCATCGAGACCAGCTCAGCGCTCTCACGCCGAGGGGCAATCTGGCTCTGGCTAGCTGGTAGATGACCTTGCCCACGGCCCATCAGTCACTCCAACTCCAATGAATGGAGTGGAAGAAATGTGCATCAAGACCGCTTCCAGCTCCCGCGATCCCTCTCTCAGACATGCTCTGGGTTGCACGACCACCACTCGCCAAGGTGGAAGGGTTCTAAAGACAGCATGTTGGCGGGAGGAACCTTCCAGGTGTGTGGGGGAACGAGAGGACTAGGAAGACAGATCTTAAGGATCCGTGATGAGGGTATGGTGTCCTCAACGAGGCAGAGGAGACGCCAAGCCCAATGACCACTGCTTCCTCCTGCTTTCCTGCCCAGAGAGGAATATGCTGCATCTCGGGTTATTCAAGTAAAGCCTGGAAAATCCTCAGCTGGCGAACCGCTTCCCGCTGCACGAGTGATTGTGTGGTAGTACTTCCCAGGCTCAGGGAGACCAGTGAGGAAAACTACGATTTGGGCCCCCGCTGAGGGTGCCTCTGGCTACCCGTCCAGAGGCGTGGCTGCTGTCACAGGTGCCAACTCACTTTTTTTCTTTTTTAATATTTTGAGAGAGAGAGAGAGAGAAAGCGTGCAGAGAGGGGGAGACAGAGAAGCCCAACCAGGCTCCGTGCCGTCCACACAGAGCCCAACGCGGGGCTCCAACTCATGAACAGCGAGATCGTGACCCGAGCCGAAATCCAAGAGTCGGGCGCTTAACCGCCTGAGCCCCCCAATTCACTGTTAATTGCCAAGTGCTAGAGCCACGGTCTATAGGACACACGGGCAACAGATCACTCAGGACACTGCTCCAGAGCCCCTCCCAGGAGGAAAGGCTCATGCACTCAAGTAAACTGCAGGGATATAAAGATGTCCCAGTGCCGGCCGAGCCAGTGGGGGCCCACACTGCACCGGTGGCCCTGGCCATATGCCACCCTGTGTCCTGCGAAGGTGCCCTCTCGCGCCCTCAGTCCCCCATCTCTCCCCACCCCACTCCCTCAAGCACAATTCCGAGCCCCTTATCTTTGTGTTCGTAGGCCGAGGACTTGAGCTTCTTTCTACAAAGAAGTGAACTGGTGCCCTCCCGTAGGACCGCTGTGGCTCGGCCAGCAGCTCCCACAGCACAGATGTCAGAGCCGGAAAGCGTCTTGTGAAGTCAGGGTCCAACAAAGAACGGCCTCACCAAGGGAGCATCTGTCTTTGTTCTTGGACAGAAATAGATCCCATTCTGGCCCAGGGCCCACGGAAGAAGCAAGTCCCCCACCCCACGCCCCGGCACAATCAGAAAGGCAGGAGGCAGCGGCAAACAGCGGTCCTTGAAGACAGAGCTTGGCCGCAAAGAGGTCACCTGCGTCCGCTCCTCGCGCACAGCAAGCAGCTCGCAGAGTAACACGCTGGGGATTCGCCAACGTGAGTAAAGCCCGTTTTATGATTCAACTTCCTCATCAAAGATTGTAATTCCGTTTTATAGCTGTACCTGAAATAGACGTAATGCGTTTCTGCCACGGGCAAAAAAAAAAAAAAAGTGCTATATTTGACATCCCTTTTCTCCTGGCAAGTGCTTTCTTAAAGTGTCCACAGCAATCACTGGGATTACAGTTTGGTTTTGTTTCTGGCTCTGAGATATTAAGGTAACTGCTTCGAACAGTGTAACTCAGTACCTATCAAATGCCCAGACCGTATCCGCAGTAGCTGATAGGACTGCAAAGTTAGGATTATGTGTCATTTTTCGGCAATACGGAAAGCATTACCAAAAGAAGTAGTGAAATTCCAAAGGAATAAAAGAACAGGGGACACACACGACTGAAGGTAGTTACTGTAAATCTAACTCCACGACCCCAAGCTTGGGATCTTCCACAGAGGTAGAAAACGAGGACAGCAAGCATCGTTTAAGGCGGCTTGGGGTTTACGAGTGAAGAAAATCAGTACGACTAGAGAATAAAAATCGAGATTTTTAGAAATGAAAACGATCAAGTCTTCAGTTTCATGGCCCAGTCGGGATGTTCAGGAGGCATGCCTCGTGAGCTGGGGCTTTCTTCCTGGCATACAAACCCCCCCCCTTTTTTTTTGTTTCTTTTTGTTTTAAATACGTGTATATATCTTTAACTTTTGTAGCCAGGTTTGAAATGGCTTAATTCTGCCACAAACACAGTTCAACCACATCTCCAGGTGTAAATTCAAGCAGAGATTGGAACAGGTAGCAACAGGAGAGGCAAAAACCCAGCAGAACCTCTAAAATTTGTGTATAAAATTGCAGTGCAAGCCCCTGAAACTGCTCTCCTGTTGACCTCGGAAACAAACCTGCGAGGGAATGTTTAACTGATCTACCACGAGGGCAGTGTCCTGTCCTGGGCTCTCGTCTTTCATGTCAGGGAGGACACAACCAAAATGTTCGCACAAACGGGACATCTCCGCCGGGAGACACACATCCCGGCGTCTCCCAGGGCGGCCGCGTTCATGCCTGTTGTCTCGACATGAGTATTAATAGCTCCCCTCTCTCCCCTCCCTGTACCCTGTTTGGATGGTCAATTATATGGTCACGTTACTTATAGGTCAGGATCCCCTTACAACAGTTCGACTTAGCTCTATCTCACTGTTGCATATTCAACCAACTAAATGTCAATTCTCTTTACGTTGGTGACAATTTCTCAGTACTTCTACCTCTCCTTGAACCAAAGTGAATTTCAAAGAAGTTGCAAACCTCTGGCTGATAGACTTCATACTTCATCTTTGCGTTCAATGACCCCTATCAAGGATTTAGCTGTATTAAAAATAGCCCTTTGGGGCGCCTGGGTGGCGCAGTCGGTTAAGCGTCCGACTTCAGCTCAGGTCACGATCTCGCGGTCCGTGAGTTCGAGCCCCGCGTCGGGCTCTGGGCTGATGGCTCAGAGCCTGGAGCCTGTTTCCGATTCTGTGTCTCCCTCTCCCTCTGCCCCTCCCCCGTTCATGCTCTGTCTCTCTCTGTCCCAAAAATAAATAAACGTTGAAAAAAAAAATTTATAAAAAAAAAAAAATAGCCCTTTGTCCAATCTATTCCTGGTTTTATTTTCTGGGGATACTGTGGTGAATACTTCATCCATATAAAAATCGCAATTTGGTTAATTGCAGACATAAAGTTTCATTGAATTCCTGGGGCAACCACAAGACTGAGGGCTCAACTAACCATGCCCCACAAAGCCAGGGAGCACTTAGGTCAAAGTGGAGATGAACTTTGATATTTTCGTAGATGAACTACGATATTTTCGTAAATAGGGAGACAATTTACGACTCTGCAAAATCATCTACAAGATGGTCTCCTTGTGACCTATTACTTCTAGGCTCTCTCCAACAGAACAAAGATCTTTTCTGGTTTTTTTCTTGTTGTTTTAGTTTTTTTTTTTTAATATTTATTTGAGAGAGAGAGAGAACACAAGCAGGGGAGGAGCAGAGAGAGAAGGAGACACAGAATTGGAAGCAGGCTCCAGGCTCCGAGCTGTCAGCACAGAGCCCGACACAGGGCTTGAACCCACAAGCTGTGAGATCATGACCTGAGCTGAAGTCGGCCGTTTAACCAACTCAGCCACCCAGGTGCCCTAGATCTTTTTTCTTTTAACCTGTGATGTGAGCCCGTAATCTTCACTCTTGCCTCCAGCCAGGGCACCATTTCTCAACCCAAGGAGCCATCACACCTAACCTGAGCCAGCAAAAGACAATGAGTAACAGTGTAATTCCATTTTTGTCCACTGCTAAAATAACCAATGCATGTACCCTATCGATGGCCGGTGGGAATGATAACCTTCTTGTAAGAAGTCATGTTGCAAGGACTGACTCTCCATGTGACATTCACTGTTTTCCCTCAGCGCCTGCCAATGTAGCGTTTAATACATTTACAAAGGCGCACAGCTCTTTAATAGTTGCCTTGGGAATCTACGCATCATCTAATGATGTCTTATAGTTATGTTTTTCTCTAACGTGACTATATCTTATTTAACAGAAGTAAAGCTAAGACACAATCCAATGCATACAATCTGGTTTATAGTAGTTTTCAGAAGGAGGCAGTATATGAGGGGAAGCAAGTAGAATTTTGAAAGGACTTCAGAAAATTCCATTTTGTGTCTTCAGCTGGTCCTGGCAGGCCACTTGCCTCATTCCTGGCTTCTTTCCACAGCACTGTCTCTTGCAGTCCACACAGTATTGTCCCTCCCTCCTCACCCCCCCCCCCATTCACCCTTCAGTGAATGCTAATCCAGCTTTGATTTCCACTACTCTAGTGAACTGGCAGGAAGTTGTTTCTCTTAGAGTCTCCAAAGCCCTCCATGGTGCACACTAACCAAGGGACACATTTCTGTCCTCGCCTTACTCTTTTGTCTCCAACCCCAGCAGACACACCTCTGCAGTCTCCTCTGTTGGAATCTTAAGGGTCTTCTCTCTTTTTATCAGCCTTTTCTTCCTAGGTGTGAGCGGTCATTACTTCCCTCCAAATATTGCCTAGAGGCAGGCCAACTCCTCCCATGTCTTATTTGAGTCTGGGCCTCTTCTCTCGGTGCCATATGCCTAGCGGTGCCATTATTGCCTGGACTTCTCCCGGGTAGCCAGCTCCACGGGCAGAAACCTCCCCCTTCCCTCAGTCTTCTCATTATAGATGATGGTGTCAACATTAAACACACTGCTCAGACAGCCCGGAGCACAGATAGCATCATGAATTCCCTAACCTCCCACCCCCCCACCCCGCAAATCAAATCCATCAGCAATTTTCTTTTCGTTTGGATATTTTGGAAGCATTTCCCCTTCCTACCTGCACTGCCACCGCCTGCTTGCAACACTTGGGTGGCTCGTCATGGCATCGAGAATAACGTGCCAACTCCTTACACCCCGGGTTTTGGAGCCCTGCTGTCTGCTGTCACCCCTTCTGTGGCACCCACACCAGCTTCCCGTGTCCCATAATGAGCCATGCACCTTCCCTCCAAGCCCTTGGGAGATGCCTCTGGAACACGCGCCCCCGCCCGCACTCTCTCTCACTCTCCTCCTCCCCTCCTGTTCGCAGCTCGTCAGGAGACCAGCCCCTTCTCATCCTTTCAACCCCATTGAGGTGTCAGCCCACAAGCGGTCTCCCTTCCTTAACTCCCTCTCCCGTGTCATCATCCCACATCCCAACACTCTATACATGTCCTCATACTGATACCCAAGTCGGAAAAGAGTGGGAGAGACGAAGGAAGCCAGCAAACGAGGGAGACGATGAGCCCCGTGAGGCGTGGCGCCCCGTCCCGTCTCCTGGGTCCCTGGTAGGTCGCTCGACGGTTAGCACACAGCAAGCATTCAGCGGTGTTTGCTGAAGGGATGCACACGTCATCCTCCTCATTCATCAACATAACCCCAATGCAGCTAGTGCCTCCCAGTGCCGTGGGCCACAAAGAGAGAGCAGAGTTAGTCTGGGAGAAGACAGCTCTCAGAAAGTAAAGAAGAAGCCGGGCAGACTGCCCAGCTTGTAAAATGTCATTCATTCTTGCTGGAAACAAACAAACAAACAAACAAACAAAAAAAGAGCTATCTGCCTAACAATTTTAAGAGCAAATCCCTCCATGTAAATGTTGATCAAATGCTCAAGGAAGAGTTGGGAGATCACGCTTCCACCAAAGTTAGACCAACCAGGACCAGTTCACAGCACTGCCCCAAAGCAAGCCCTGAAATTCACTTTGAAGGAAGAAGCCATGTCGGCCGTGGGAGCGCAGCACAGGAGGTAAGCAGTTATCTCCCGATGTAATTACTTGATATGAGTCGAACACAGAAGGCTTTGGGGATCACTGAAGGCAATTCAGTCGGTTGGGGTGCCTACTCTTTATACGTTTGTTATTCTGTTCGTTTACATTCTATTGTAGTTCACTTCCCTCGAGATGCCTCTTTTCCTTGCTATAAATAACTCTGGTGTCTCTCATCAGTTCAGGCTTCAGGCACAGATTGTTTGGACAGAAAAACAACAAAGATCTGTCCATGAATGCCACCGCCAGCTGGCTTACGACTCACTCAATGGCTGATGGTCAGAGAGACACAAGGGTCTGATGGTCAGAGAGAGGAGGTGTGATGGTTAGAGTAAGGAGGATCTGATGATCAGCACGTAAAGATTATGAGACTCACAACCCAAAAGAATAACTTTTAACAGTAGTAAAAATACAACTCTGTGCTAAAGGCTCATTATATATACCAGGCACACCCAGAATGCCTTATATTACCTCGTCACACCCCATCCCCTGCGCCACACCACCTCGGATCAGTACGCAAACATGACATATGCGAGCCCCTCTCAGCACGCTGGGGACGGGGTGGTGAAGTGTTCTGTGCTGGAGTAATCATTTCTAATCGTTATTTCGGCTCCTCGGAGGTAATTACTTCAAGCCCACATACACAGACACCTGAGAGAAGTGAGTCCAGTGTTTTCTGAAGCTGTGCCCATCCTTAGCTCTACGTGCAAATTTCAAAAGGGCACTAAATGGGAAATAAGAAAAAGTGCTATCCCAGTCGAAAAGCATGGTCACACGTGGTTATTTTCAGTAATTACCACAATCGTGAGGAATGCCGTCGGCTGAACGGTCTCTGGTCTGGGATGATGGGCCATTTTAAACAGCAGACAGCCCGAACAGTAGATGCTGATATTTGATGTGGCGTCTCCAGATAGAAAAAGAAGGCGTGGGAAGCCCGAGTCTGTTGTCTCTTCCACAAGCTCTCCCCGCCGACAGCAACAGGACGTACGTGCCCCTCCGTGCACGTGGAACGTTCTCCAGGGTGGACCGTATGCGAGGCCACAAAACAAGTCTCAAGACATTTAAAAGATGAAAATCATACCAATATATTTCCTGATCACAGTGCAATGAATCTAGAAATCAGGAACAGGCAGAAAACTGAAAATTGACACAAATGTATGGAAACGAAACAGCACACTAACAAACAAGAAGAAACCACATGGGCAATGACAAAATCCTTGGAGCTGAATGGAAATGAAAACACAACGTACCACAACTTAGGTGATGCAGCAAAAGCCACCCTTCGCTGTAAATGCCTGTATTAAGAGAAAAGACCTCCAAATAATACCCTAACATCCCACCTTAAGAAGCTGGCAGGAGGAAGGACATAAAGGACAGAGCAGGAAGAAGAGAGTAGAAAAGCAATAAATTAACGAAGGTAAAGGTCGGTTCTTTGAAGATCCACAAAACCGACAGATCTCTATCTAGCTAGACTGACCATTACGGATTCTTCAGCGTGAATCTTTAATTCCAGGATGGGTTCCTTCAAGTTCCCATCAAATCAGGCTTTCTCCGCAGACTGGTGGTAATCAATTTAGAAAGTTATAAGGAGCTATTTATGTTAGTCTTACAAAGCACAGGGCTTTCTACCCATGGGGGATTTCCACCCTTACCCTTGACTCTTCAATCTTTAGCTCAGGGAAAAAAAAAAACCTTTAAAAATGAGCACACAAAACACAGGATAGATAAGTAAGAAAGGAGAAATCTTAATGCAGAAGAATGCAGTGATATATGGTAAAAACCAAATGTTTACATAGCATAGAAAGCTGGAAAGCCACGGGAGCGTACAGCCAGAGTTCAGGTTGGAGAGTTAAAGCCGTGACTCTTACAGAGTGATAATCTATCACAGGAATTAGACCTGCTCCATTTCTGGGTACAGATGGGGAAGTAAAGGTCTGTACAAGAGAGCTGCAGCATCTGGTGTGGCCCAGGGGTCCTTTCTGTAGAGAAGAGCCAAGCGTTTGGTGGCCCTGGGGTCACTGTTGGTCAGCGCGGCTGGCGGCCGGGAAGGGAGTTGGACACAGGTCAGGGAAGGCAACGTGAGGCCCCCTGGTAGCTCCCCTTCTCTCTCACCACCTCCAACCGCTGTTTCCTTTCACCTCCTAAATCTCTCCCCACCCCACTTTCGGCCAATGCTGTCCCAGAACCATATATATACTGGGAAGAAGACTTGGAAATACCAACATCACAAGTTGATGCTGGAAAAATCCATCGCAGGTAAATTACCTAGTATTTCTAAGTCTCCCTCTCCTCACCTGTTGAAAGGGCTTGACATTACCTATCCCGGCATTGTGTCCACTGAGATAATATGAAATGAAGTTTCTACAGTTAGTTTTTATTTTAGAGAAATAAGAAACAATAGAGAATCGGTGTGCACACGTGTTGATGGATGTGTTACGAGATCGGATGAGGGACCCAGCAGAGACCCAGGTCTGCTCAGAGGGGCGGCACCAAAGCTTTCCAGCCTAGCGTGGGACATCTTTGAGGAGCACGTATTGAACACAGATTGGAAGAGTTTCGTCTTCTTTACGACTCTACAACGGCCCCTCCAGGCGTGCCCACGTGTGTCCGCCAATGGCGCACACGTTTGTTTTGTATAAACACTGTCGGAGGGCCCAGATCCTGGCTGCCACGGACCACAGACATTTCCCTTCACCCAAACCCAGCATTCATGGTGCCCTTGTTGTAGGCAACATTGTGTGTCCACGTGACTATCAAAATGCCAAAAGGCACGTGACCCCCTCCAGAAAAGGTTCATGACCTGCATTGCTCTGTTGCCCCGTCCTTTTATCTGAGGATCGCTGACCTTCAGGAAGGTGTTCATATTTTACAAAAATGCCAGTGATCATCTGGAAACAACAACATCCAGATTTCAAGGCGTACCTTGGGACTTTCCATTCCCTGCCAAAAATCAACGCATTGTCACCTTCCTGCCATCTCAGACATGAAGTTGAAGACACTTCCCATGATATGCCACTTCAGATGTGAAGAAAGAAGGCATTCATCGCTGTCTGAAAAAACCACTTGTATTTCCTTGTTATTTATTCTAAACTTGCCACATCTCTTAAGAAGAGACATCTACCTGTGACGCGGGTGACACTAACAATCACTCACAGGTCTTTTTTTTTTTTTTTCTTCCTTCTCTCAGCTTCCATACGACATCCCTGCAATTCAGACGCAAGCATCTCCTCTTTGGTCCCATTATCTGTAGCCAGTTCAATCTTATCCAGATTGCTGTACTTCTCAGCAGGCATGATTACAGCAGGCTTAGCCCCCGAAGTGGAGCGACGAGACACTGGTGTCACCCCTTAGGCTCTGGTCCCAGAACCCAGTACTGGGCATTCTCGGCCACGCCACATTCCTCCCCCAGAAACGCCAGGCATGGCTCTGCTCCCTATCTACTCACTTGCACTTTGTATATCTTAGCCAGCCTTCTCCCATCCACCCCAGTGTGCGGGTCAGATTTAGCAAATGTCAGCGACCGTACGTTCACTAAAAGCAGCCGTCTCTAACACGCACCTCTCCTAAGCTCAAGGCAGGTGACGTTCACTTTGCAAAAATCATTACGTTTCAGAGCAGCGAGCTGGCAGGTTCCAGGGCATGCTGGACAATGAAAAAAGGGAAGTTTACAAGAGAAGCTAGAAGAGGGAGAGTAAAGAAACTTGATCTCATTTCCAGGAATCCACATTCTTTAAAGAAACTAGCAATGAGGTAAATCCAAAACCTATAGTCCTCTCTCGCCAAAGAAGAGACAAAGACACCAGAGTGCTGAGTATATCGAATCACATATGAGAACACGAACCAAGGGCTGTAGTACTCAGACCTTTAAAACACCCCCAAATAAGAAGTCAGAAAAAGACATTTCCTTAAAGGTAACATATGAGCCTCAAAGGTAAAAGCAGGGTGTGCTGTGTATCCACGTCTCCAATAAATCGTTTTGAGTGACTAAGTCGTGACCATTATGTGAAATTGTGATGTTTACCAATCTGTTGTGTTTTATGCAGTAACAGGATGTCTGCACCGATCTAGTAAGTGAGATGCTTGGAATGAGAGGCCTAGGTTGAATTTCTGCTAGTCTCACAAAGCAGTCCTTTCAGTGCATATTTTTGGGTGAGCGTGTATTAATTCCCAGAGGCCCACCTCGCTGCCACAAAAAGCGAAGGCCAGCGAAAAGAGGTCTTTTTGAGGCCTGAGAATCTTGGGGAGCACTGAGGATGCACTATACTGACCCGTGTTGCAGATGGAGAAGGCTCAGGAATGAGGACCGTCTGTGTCTGCCCTGGACCCAGTCAGAGCTTAGAATTTGTTTTGTTGAGGGGTGTCTGGATGGCTCATTTCAGTTGAGCACCAACTTCAGCTCAGGTCACGATCTCACGGTTCACGGGTTCGAGCCCCGTGTCGGGCTCTATGCTGACAGCTCGGAGCCTGGAGCCTGCTTCCGATTCTGTGTCTCCCTCTCCCTCTGCCTCTCAGAAACATTAAAAAAAAGAATTTTTAAAAAAAATTTTTTTCCAACGTTTATTTATTTTTGGGACAGAGAGAGACAGAGCATGAACGGGGGAGGGGCAGAGAGAGAGGGAGACACAGAATCTGAAACAGGCTCCAGGCTCTGAGCCATCAGCCCAGAGCCTGACGCAGGGCTCGAACTCACGGACCGTGAGATCGTGACCTGGCTGAAGTCGGACGCTTAACCGACTGCGCCACCCAGGCGCCCCAAGAATTTTTTTTTTGTTTTCTAATTCTTATTATCTCATTTTCTTAGAATTGCTCTCTGAGTCCACCTTCTAGGAAAAGAGACAGGCCTTGGATAATTGTGGAATCTGATTCAACAAAAATTTGCCTGGATTATAAGTAAAGCAAAGGTCAAGGGAGGCGAATCAGAAATAATTCAAGGAGAAACTACTAGTTTGTAAAACGGTGAAATGGTGAAGGGAGGTGGCGATGAAGGAATGTTTGAATCGTAGACACTGAAAACGTAATTGTAGACACTGAAAACGTAATTGTAGACACTGAAAACGTTAATTCTCAGACATCTACTAAAGATCAGGGCTCAGGATTTGTTTTACTGGGGAAAGTAAACCACTTGCTTACTCACGTGTTGACATTCTGAAAGAATAAGCAAATCTAATCATAAATAAATCTCTTGAGGACAAACTTAATGGAGAAGTTTCTGTGGAGCAGGTTGAGGCCAGAATATAAATGCTTCCTGTCTCCTCAACAAGGAGGATATTCGGGGGCCCTGGTTTCTAAAGGCCGATCAGAATCAAATACTTTATTCTCCTGCAAACCAAAGTATCAGATCCAAAGGTGTTTTTTTTTTTTTCCCAAGAAAGTCAATGTCCATCCATCCATTCAACTATTGTTTTATTCAATTCTCCTTTGAAGGAGAGAATGTACGTGAAGCGGAAGACAGTCCCAGACTGAAGAAGTTTTACGATCTGTCTGAGTAACTAACCAAAGGAGACACGTCTCATTTAGTGCACATACCATATGCCCGCAATAGCGGTCATGTGAAGAACGAACATCGAACGTTCTGCAAAACGTAAGGATTTGACCATCTGTCATGTAAACGCACACTTGGTTTTATATTGGATTTCACATCTAAACTGCTCATAACCGGAGAGAGACCCTTTTCCTTCTGCGTAGCATCCGGGCTCTTGGGGAGGGTCACCTCACGCACTCATTATCAATCCATGGCGACAACAGTGTTACCATCCAACCCTCGGGAAAGTGCACTCGAGTCAGCCACATGGATGTCACTATTTGAATGGCTGTGCACTCACACCAGCTCGTGTAGGTCTGCACTGGCCGTTTTACAAGTGAGAGGCCGAGGTTCAGTCAAAGTCAACCAACCAAACCCAAAGAGCTCACTCTCTCCAGGTTGTACGCACTCGAAAGCCACAGCTCCTCCCGCTGGAACTGACACACTCCGGCAAGTGTCTGCGGGAGCAAATGGCAGGATCCACAGTCCCCTTGAACGGTCTCAGTCACAGACCTCAGGCGCGGACCCCACCCACGGACGATCGAGATGCATGGCTGGTGAGCTGTGCAGCATTACCGCCCTGACTGATGGCCACAAACATTCCGGGCCACCCATCTGATGAGGGACATTGGGATAAAGCTCTTAAAACCTGTGGGGGTCACAAATAAACCTTAATGGTTTATGATTCGATTTATTCTTTGAGCTAAAGCCACAGGAGTACTTTGTCAAAGTTCATCATCGGCTGGCTTAGAGGTTCTTAATGGCTGTAAGCGGGACCCTACAATGAGGACTGAGAACGACGTGACTTCAGTTACATGGGCCATATGTATCACACCAAGTGCAGAACATGCTGGGGGGCAGGGGCAGGCGGGTGGACAAGTCTTCCTGCATGCGGTTGCCCTTGGGGATACAAGATGCACCTGTCTTTAGTAACATCTGCCAACTGCAGAAGGGTCCGACGTCAAGAACCTCTGTGCTCCGTGAAGCCTGGAGAAAAGGACAAGACCTCACGCCTCCTGACGTCAGCATGCCAATGAGCTGGGCGACACAGCTACTGAGTTCCTCCTTACCTCCTTCCACCAGCCGTGCCCACCCAGACCCCGCGGCTCCAGGCAAGCCTGTGCTGGAATCGGACGCCCGCCTCTTGGCCAGCGTTCGGCCCAAACACACACCCAGATGCTGCAGAAAGTCCGCGTGAGGGAGAGCAGACATCCCGGCAGCGACGAAAGCTACGGAAGCCTCCTGGGCACAGGTGGAAACACCGAGAAAAGAGGGATTCTGTGGGATGGGTTCACTCTGATGACAGATGAACGGTGTGGCTGATAATGGACAGCGCCGTCCCCCACTCTCTGGGTTGCAGGCCGCCTGGGAGTCTGGTGGCGCACTGACCGGGGAGGGCGTGAGACGGCACGGTGACGCCCCCCTGCTCAGGATCATAACACTCACAGGGAATTTTTGAGGCTCCCTGGGAAATAACCTCTGTGCCGTGCTCCCCTATTCCTCCTCCCTCCACCTCAATAATGGAATAAAAATTGCCTTTTTTATTGTGTCGGGCTCGAGATAGATGGTTTGGGTAGATGGCTTTCCATGGTCTCACTTAATCTTTATAATATCCCTGTGACACAGGTTGGGTCCTGTTATCCCCACTCTGGAGATAAGAAAGCCAGGACTCTCCTGAGTTTACGTAACTAGCCCAAGGTCATTCAGCCAGTGAATGTCAGGGCCAGATAACCCCAAAGGGACGATTCTGCCATGGGTAAGAGAGAGTCCGCCCTTGAACTAGACATGGGCATATGCTCGGCGTCTGGTGGCCTGCCCGGGGCTGTGGTAGACGAGGCTCTGGGTAGAAGTACCTTGTCGCCGACCAGAGAAAAGAGACGGTCTGGTCTGACCTCCTCCTTCAGGAGCTCAATTCCGCAAAATATTCTTGCAGAGTATTCGGAGAAGACGATAAAGCCCGTGGCAACGTTTTCAAGACTCCTTTCAGCGGCTGTGAGTGCATTCCTTGCTACAGGCTTCCTAGGTGTCTTTGTCTGCCCTTTGCTGAAAATGTAGCCCTTGGCTCACGTTCACCAGGTACTAGGTCTCTGACAAAGCTGCCTGGCTGGCTGACGGGATCTGTGGCATAAATGTCGGTGACAGTCCTGTCACCACACTTGATAGGACACCTACTGTCCATTCCTTCAGACGTGACGGGCACCCGTCCACCTTCCCAGGCTTGCTGATGGGGAGGATTTCTGGAATAAAGGACAGATGAACGCGGGGAGGATTTCTGGAATAAAGGAAGGTGAGCTGGCAAGAACGGGTCCTCCGGGTGAGTCCCCGCCCATGCTGGCCTAAATGAAGTTTATTTCTTTTTATTCTTTTTGAAAAAGAGAGAGTGAGCAAGAGTATGAGCAGGGGAGGGGCAGAGAGAGAGAGAGAGAGAGAGAGAGAGAGAATCCCAAGCAGGCTCCACACTGTCAGCGCAGAGCCTGACTTGGGGCTCAATCTCATGACCCACCAGATCATGACCTGAGCGGAAACCAAGAACCAGATGCTTAACTGACTGAGGCACCAGGCACCCCCTAACCGAACTTTAAAAAAAAACATTTTTCCAAAGTTTAAAATGTGGGGCGCCTGGGTGGCTCAGTCGGTTAAGCCTCTGACTTCGGCTCAGGTCATGATCTCATGGTTCGTGGGTTCGAGCCCCGCGTCGGGCTCTGTGCCGACAGCTCAGAGCCTGGAGCCTATTTCAGATTCCCTCTCTCTCTCTGTCTACTGCCTCCCCCACCCCCCCACGCTGTCTCTCTCCCAAAACTAAATAAACATTTTAAAAAAGTTTAAAATGTGTGTTTCACCATTTCTGTCAAGGACAAGGATTCTGCCTTACACCTAAAAGTATTTTAACGATGTGGACAAATTATCCCCAATTACACAACCTGCCCTCACATCCACACGCCATCAATCTCGGAGCTACTCATAAGCCCCCGTCAGTACGCCACCAGTGGATTTTCTCTAGTTACATTTAGATGGGCTTTTACGTCCACAATGAGGACAAAATAAAAACAGATCGGAAGAGACACCTAATTCCATCAACTAAATCATGCTCCCAAACAAAATTTAAAAAATACCTGCTTGTTTGTATTTTTATCATCCTCTCTGGCACCATCCAGGCTAGAAAAATAACTGGAATAAATATTTTCCATCAGGCACTGGCATTAACCACGATTCCCTCTGCCAGGTGCCTGCATGGTGTGGACACCTGCGACCCTCACAGGGGCTAACGTTTGCCGAGTGCTCACCGTGGGCCAGGCTCTCTCAGAAGAGCTGCGAGTAGGTTTTGTCGCCTGATTCTCATGACGTTCCTAGGAGCCGCACAGTCACTACTCCGTGTCACCAGGACATACCCCGTGTCACCGTGAGGACGCAGAGACTCAGCGGGGATAAGGAGCTGGCGCTCCCATAGACCTCCTTCCCCCCGAAGATGCCAACCTCTGAAGGGTCCCCTCTCCTTTCTCTGCCATCAAGCCATGCGCCTCCAAGGGCCTTACTCCTTCAGAGGTTCAATGTCCTCGGACAGGTGACTATGGGTGGTTAATGGATTGTTAATCAGACCAACTAATTCTTACCACCTCTCCCTGCTAAGAATAATGTCCAACCAGGGATAAAATGCGTGTGTCAACTTTCAAATCTTTATGGTCAACTTTAAAAAAAAAAACTATGTTATTTAAAAATGCACAGGGGTTGGGGCGCCTGGGTGGCTCAGTCAGTTAAGCATCCGACTTCAGCTCAGGTCATGATCTCACACTCTGTGAGTTCAAGCCCCGCATCGGGCTCTGTGCTGACCGCTCAGAGCCTGGAGCTTGCTTCAGATTCTGTGTCTCCCTCTCTCTCTCTGCCCCTCCCCTGCTTGTGCTCTTTCTCTCTCTCTCAAAAACGAAGAAACATTAAAATAAAATAGGGGCGCATGGGTGGCTCAGTCGGTTAAGTGTCCGACTTCAGCTCAGGTCATGATCTCGCGGTCCGTGACTTCGAGCCCTGCGTCGGACTCTGTGCTGACAGCTCAGAGCCTGGAGCCTGTTTCAGATTCTGTGTCTCCCTCTCTCTCTGACCCTCCCCTGCTCATGCTCTGTCTCTGTCTCAAAAATAAATAAAAACATTTAAAAAAATGCATAGGGGTGCCTGGGTGGCTCAGTCAATTAAGCGTCCGACTCTTGATTTCAGCCCAGGTCATGATCTCATGATCAGGCCATGGATCAAGCCCTGAGTCAGGCTCTGCACTGACAGCACAGAGCCTGTTTGGGATTCTCTCTCTCCCCTTCTCTCTCTCTCTCTCTCTCTTTTTCTCTCTCTCTGCCTAAAAATAAATTTTTTTAAAAAATAAATAAAACTATGCTTTTAAAAAAATTTAAATAAATAAATAACTAAATAACTAACTAACTAAATAAATAAATAAATAAAATGTGTAGAGTATAATTAATTGTCAGGTACCCGGCATCCAGACTTACATAATTGCTACTCGTTTTCCACATCCTTTCTGTATCTGGTTTAAAAACTATTCCAAGTAAAAACAAACATGAGGACAGTTTCCCTGTAAACAATTTAGGGTGCATCTTCTAAAAAAATCTGAGCGTTGGGCGACTCTTAAGAATGGAGGCCTCAGGGGGCACCTGGGTTGTTATTCAGCTTCTGACGTCAGCTCAGGTCATGATCTCAAGGTTCATGAGTTTGAGCCCCACATTGGGCTCTCTGCTGTCAGCACAGAACGTGCTTGGGATGCTCGGTCTCCCCCTCTCTCTAACCCTCCCCCACTTGTGTGTGTGCGCTCTCTCTCTCTCAAAAACAAATAAACTTTAAAAAACAATTTTATAAAAAGAATGGAGGGGCGCCTGGGTGGCTCAGTCGGTTGAGCGTCCGACTTCAGCTTAGGTCACGATCTCACAGTCCGTGAGTTCGAGACCCATGTCGGGCTCTGGGCTGATGGCTCAGAGCTTGGAGCCTGCTTGGGATTCTGTGTCTCCCTCTCTCTCTGCCCTTCCCCTGTTCATGCTCTCTCTCTGTCTCAAAAATAAATAAACGTTAAAAAAATTTAAATAAATAAAATAAAATAAAATAAAATAAAATAAAATAAAATAAAAAAGAATGGAGACCTCAAGCCCTGGATATTTTCCTATGTCACTAATTAGAAACATCTCATGCTTTTTAAACGACAAATGTAATTTCCTCATGTTGTCCCAGTCCCTCTGATAACTTCCCTCGTTGTTCAGAAACGGCTCATGGAGCTGGCCTGTGTCCACGAAGGAGGTACCCTGGGCTCACGAGCTGCCCGTGGCGGTCACATGTGCTCCAACGTATGATACACCCACCCCAGCGGTGCCCCTGCCCCACCGCACATTGTGGCCTGTTGGAAGGAATAGGACAGCTGTCCCCTGTCCCCACCCCCAGACTTTTCGAGGGGTCTCCTCTGGCCCCCGCACACTAGACTCTCTGTCCTGTTATTTCCTATGAGCTGAGGGCAGGACCTAAGAGTCTGATGCGGTTCAGACTAAACACTCCTGTAGTTCTTCACAGGTGAGGCTGGGCACTCAGGCAAGTGCCTGTGTGTCCCGTCCTTGGGGGTGCGGAGACGGATGGCCGGGTCAGGCAGCAACAGCCAGCTCTCTCTGGTGCGGCCACGTCCCTCTGCGTGCAGCCACCAGGCAGTCCCGGGGTGGTGCGTGAGCACATGTAAATACCCCGATCTAACTGTTTCCCGTCCATTCATGACACTGGCCTAAATCAGGTATTTTAGTAAAGGCACCTACATCGTCCGTGCAAGGAAACAGGGGTTCGGAGAGGACGACGGCCAAGAGGTGAATGCGCATCAGGCAGGCCAGGCTGCAGGGTGGGGCACCTGCCCATCCGTTGCTCAAGCCCTGGCCCGCAGATGACCCCGAGTGTCCGGAAGAGGGGGACGCACCGCCCTTTGGTCTCGCGAATCTGCCGGCCCGCTGCGCACAGGGGCAGAGCTATATCAAGGTGCCCCTTCATGCACTGGGGTGAATGCATTTCTTTATTTTCATTTTCCGTTCCTTCCCCAGCCCTCATGAATTATTTATGTGTTATTAAACTCAACTGAATGAGATTTCAAAGGCAATGGAAACGGCTGAAGTTCAAATGAAATCAAATTCCCACCTTGAGCTCCGGGGGGCTCGGAGACTCAGCCCGCTTTGGAGAAGGGCCCAACGGTGGGTTTTCTGGGCCTGAATCTGAGATGTCAGCGAGCGCTGAAGGCCAGGTCCACGGCCAGTGACCGTAGCACAGGTGATCCACAGAGCCTTCGAGCATCTCCCCTCCGGTGCCCAGGACTGCCAGGCTGCCCGCCTCAGGGCCAAATGCCAAAGACACAGCCCCCCTTCCTCACGCGCCCTCAGATGGGTGCGCCAGTTTCCACATCCCAGGGCTCCCCTTCTCCGGTGCTCTGCTCGCGGACTCTCCTCTCCCTGGGTGACAGGCTGGCTCCATATCACCCTGTGGTCTCCGCTCCAGCATCACCTTCTCAGAGCAGAGCCCTTCCCCGACCGC
This sequence comes from Prionailurus bengalensis, assembly GCF_016509475.1. NCBI lineage: Eukaryota > Metazoa > Chordata > Mammalia > Carnivora > Felidae > Prionailurus > Prionailurus bengalensis. The sequence continues at coordinate 165,079,418 of NC_057348.1, read as the reverse complement.
CCAGCCAAGGCCACCTGACCTGACAGCCACTCTTCAAGGGTCTCCTACAGATCGACATCGTTTGGTTATCGCGTTTCTCAATTACCACCTCTTACTGCCACTAACATGTACCGAATGGCTGACTACTGAATCCCCAGCACCCAGCCCACCGCAGGGGACACAGCAGGGTCCAGCCATCGATGGAAAGGACCCCACAAAAAAATTTTGTTTAAATAAATTAAAAAAAAAACTTTAAAAGGAAAGTACTGTGGGACACCTGGGTGGCTCAGTTGGTTAAGTATCTGACTCTTGACTTTGGCTCAGGTCACGATCTCATGGTTTGTGAGATCAAGCACTGCGTCAGGCTCTGTGCTGACAGTGAGGGAGCCTGCTTGGGATTCTCTCTCTCTCTCTCTCTCTCTCTCTCTCTCTTTCCCTCTCTCAAAATAAATTTAAAACCTTTAAAGAAAAAAGGAAGGGACCTTAAACTTTAAGAGTTCTGTCGGGGCACCTGGGTGGCTCAGTCGGTTAAGCAGCCGACTTCGGCTCAGGTCATGATCTCGCAGTTCGTGGGTTCAAGCCCCGTGAAGGGCTCCATGCTGACAGCTCAGAGCCTGGAGCCTGCTTTGGATTCTGTGTCTCCCCCTCTCTGTCCCTCCCCTGCTTGTGCTCTGTCTCTCTAAAATAAATAAACATTAAAAAAAATTTTTAAAAAAGGGTTCTGTCAGTGGCTGACGTGAATACATCATTCAGGGTTTGAGCCTCACAACCAGTGCTAGGAGGGGGCCAGAGCAAGTATCCATGCTGCTGGGTTTTTCCCTTTGTGACAATTATTGCAATTTCAAATATATGTGTAACTGTGTTTGCATGACCCTGGCACAAGAACATAAATCCTATCTGTTCTGCTCAGCCCTGCAAAGTCACCATCTCCCAGCATGTCCACCAAGGAAAACAATGCCCCTCGGGCCAGAGTGAGCAGCTAGAAACACAGAGAGAACAGACATGGCCTCTCTGTCCCTGTTCGAAAGGAACTGAGCCCCTCACAGGGAAGACTGGAAGGCAAGAAAAAAAAAAACCACGAGTTTTACAGAAACAGTCCTTTCGGAATGGTATTCTGGAAGCAAAGAAGGAAGGAACTAATGGGGCCTGGGGAACGCACGATGTTTTCGGAAAGAAATGACCTCGAGTAGGTCTCCAGGGTGGGTGGGCCCAGAGCAAGAAATCCCCATCTCGCTTCCTTAGGGGGCGGTGGAAACCAGAAGCTCTGGGAGCCGGGTGAGTTCGGGGGATTTGCACCAGGTGATGGGTTACAGCTGGATGTTCAGTGCACGCGGGCAAGAGTCACAGCCATATACCCAACAGCTTGTTGAGCTGTGACTCACAGTGCGGACTTATCCCGAAGACTGAGCTGTTGAATATGACGGGACCAGCAGACCTGAAACTGGAATGTTATGGGGGGGTGGCCACTGGACTGGTGTAGGAGGTCCGAGAGCCGCCCCTGGCCAGACCCCTGGTCACACAGAATCGGAGGTGAGGCTCTGCAATGAACAGCTTGGCCAAGACTGGGAACCCCAGAGTCAGATGCTCCTTTGACTGGAACCCTTTCCTCTTGAACCTGTGGCCCCTCTTCCACATCAACGATCCCACCAAACAAGGGAAAGGCGATGAGCCGACACCATGCCTCCGCTCTCCACTGCCTTCTTACACGTATGTGCTCCTGACATCCCAGATCATCGGCCAGAGAGGCGGGGAGAAGAGCACTTGGTCTTACTCTGAATGTTTATGCCTGTTCTTGGGGGCTCTGTTTTGAAGGGATTATTCACAGGTTAAGAGCTGTAGAGCCCAGATCCAGAGAGGTGAGTGAAAGCTGACAGGGCCCTCAGGAAAGTCCCAAGCGTGTCCCATGTCCAGCCACTGGATAAATTCATGGCGGCAGGCTGTTTTGAGAAGTCACAGGAGCTTTAAAATATGCATATTGTGCCTTCTTAGTCATCAAAACACATTCGCCTGTGCTACTGAAGCAAACTCTGCTCTGGGCATCGCACCTGACTTTGACAGAGTGTGGAAGGAAGGGCTCATTAGTCCTCCCCAGCCATTCATCACGCGCGTCCAATTTTCCAGCCACTGACAAATGATCTTCATAAAATATGACTAAATTGCCCAGGAAGCAAAATTTCTCAAGGTCTAGCCAAAAACACATCAAGAAAGCACACCCCGTCACCCTTCCAGCCAGGTGTAGCTCCTGGTGGTCATCCATCAGGGGGGAGCAACGCATCTCCATGCTGAGTGGGGGGTCCGGGGAAGGCAAGGCGACACGTGACCCCTACAGCCACACGGACGTGTAGATGCCAATGCGGAGACAAAGGGTCCAACGTGCTGGGCAGTCGACAACGTGAAACCCGAGAGGGTGGGGCTCGAGCAGGGGAGCTCAGCACACCCAGGAGAGGCGCAGGATGGTTAAACCCCCAGTGTGGTGATCGTTTCCCCTGTGTGGCCCATTAGGTCCTCGTGCAAATGTTCACCGAGTGAATGAGTGAGGAAATGAACGAATGGGCACGTGGAAAGGCGCGAACAAAGGCATTCAAACTCTTCACACGCAGCTCCCGTGCAAAGTCCTAATGACAGATGCAACGGAATGTTCCGACCGCACGTACGTTTCTTGCCGTTGCTGTTGACCAACAACCGTAACCGCTTCTCCGCTAGGCTTTCCCCCTTCTGCTCCCACATGCCGCCTTCCAAGAGTTTCTTTGCTCAACCCTTCCCCTTTCATCGTCTGGGACTGAACGCGGGTATATCGGAAGCGAGAAGGAAGGGCGGGAGGGGAGAGGGAAGAAGGCGAAAAGAATGAAATCACAGTCACCGAGTGCTAGCTGCGTGCTAACCCAGTAATAAGCCGGCCCTTCTGCCGGGATCCTCCTGGACCGCACAGAAGACGCACAGTGTCACGTGTTGTAGTACAAGCTAGCACAGGAAGCTGCTGGAGCACTCAGGACACACACTTCGCCCGAATTGGAGGTGCCAGACGAAGCTTTCCAGAAAGGGACGTCCCAGCCAGACCTGAAGGACGGGCAGAATGTCCCTGTGACGGGAGCAGGGTGGGGGGGTGGGGGGTTGAGCTACAGGCGGTCAGAGGACGGCGGGCGAGGCAGCAGAGGTAAGCACTCAGGCAGCCGAAGCCACAGCGTGATGACATGAGCTATCGGAAGGATGGCTCGAGTGCCACAGACTCAAGGGAGACACCCCTCCCGGGTCCGGGGGGGTAGGGCGCAAGGCAGACAGGTCATGAGCCGTGTTATCGGTGGTGTGAGATGAAAACTCAGCAGGCATCTTGTCCACAGTGAGTGGAGACGGGGGAACATCCATTCCAGAGACAGCAGATATCCGTTGGCTGGTCTCCTCGCGGCTCTGGAGTTAACGGCTGAGTGTGGGGTGCGGGGAGGCTGGCAGGGGACACGGGGACCCCCTCTGGGGAATGTGACGTGGACTCTGTCACCAAGGAGGGTCCCCTGGAAGTCTAGTCTAACTGGCACTCCCTGAAGTCCGGAACTCACCCATGCACTGGAATCCCCAGTAGTGTCTGAAGCTTTGCAGTCCCAAAGCTAACCCTGAACCCAGTGCTCCCGCAGGGAGGAAGAGAGGAAGAGAGAGGGAGAGGGAGAGCGAGATCCCATCTCAAAACACAGCAATTCCATGCTTCCCGGGGCTCAGCCCAAACCCTGACTCCTGTCTTCCCTTACAGCCCACACCTAGCGGGTCAGCAAACCCTGCCAACCCTGCACACTCCTCAGGACATCCACTGCCAAAACCCTGGTGAAGTCGCCACCAAGCCTTCCTAGATTCACCTGACAGCTTCTTAACCAATCACCCTTCTCACAGAGTCCCAGAAGGATCCAGCAAACACTGGTCAATTTATACGCCTTTTCCCTCACACCCGTCAGCAGCTGCCCGGTTCACTCGGGTTAAAGCCAAATCCCCGACATAGTGGCCAAAAAAGCATCACCCGGGCAGCTTTGACCTCATGTCCCTGAGCTCCCTCAAACCACAGTGGACTCCCTCATGCTCTTGTACAAACCAGGCTTCGCCTGCCTCAGGACCTTTGCACTTCCTCTCCTCTGTTCCCAAATGCTCTTCTCTCAGTCAACCCATGGTTCACTCCCTTACTTCATTCAGTACTTGGGCAAATGTCAACTCCTTAGTGTGACTTCCCTGGCCACAATTTTTATAATTTTAAGCCACCCCCCTCAAAAAAAAACCCTCTATATTCTTTCCCTATTTTTTCCCTCGGAGTTCATCATCCGATAATCTACAACACTGTTTAATGATTCATTATTTTTATTTTTGTTTATTTATTTTGGTTTCCACCTATTAGAATGCAAGCACGGTGAAGGCAAAGATTTTTTGTTGTTCACCTGCTATAGCCAAAGTGGTTAACATGGGATGTGGAGCCTGGCACGTATTTGGATCTCCACATTTCCTGACTAATAAATGGCTTATGAAGAACATCTTCAGTTTTATTTCCTATGTCAGTTGATCTTGCTGTAATTCCTAGACAGCCAGGGTAACGGAGACGATTATCTCCCATTCTCCTCGGAGTCAAACGAGCCCCTCCCTTCAGTGACACAAACTTCCATTCTTATTTCACTGAATTCACATTTTTCCTCTGCAAACTATGTGCTCATGTTTTGCCATTCTCCCTAAAAGCCACAGATCTTGCAACTCTCTCCGCACATCAGAACAGTGATGCGACTGTCCGCAAAGCCAATCTAAAGGCCGTTTACAGTTTCTGTCTGCACGGCCAGCCTGGCATGATTTGCTGGTGGAGCCCAGGAGCTTTGATGGGGCCACAACGAGTCGAGCCTGGAGGCGTGCTTTCTTTGCACAAGTGTCATTGCGATCCCTGCCAGGAAAGGCTGAAGATCTCTGTATCGCTGCTGAAGGAAGCAGCCGTATTGGTGGATCCCCGACAGGGGCGTCCCTCCCCTCCTTCTCCAGCTGGACCGTGACGTACAGCTGAGCTATGGGAATCCGCTGTCCTCCTAGTGTAACGAAGAGGGAGGACGGCTCACGCTGTGGCAAGCTGAGCCCCCAGCAAGATGCAGGAGGGGTCCCCAGAGCCTGTCTCCAGGACATGGTGCGCTAAGGAGGCCTTGGCCTGCGTGCTCCTCTCCTCACAAGCCCACACATGGCGGCACCTCCAATGACCGGCCTCAACTCCAGTCCCACGTAGGTGAACCTCCCGAAACTCTGTGGTGATTTTAAACGTGTGACTGGGGCACCTGGGTGGCTCAGCTGGTTAAACATCCAACTCTCCTTTTTTTTTTTTGTAATTTTTTTAGATGTTTATCTATTTCTGGGAGGGGAGAGAGGCAGAGAGAGGGAGACCCAGAATCCGAAGCAGGCTCCAGGCTCCGAGCTGTCAGCCCAGAGCCCGACGCGGGGCTCGAACCCGTAAGCCGTGAGATCGTGACCTGAGCCGACATCAGACTCTTAACCGACTGAGCCACCCGGGCGCCCCGTTAATGGTGCATTTTAAGTGCATAATGATTCTGTTAACAATCATCCAGGATACAGAGGAATTTTACTGATATGCCGACCAAAGTTTGACATTTCAGAGTTCCCAGGACATGCGCTGTGTCCGAAGCATCACGCTGGGCACCCGGGAGCTCCAAGCTGAACGTGCAGACCGGGCCCTGAACGTGCTTACCATCCAGTAAGGAGCAGAGGTGTGCCCCTGCACGCGGAGATTTCGAGTAAGTGACTGTGGCTCCTGCCCCTGCTTTTGTTGGGGACATGGCCCCTTCTCCCAGGTGGGACACCAACAGCAGCCCGTTCGTGCAGGTGGCGGGCAGGGAGACCCCGAGAGGGCTGGCATGGGTCGGAGCAGCCGGCCGCCGTGGGCACTGATGGGGTGGATCCAGTGCGCCCAGGCTCACGCGAAGCAGGCGAGGCTGGGTGAGTGGGCCTGGACCAACCAGGGAAGCGAGCGGAGAGGACCACGTCACCAGGAAAACTGACCGGGTGCTAAGGAGCCAGCAGGGGAAGGCCTGGTGCTGCCACCACCTCAACCTAAGGAGGCAGCTTGCTATAAACACGTGACACAGCCATCGATCTCCGCCCTCAGAGTGGACCTGCTTCCCAAGCCACTCTTGCGCCGTGACCATTAACATCTAATACCTGTGTGTGCGTTTTAAACTAACATATGTTGCATGTTTGGTGATGTTGTGATAAACGTAAGTGATGCTGTAATCAGAGCCCCTCAGAGACTGCCAATATAGTAGAGTCACTGTGTTAATTTCTCCTAATATTCTTTACTCGTGATTTGCAACGTTTGGACTTTCTAGCTTTAGATTTTATTTCCCCACTATTTCCGCTTACGGTTAGAATACAGAAACTTTCTTAGACAATAAAAACTCCTTCCAAAATAGGATTCTAGCGATGACGCCGTATTTCGTTATGTGCACTTGGTACCAACACCAAAAGCTACGGTATTTTGCTTTATACTCCAACAAGCCAAACGGGATGGCCTCACCGCATCTCACCCACATTAACAATTTCATTTTCTCCAGCTTGCTTAATTGATACACAATTATTCTTAGATAAATACCCATGTCGGTATTCAGTGCTTCTCATTTTCCAGAACCGGAATTAGTGGGCTGGCAATTAGAGAACCTTATCAATTCGCTCGTGCCTCTGAGGAATGCTTTTTATCTCTAAAAGGGGATATGGAATTATTTGCAACTTTTCACTAAAACGCACGCGCTGAGTTGATTTCGTGGCGTACAAATCTTCGTGCGCATAAAACGGCCCAGCGAGGACTTGACCGAAACCCCACACTCTTTCCACTGCCCCCCTGCCTCCTTGTCCAATTAACGTGCGTCACTGTAGGTCTTGTAAGAGGTATTACCCATCACCCCTTGCGTCAGTGCACCCCCAGCCACAACCGCTAAGCCCAGCTGCAAGCAACCTCCCAGAGGGCTCCGCATCCTTCGCTGACTCCCAGGATCTCATCCACAGCCGCTCACCTGGGCGTCGGCCCCTGGGGTGCGGGGGTTGCACCCTAGAGAGAATCGTGGGTCAACACGCCCAGTGTCCCTTGGAAATCTGTTTCTACACGCTCCGCTCCCAGCCATGTCCCTTCTCTGCTGAACACAGGCCTGTCGCTGTGGCCGGCCCTTCAGATGGCACCGGATGGGTCCCGAGAAAAAAGGTAGCACCAGATGCCGCGCATCCCCAGAGGGGTCTTGGGGACCAGAAAAGACTTGGTGAAGAACGCTTCTTTCCCTTCGAAACACCGCCTCCTGTGGAGTCGGGGACCTCTTGGGAGAGCAGGTGAGCACTCACTTCTGCTGCTTTTCTACCCGATCATTTAATCAGGACTGACTCTGAACTGGGGGAAAATATTTAAGAACTAAGAGCTTGGTCTTTCATTGGGTTCTAACAGGTGCACACACCTCCAGGTGCAGAGATCCACAGTGGACGGGCAGATGAGCCCCTCACTCAGGACGTGTTCTCTCAGTCTCTCTCTGAGCGGTCACCGAAAGCCATGCAGGGATCATCCACGTCTACATTCACATGTCCCTGCCGTGTGCTCGGGTACCCGAGGCACATCCCAGCCCCTTGAGAAGCTTGCCATGGACCTGGAATCCGGATGGCCGCCCCACCGTTCCTGACTCAGACGTGTGATGCAAGCATCTGGGCCTCGGTTTCCTCACCCGCAGACTCGTAGAGACTGAGCATCACCTCAGTTAGCGCCGCGCCCGACACACGAAAACCCATCCTCCGGCTCGCGTGGGGTGAGACTGCCTCACAGACCAACCCCAGCAGGGAGGCCCTGCACCAGCTCCCTCTCACCAGTACTGAGCCTCCTACAGAACGGATTCAAACACGAGACGACCTTTAAGTCTGGAAGATGCAGGCAGGGCAGCAGGAGCTAAGGCTGAAAAGGATGGTGAGGGCAAGTGAGCGAGCCCTCTTTGGGGGAGCAAGGGCATCTTGGGAAGCAGGGTGGGCCCGTCTTGAGCACAGGCTGTGAGGGGCGTCCCGCCAACAAGAAGGGCACCGGCTCCCTGGCCCACACACGTGGCCATGGGGCCACGGCGGCCACACATCCCGGGGCAGGCCGCACGGGAACACCGCCGACCCCGGAAGACGACCTTGAGACGAGATCCTCAAACAGCCGCTCCCCAAGGAAGCAAAGCCAGGATTCTGTGCCCTCCCCAGCTCCGCCAACTCCCCTTGGCCTCCCCCGTTCCCCACGCCCATGAGATCATTATAAAAATCATCCACAGCATGGAGCCCAAATCCTGGCTGTCACACAACACGAGCAGAAGCACGCAGCATTCCGAAGAACTGAACGGAGCCTCACGCACTGTACGACGTTACAACGAGCCAGCAGAACACTCCAGGGCCGACATCGCTTCCGTCACAAAGTCACCTGTCCTGCTGCAGGGGAGCAGTCTGGCTGAGCTGCATGTGGACAGGAAGCCCTCCCCCCAAATCAGTGTTCCTGGATTTCATCCTAAAGCATCCCCAGGAACAGACCCAGAGAATGAGCCTGCATCTGTTACGATGCAAACAGCCTACTGCACAAGGACAATTCTCTAAGGGGATTGCGTGCGCGCGCGCGCGCGCACACACACACACACACACAGTATTACAAATACACATACATTATTACTTGTAATCATTCTGTGTCTTTAACATTGTCATCCCTGGAATCTCCTTTTCCAGACTTAGAAACTGCTCAGGAAAAACTCACTCTTATGCCAACAGGGGTAAAAGCAACAGCCTTCACCACGACGTAAAGGATGAGTTCCTATGAAGCACAGTGCAGTGGGAAAACCGGGGCTGGGGGCCAGGAGGAACCCGGCTGTGTGAACTTTGGAAAGTGGCCTGGGCCACCGTTTCCTCGTCGCGAAAATAAGGAGATTGAACTTTAGTCTGTGCCTTTGTTTCTCTATCGGCCTCACTCCTACCGTGACTAACTTTGGAAGAGAAATTATAGGGCGCAGACTGAAGGGATTAGCTGGGACAGGGAAGTACGTTGGCTGCCACTGAGGTGCCACAGTCCCAACGGACTGTGTGTGTGTGTGTGTGTGTGTGTGTGTGTGTGCAATCCACAGGTGACAGTGGCACTCGTCCTGACAACCCACACAGTAAAACTGGAAAGACACGCAGAAGACCAGCATAGCTCCTTAGCTCCTGTACTGGTGACACACACATGCGTATGTTTGTGGCGTGCCAGCTAATGGAAGCGAAGGGGAAACAAAGTCAGAAGATCGCTGTGCGGCCACCACGATCATACTCAACTCAGGCAAGAATCAAGAGGGTGCCAGAACTAGGGGGGTGAAGATGAAAAGAGGCAAAGGTGTTAACACGGTCTCCAAGGATTTCCACACAATGGAAATCCCTTAATTCCAAAGAACCCACGGCAACTTCCCAATAGCAAACCTCAACGACATGTTGAACTGGCATCGTTTCCGTGGGCTTCTGGCTCAAATTCTCCCTGTGAGGAAACATCGGGCAAATCCCACTGACGGACAGTGCGCAGAAAAACCGTTCCGTAACTCCTCAAAGATGTAAAGGTCGTAAAAGGTGAAGAAAGATGGAGGAAATGTTCCAGTTGAGAGGAGATTAAAGAGATATAACCCCTCAGTACAGCGGCGATCCTGGAAGAGGGGTAACAAATGACGCGTGAAAGATCCCTCCCCCCGCCACAACACCCGACATGTGAAGGTTGATTGTGCCTTATGTGATAATATCATATCGGCTGTAAATATCCTGACTTTGACAACTGGACTGTGCCTTCCTAAGAAAGTGCCCTTTTCGTCGCAAAATATACACTCAAGTATTTACGGTAAAAGGGCACGCTTTCCACACCTACTTCTGAAATCACTGGGTAAAAAGATTTCCATCACACATACGCACATTCACAGAGAGAAGAGTAAAGTCGACGGAGCAAAGTCTAAACAATCAGTAAATTCGGTAAAGGATGTGAGAAACTCTTTGTACTATTTTCGCAACTGTTCTATAAACTTGGACATCTCTCAAAATAAAAAGCTACCTACCACGCAAAGGCGGGTGTGCGGGTGGACAGATGCGGTATTTGCGGGGACACCTTTCCCCGCAAGCATGACCCCCACCCTTTATTCTGTGTTGTGGACGAGCAAGTCCAGTGCCCTGAGAATCACTGAGAACCATCAAGGGTGAGTCCCTCGATCCACCCACCATGGCGTCGACATGTCCCAGCTGGAACGTGACCTGAGCTTTCGGTACAAGCCTGCCTTTTCTGAACACGGCTTCAGACCCCTCGTAAAACTGCACAAACGGGAGGGAGACGTCAAAACCCCTCTTGCCGATCCAGTCTCCTCACCTGCTAGATTGTGATGGTCACGCTTGACCACAGCAGGAACACGGTTTCCAGAGGCCATGCGGCAAGGATGGGGAACAGGTGTCGGCGAGGGATGCAGCAGGTGGTACTCTGGCGGCACTCTACCATTCTCTCGGGGACCTCCCTGCCCCCGCGGGCTCCCCCTCCTCCCTGTGGGGCCTCCCCTGTGACACAGTTGACCCCTTTAAGTAAGATGCTGGGAGCGGCTTTCAGAACGTTTCTGACAGACACAGTGCACAGAGCGGGCTCTCTGGTGCCCACAAGCTGGGGAACACCCTCAGACAGAAATTCCTCCTCCGCCAGAGCAATAGCTAAACCGTGGAGCATCAGTTATGAGGCACGGGCCCCAAAGCAAGCATCAGATTGGAGTCAAAGAAGGTAAGGCCAGGGGCGCCTGGGTGGCGCAGTCGGTTAAGCGTCCGACTTCGGCCAGGTCACGATCTCGCGGTCTGTGAGTTCGAGCCCCGCGTCAGACTCTGGGCTGATGGCTCGGAGCCTGGAGCCTGTTTCCGATTCTGTGTCTCCCTTTCTCTCTGCCCCTCCCCCGTTCACGCTCTGTCTCTCTCTGTCCCAAAAATAAATAAAAAACGTTGAAAAAAAAAATTAAAAAAAAAAAAAAAAAGAAGGTAAGGCCAGACTGAGACTTAACCAGGAGGCCCGGTGGAATTTCTGGAGGTTTCCCAGCAGGGCAGCGAGGGGCTCCCACTGGTTACACACGCTCTGCGTTGCTTGAGATCCGCGCCCCCCCCCCCCCACCCAGCTGGCTCAGCTCTCCAGGACCCCAGGGGCCGCCCAATAAATGCTATCCAATTGCACAGAACTGAAGTTAAAGTAGCCCCACAAACTGCTCCACTTATTAAAAGCTCTAAACTAACACGGAAAAAGCTTAAGGAGATGCCGTAACTTAAGAGAAGACGAACAAAAGCCAAGCACTGCACTTTTTAGCCTGCCGGTCTTACCTGGGGTGCCGGTGGCCCCAGCAACCCACTTAACAACTCCTCCTCGCCGGAAAAATCGGAAAGAGCAGTTCCAACCTCTGTGAGGGGCAGTGTGGACAGGTGGTTGTTTCTTTTTTGGGGTTTTTCTTTTTCTTTTAAGGTACAGAAAAAAATACACTCTTTGATACACAGGGATCTACATTTAAAAAGAAACACTTTCAAGGTATATTCCTATGATACGCAATACAGATCTCAATAAAACCTTAGATGTCACGTATTCCCTATTCATTAAATACAAGGGGATTTAAACATTTCAACGTCATCTGGTGTGTTTGGCCTTTGTTTATAGAGCAACGGGGTGCATGTGATCTCACGGGCTCACCATCCGGGTTTGCAGCTCTGTGTCAGCCCTGCCTGCATCAGGCACCCTCCTCCCTACCGATGACGAGGGTCCTGGCAGCAAAAACCAGGCCAGGTGGAGCCTACCTGACTACTCTGTACCCAGGAGCTTTCTCCAGGCGAGAATCCACATAGCACCGACTTCCCCCAGGTTCATGGCCCCGGGCCCAGAAGAAGCTGAGGAAGAGAAGACTCCAGAAGCTTTCTTGACTCATCATCACAGGCATTAAAGTGGAGGGAAGGAAGCAGAGGAAGGTGAAGTTGCCTTTCTTACAAGATTTATAAGCAAATGCTCTGGCCTCAGGTAAATTCCCCAGTGAAACACGCAGGGCCTTAGACCGAATGGGAGCACCGTGATACCACCGAGGTGGACAGGGCCTGGGACCCACCGGTGTGGTGGCTCTCCACTTCTGGGTCACAGCATTTGGTAACGGCGCAGTCCCCGTGAGTCATCTGCTACCAGCGATGGCTAAAGTCTACTCTAAATAATTTATCTAATAAAGAAATCAGGGAGGATCAGGGTCATTGCACGGCTCTAGTTTCCTTGCCATTCAGTTTGACTTCTTGCGCAGGGTGGTATTTCAACGCACGCGTGAGAACCCCTGGGAATGCGCCAGTGAGGGTGGCATCTGCCCCGTGCAGCAGGCCCAGCCGTTGGTGCCCCCTGTGTGCCAGGCACAACCCTGGGTACTTTATATGTGTTAATTTAACACTCAAAACGGTGGTATGAAACACTTATTGGTATTATTACTAGTTTTTTAAAATTTATTTATTGGGGTGCCTGGGCAGCTCCAGTCGGTTGAGCTTCTGACTTCGGCTCAGGTCATGGGCTCAGGGTTCATGAGTTCAAGCCCCACATCAGGCTCTGTGTTGACAGTTCAGAGCCTGGATCCTGCTTCGGATTCTGTATCTCCCTTTCTCTCTGCCCCTCCCCCGCTTGTACTCTGTTTCTCTCTGTCTCAAAAATAAATAATTTTTTTTTAATTTTCAGTTTTGAGAGAGTACACATGAGTGGGGGAGGGGCAGAGAGAGAGAGAGAGAGAGAGAGAGAGAGAGAGAGAGAGAGAGAATCCCAAGTAGGCTCCACACTGTCAGCGTAGAGCTCGATGTGGGCTTCAAACTCACAAACCATGAGATCATGGCCTGAACTGAAATCAGATGCTTAACCAACTGAGTCCTCTGGGCGCCCCAATTACTGCCATTATTGAGGAGAGTCTTGAGGGGTTCAGTGAGTTGAGCAGATAGCTGGAAAGTGACAGGCCTGGATTTGGGGCAGACTTACCTGGTTCTAAAATCCACGTTCTTGGCATGACACCACACCACCTGTCACCGGCTGGCGTCCCCTGCTCGACACGGTCAATAATTACACACCCGTCTCCATCCGAGCATCTCGAATGAGAGAAAATCACCGATCCTGGAGATACCAACATTCCACTCTTCGGAAGGTGGTGACAGAAATCTCGGGCTCCTGCGGCGCTAAAGCCTACTTTTTCCACATCCCTCCCATCGGTCAGAGTTAAGCTTTCTTGAGACATTCTAGAAAAATCCAATCTCTGTCCCCAGAGCAGAGACCCTGGATTGTTTGGGGACGATTTTCCAGGAGAAACAGCTTTCGTTCCTTCCTCCATCCTTCACTCAACAAGATTCCCAGACTCTCCGCCACCCTGGCGGACAACCTCTGGAGCAGCGTTGCGTGCAGACCTCTCTGAGGAGCAAGAACCGGCATGACGTCTGATTCTCTATCCCCTAGGCACGTACGGCTCTTGATTGCTGAGGTGCGGCTGGTGCCCGAGGAACGGAACGAAGCTTTTAATTTTATTTAATTTCAATTACTCAAAATGCAAATGTCCACATGGGGTCAGTGGCTACCATAGCAGCTTCACAGCTCTGGGGTTCCCCAGGAAAGGAGGAATTTCTCTTAAGAGTGTGTTTCCTCGGGGCACCTAGGTGGCTCAGTCGGTTAAGCATCTGACTCTTGATTTTGGCTCAGGTCCTGATCTCATGGCGGGATCCAGCAACATGTCGGGCCCTGAGCTGACAGCACGGAGTCTGCTTGGGATTCTCTCTCTCCCTCTCTCTCTGCCCCTCCCTCTCCCTCAAAATAAACACTAAAATTTTTTAAAAGTGTGTTCCCTAGCCCTGACCACAGCGTTCCAGATACAAGTGGAGTCGCTGCATTTCCAGTGGTTCAGACTTAAAATGCATTAGCTTCCCAGTGGCCGTATCACCCAGATGGCTTGTCTTACACTGAGACACAGTTAAAACCTGAAAGACTTGGGAACATATCCTTCAGTAGAGCCGCACCTCCCCCCTTCTTACTTGATTTCTCCAGAAAGCACCCTCTGGACAGGTGTTCAGGTGAAGGAAGCCTCTGAACAGGGCTCAGGTGAAGGAAGTACTTGGGGAGACCGGGGGGCTTGCCTGAATTCTATGGGCATCGCGTTCTTTTTTTTTTTTTAAATTTTTTTTTTTCAACATTTATTTATTTTTGGGACAGAGAGAGACAGAGCATGAACGGGGGAGGGGCAGAGAGAGAGGGAGACACAGAATCGGAAACAGGCTCCAGGCTCTGAGCCATCAGCCCAGAGCCCGATGCGGGGCTCGAACTCACGGACCGCGAGATCGTGACCTGGCTGAAGTCGGACGCTAGGCATCGCGTTCTTAACAGCAGCGAGCAGCGAGTGGTATCTCCATGTGCCACAATCTTTCTAAACCAATAACCCTCGAGGGATGGAGTTTGCCCAGCAGCAGCCGTGAGAACTATCTCTGAAGAGACAGTGTGCAACATGTCAGGGACGGGAATGCCAACCTTGGCTGGGTCGCTATCTGATGGGTCAGCGTGGAACGCGGCCACTGTAGCCCCAGGCCGGGCACCGAGCAGCCTGGGGCGGAAGCGGGGTGTTGGGCGGGTGGGAGCACAGGCCTCCTTCTGAGAGCAGAGTCACGAGAGAAAGCCAAGTGCGTGTCTGCTCCGGGTTCAAACAACGGTGCTGGTGCCAGTTCTGCACCAGAGAGCTTCCCACCAAACCACGGGGGCGGTCACAATACTGCTGAGAGGGCGGGTCCAACAAAGGACAGGACTCTGGCTTCCTCCCCAGCACACTCGGAGACTAAGGTACAAGTCCAGCCTTCCCAGCACATCTGTTCGCTCAACGAATGGCCACTGAATTTTCCAGCTGTGTAACATGGCCACTCAAGATCAGGTTAAAATCTCACCTGCAGATGTTTTGCGGTTATATGACAAGACCCAGTTTCCCCAAGCTCACATGGAAAAGAATCGGGGTACAGAACGACACGTAATGAACTGTGAAGCCCCGCCTTAGTGACAACGTGCTTCCTGGACTCCTCAGAACAACAGCTCGTGTTCACTTTCAATTTCCAAGGTCCGAGGAAACCACACAGTGCGTGAGGCTGCCCCTCTGCCGTGTCCCCATATCCCTGGAAGCCTCCGATCGACTGAGGAACCCCTGGAGACCTCCATACTGGTCTTGATGGACGATGCTAACTGGCCAACAGATTGCAGTCAGCCCAGGGCAAGAAGGCTGGAGGGGTTGCATGGAGCCTGGATCGCCCCTGTAGAAAGACGCTGTGGGCTAGCATGGCTGGGGAGAAAGGGCGCAGCTCTGTTTCAAACTTCCTACGAAATGGAATGAAAAGTTCCCACGGCCATCTACGACTAGATCTTGGACACCCTCAAGACAAGCAGTGTTCAGAGTTTTGAGCTGTGGCTGAGGGTCTTAGAGAAACAAAAGAAAGAGAAGCCAAGGGAGGCGGGGGAGGCTTGGGCACCTAGGAGCCAAGACTCAGCCCTGGGAAGAGGGTTTGGGGAGGCTCCTCTCCTTCAGGAGCCCCACGTGCTTATCCTCTCTCAGCCTACTCTCTGTATTTCCTGGCACCTTCATGAACGGAGATGGACAGAGGGAGGAATCTGAGTTGAGTGTTTTGTTAGAGCTTGCCCACCTGAGTGGCTGGCCCGTTTCTCGTCCAAGGACGTCCCCCCAGCCCCATCCCTCAGGGCAGTAAAACCAGATCAGTGCAGCAGCCCAGTACGCTGGAGACATGCACAAAGTCTACCCAGCCCTTATTTGTTTAAACCAGTCAGCTACAGGCAAACAGCACATAGTAAAATCCAAAACAAACACGAGTTCTTTATCTCCATGCTTCCATGTGGTTCCTTCCGCTGCCCAGAGGACTGTTGCTGAAATTATGTCATCTTCCCACCCCCCTCACTGCCAAGAGCTGGGCTTCTCCAACAGCCACGCTCTTTTCTCTACCACATGAGGTTACTACTCAACACTGGAACCATTTCCCAAACTTCCTGGGATCCAATTTTCCCCTCCGTAACTCTGGAAGTAGTAAGGGTCTCAAAGCCACCCCAAGAGGGAAACTCTAGTGACGATGAATACAGAGGAGGTATGAAGAACTTTCTGCAGCATTCCACAATTCAAGCAGGTGCTAAGTGTCCACTTAATAAGGCTGGTTGGTTGGTTGGTTGGTTCATTCGTTCGTTCACCCATTCATTCATTCATTCATTCATTCATTCATTCAGTGATAGCTGAGGGCCAAAGGCTACCCAGCTCTTTAGGGGGACTTGGCTCCTGCTCTGACTAGCACCCTCTCCCCAAGACAATTAAATCCATGATCTTCTGTGCTGCTCAGAGTCAAAGTCTGTGCTACATGGACAGGCGCAGGGCCGGAGATACCCAAGCAGACTGGACAGTCCGGAAGAGCCTCTGGTGAGTTTCAGGAAAAGGTCGAGCCTCAAGCTGATTTCTGACATGAAGCAACAGGGAAATCAGTCCAGGTAAGGGGTGACCCCAGGAGGCCTTCAGTAATGACCTTAAAAAGTAAACATCGATTTTCCATTACGTGCAACAAATTACTATAGGATACATAACACACAACCTTATTTGTTAGCATCAAGAGCTGTCACTTTCTCCAATAAACCAGAACTACGGAAAGACATGTTCCCTCTTATAATTAGCACTTGGCATTGAAAGGCACTTTCTGAAGGTTTTGATGTGTCTCTAAATAGCATATCTAGCAAATCTGTTTGTTTCTGTTCGGAGCGTTAGAAACTCTTATTTGCTCCCGACATAATTTGATTTTCACTCCTTCACTGAATCCTACCACTGATCATGCCCAAGGCTTACCTCTTCTAGAAGACCCCGCTGGCCAGCCCATCCCATGCCACAGTGACCATCCCATCCTGGTTGGCTGTGAGGAGGAGAGGTAGAGGTAAGGTGACTGTGTGTCCCCATTTTGCTAGGACCCGTCTAGCTTATGCCTGTTGTTCTGACATAATTATTAACAGCACATCCACCCTCAGAAGTGTCCCAACAGGACAGCAAGTTACTGGGTCTTCCTGGGCGGGTGGAATCGACCCCATGGGCACCGGTCTGGGGTTACTGCAAAGGCACATGGCTTCCAGGTTCTCGCTCGCTGGCTGTGGTATGTCGGGAAAGAGAAAGAGCCACAAGGACTTCAAAGGGCTGTCAGGCACCATCTGTCCTCACCGTGTGGACCTCCCCAGGTGAGAGTCCCTGCTCCATTCTGCTCCCTGCCTCGGCAGGCTGGTCTGTGTGCACTATATCCACAACAGACCTTGTTCCCCGGCTTCCTCGTGACTTCAGCCACAGGTACGCTGGCAGGGTGTTCATACCCCAGCTCCCTCGCCCCGGGGTCACCCCACTGCCTGTGTCCCTTCTCCACACAACCTTTTCTATGGCTTCTGATGGCAGGTCCCTCCTCGTCCCATCTGTCTGCAGTGGCAACGGGGTCTCCCATCCTTCCTTGTGGCTTCGCTGCCCCTTACTCCCACTTTGCACATGGTGCCCGTTTGAAACTGCCCCTGACCTGTCCTAGTTTGGGGACCCCGCCTGTTTCTCGGGTCCCCTGACTGAGGAACTGCATCACAGATGGCTCTCCTCACCTGGCACTTCTTCCAGGTCTTACTTTGGCAACTCAACCGTTAACTGCCGGGGACTGAGCCTCAACGAGCAATGTGCACGAGGCCGTGTGCGAGCATGCAGACGAGCCCGGGCAGGGTAGGGCTGGCAGCAGGGGTGCGGAGGCAGGCTCGAGGGATCCACCAGGGCAGCAGGAACCAGTTCAGAGGGTCAGGGGACTCCTGAGCCCGTTGGCAGAGAGGCCACTCTCCTCACCCACCTTTGTCTCAGATCCAGACCCCAAGGCCCACCAAGCACGTTCCCACAGTCTCTGCCTGCCTGTCCCAGCACGCGCTCTGCCCCCAGCAGGTCCCCTCCCACCTCACACTGCCAGCTGGTGCGTACCCCGGGCTCTGCCTCTCACCTGCTCCATAATCCTACCCTCTGACATTTCAGGCCCTCACTCTGACCTTCTCTTCCAAGCCAGGCTCCCTTCCCCATTGGGCAGTCCCTATCTTCACCTGAAGAGGATCTACGTTTCCTGCACGGGCTCCTGTAAGTGCCTTTTGTTTCATCAACTGGACAGTAACCTCTTGAGGTCAAGGCCATGTGACGCATGCCCTTCGAAAGTAGGTGCTGAGCAGAAACCAGATGCTCAGGGAGAATCTATTAGTTGGTGTTTAAGGACAGCCACACTCAAAACAGCACCATGGCCAGCTCCTGGGGCACAGAGGGTTGCGGAGGGGGCTGGATGCGTCCACACGCAAAGACCCTGCCTTTGTTTCCTTTGGAATTCCCATCAGTGTTCTGAATTTTAAAAAAGAAAGAAAACCTTTTTTTTCCTCCTATAATAATTTTGGAGGAAAATAAAATAGAGTTTATTTTATAAATCATTGGGGGTGAATTTCTTTCTCCAAAATTAAAGTCTAAAGCCAGGTGGCTTTCTTTGATTCCAATCCTTTTCATGTTCTCCCTGGGTCTTGTGAAAGTGAAGTTGCTATGGCAACCACTCATTATTTTTCAGGAGTTGGCTAGATATTTTAACAACAACAATAAAAAAAAATCCCCAAATCTTTCTAGCCTCCAGATAGTTTTAATTTATAGCCTACACTGGTTTCTAATTTTTACAACCCCTTAACCAAGCACCGTGCTGTTGCTTGAACAAGCCCAGCCAACCCACAACTTTGTCACTAAATGAGCTTTGGGGAATAATTCAGCAGCTTAACTTTTCCCCCGTAGTCCTTAACATCTAAGAGAATTTTTAAATTTTCTGCCACTGTAGAGTCTTGCTCTGCCGTCAGGGTGAAAGATGTATGTAAATTTAATGAAGCCTAAAATGTGGGGGGATGTGCACACGTGTGTGTGGGCGTGTGCGCATGTGTGCAGGTGAGTGCCTTGTGTGCAACATGTATGTGTGCACGCACACTCACAACAGATACATGCTAAGCTTCGAGAGAGCTTCAACATAAATTAAGGAAGAAAGGCTTGATTCTATCATCTTTCTTCCTACGTACTTTTTTCTAGTCGCATCTATCATCTTCTGAGCACGGTGCCAGAATTTCTAAAGGATTCAAGGGAAGTGACAACATCATCCACCTTCAACACCCCTAATACCTGGTCGTAAAGGTAAAGTGACATGTAAGGTCACAATTCCAAGATGAGAGATACAACAATGGGGGGAACTCATTCCTGGGTACGTAATGGAAAGGAGTGAGGTTAGAAGGCAGGAAGTGGTCACCGGACAGAGTTTTATAAAATAGAACCACAGGGATTAGATCTGGGGTCTACTGAGGGATCTCTATGGGGGCAAACTACCACCTAGGAAATCCGTTCAGTCGTTGCTTTCTAAAAAGATACATCCCGTGGCCTTTGCTCCCAACGTGGACCAAATAAGAACGACTCTTGGGGAAAAATGAAACACCGAACAAATAAATGAAGCAGCATTTTGCAAATGAGTATTTTGCAGACGTCCCAAGGAATGCAGGTCTCCACGGGTTTCGGAGTGGAGGCCGGGGATGTGGACACCCCTGCACCGTGAGAGATTTGCATGGCACCCCACAGCTCCCAAGCACCCCACCGGGGTGAACCCACAGAATGACAGATCAGTGGTCCCCCAGCACACAGGGATGCTGAAAGTTCACACCAGATGATAAATAAAGGGCTTGGGGACCACACAAGCTAGTTACGGAGACAGAAGCTGGTTTTCTCTTTCTACATATCCTGTCTGGTTAGTATATCGTGGCCAATCCACCTTCAAATTGGGCAGTTTCAGTGCAGAGGCCCAGATACCACACCAATGGCAAAACAGTCCAAAGGGATTTTCAATCACCTCAGCTACAGACTAACGTCTTGACCCCAAATGTTATTTTCAACGGAAAAACATGAAATGCAGAGGTCTTGATAACTTTTACTTAGAAGACTGTTCAAAAAGATTTTAAAGTGTTTCCTATATGTTTAAAAATCACAGCTCTAGGATTAATCTACCCTGTAAAAGTCTGATACTGAAATTACTTCGGGGGGAGGGAGCGAGTTATCTGTTATTCTTCAGGCTTTCTCTGACAGGGTCCCCGTGGGTCTCATTACACGACTTCTCTGTTTCTGCTTCTTTTCCAGTCCAGGCTGTATTTCCTACTAAGTATCAAAGCACGCAGTCTCCAAGGCCGTCTTAAGTCCTAAAGCCAGAACAGGCACCATGGGCGTGTGGTGGGATCCCCGGGAGACTGCCCCCCTGCCCATCCACGTGACCACCACAGAGGACACTGGTTTGACATGGGAGTAAGACCCAGATCGCTGCTGAGATTCTCACACCTGCTTCCCCCACCCTGACAATCTGGAATCCGTCTTGGGACGCATCTCTTACCCACCCCCACTGCATGCCTCCCTCTTCCTTTTCATTCAGATAAAGCGAATGTACCATTACTCATCCCAACACTTAACGTTTGTTCTCAGGTTCATCCTTTCTTGTCCCGTACTTCTTGATTTCCAGTCTTCTTTCTCCTGAAGCCAGCCTTATTGTCCACACGCAGGAGCGAGCCTCGATTTCAGGACAGCCATTCACGCACAGCGGGACGCCACTGACACGACCTGAACACTCACCTGGCGAAGTACGTGTTCCTTTCCTAGAAAGTATTTGATTTCATTTCAGCTACATACTGAATTATTTCTCAATGTGGTGTCGCACGTAAGTTTTATTCTCTGGGTTTAAGTTGGGAAAGGGGCACTAAAACCAGTCGTCACAGCAAGGAGAGAGTAGGCTGAGGTAGGGTTGCCCAGTGCAACACGTGCGTCTCTTGGTTTGCTTTTCTCTTCAAGACAATAGAGGGACGGGGTGCCCGGGTGGCTCAGTCAGTTGAGTGTCTGACTCTTGATTTTGGCTCAGGTCATGATCTCACAGTGCGTGGGTTCGAGTCCCACGTCTGTGCTGACAGCTCGGGGCCTGGAGCCTGTTTCAGATTCTGTGTCTCCCTCTCTCTCTGCCCGCCCCCCCACCTAAAAAATGATGTGCGAGGGCTGGCGGCAGCTAAGACACATCCATCGGTGTCTCAAGTAGCAACCCTACTTCAGAGCGATTCCCAGATGGTCAAGAGCATCGCCCTGAGGTCAGACCTTGTCCCCTGAACACACACAGAGCCCTGCACACCAGGCATTACTCCTCTCCCCCCAGTGAAACCAACGGTACTTGACGTGAACGTTACTCTAATTCTTCCGGAATGCATCCTCCCTTTTCTTAAAATTATGAAATAGAGAATTACAGTTCACATACAGAACATAAAACACACTCATGGTTCAACGTGTTAACACTTGGTTGTATCTGTAATAATGTATACGTTATTATGAAACGTATTATTAAATGTTTTAATGAAAACGTTAGGAATCCGCTGAAGTCAAATACTCACTAGCGCTACCGGAATCCCCTCCCCCTTCCCCAGTAACCCGTAGCCTGGGGTGTGTGTGGATCTTTTCCTTCTAGGCTTTTACCCTTCACCTTCATACGTCAGCATCGATAAATGAGACCCGTTGTGCCTGACTCCGACCGGAGCTGGATGTATCATACCATTTCCCTAACGTTTATCGGAACGCAAAGGGATGTGTTGAGATTTACTAGCCAAAAGACCTAGTTCATTCATCTGACTGCTGTATAGTATTCCATATACTACATAGACATACTGCTATGACATAAGTATTCCCCTTTTTACAAACATTAAACTGCTTTGTTTCCTGTTATTACAGATAATACTTCCGCACATTTAATCCTTCCTTGTGCATAAGGCTTACTCCAGGAAATACCTGTGGAGGGAGAACTGCTAGGTGCAGTATACAAACAACTTCCACTCTGTCAGCTACTTGCAAATTGCCTTCCAAAGGAACTGTACAAACTTCTCCTACCGGCAACAATAGGTGTGAATTCCTCTCTATTATCAAGCCTGTAGATGCTTTAAATGTTTTCATTCATTCAAAGTGTATGGCTCAGTGGCTTTTAGTATATTCACGGTTGGACATCCATCAGACAATTTTGGAACATTTCCATGACCCCAGAAAGGAATCCAGCACCCCTTAGCCGTCATCCCCCCATCCCCTCCAGCTCTAGGCCACGATTCGTCTATTTTCTGTCTCTAAATTTGCCTGTTCTGGATATTTCACGTAAATGGGGCCATACGACACGTGGTCCCTTGTGACTGGCTTCTTTCAAGGATAAGGTTTCCAAGATTCATCTGTATTGTAGCATGTATTCATTACTTCATTTTTTTTTAAGTTTTTAATTTTAATTCCAATATAGCTAACATATGGTGTTACATTAGTTTCAGGCGTTCAATACAGTAATGCAATGATTCCACACATTACTTAGTGGTCATCGTGATTCAGGTACTTTTAATCCCCTCCACCATTTCCCCCACCCACCCGCCCACCTCCCCTCTGGTGACCATCGGTTTATTCTCTACAGTTAAGTCTGTTTCTTGGTTTGTCTTTCTCTCCTTTCCTTTGTTCATTTGTTTCCTAAATTCTACATATGAGTAAAAATCATGTGGTATCTGCCTTTCTCTGACTTCCTTCACTCAGCATTATACCCTCTAGCTCCATCCATGTTGCAAATGGCAAGATTTCATTCTTTTTTATGGCCGAATCATACTCCATTGTGTATGTGTGTGTACGTATATATTCACACATACACACCACATCTTCTTTAACCATTCACCTATCAATGGACACTTGGGCTGCTTGCATAATTTGGCTACTGCAAATAATGCTGCAACAAACACAGGGGTGCAAAAACCCTTTCAATTTAGCATTTTTGTGCTCTTTGGGTAAATACCCAGGAGTGCAATTCCTGGATCATAGGGTACTACTATTTTTACTTTTTTGAGGACCCTCCATACTGTTTCCACAGTGGCTGCACCACTTTGCACGCCCACCAACAGTGCAAGAGGGTTCCTTTTTCTCCACATCCTTGCCAGCATCTGTTGTTTCTTGTGTTAGCCATTCTAACAGGTATGAAGTGGTATCTTATTGTGGTTTTGATTTGTATTTGCCTGATGATGAGTGATGTTGAGCATCTTTTCATGTGTCTGTTGGCCATCTTGATGTCTTTTTTAGAGAAATGTCTGTTTCTGTCTTCTGCCCAGTTTTAACTGGATTCTTTGGGGTTTTTTTGGATGTTGAGTTGTGTAAGTTCTTTATATATTTTGGATACTAATCCTTTATCAGATATGTCATTTGCAAATATCTTCCCCCATTCTGTAGGTTGTCTTTTAGTTTTGTCGATTGTTTCCTTCACTGTGCAGAAGCTTTTTATTTTGACGTAGTCCCAATAATTTATTCTTTCTTTTGTTTCTCTTCCTTCAGGAGACATATCTAGAAAAATGTTGCTACAGCCGATGTCAGAGAAGTTACTTCCTGTGTTCTCTTCTAGGATTTTTATGGTTTCAGATCTTACATTTGGGTCCGTAATCCACTTAGAGTTTATTTTTGTGTATGGTATAAGAAAGTGGTCCAGTTTCATTCTTCTGGATGTAGCTGTCCAGTTTTCCCAACACCATTTGTTGAAGAGACTGTCTTTTTCCCATTGCATATTCTTGCCTCTTTTGTCAAAGACTAATTGACCATATGACTGTGGGTTTATTTCTTGGCTTTCTATCCATTCCATTGATTTATGTGTCTATTTTTCTGCCAGCACCATGCTGTTTTGATCACGACAGCTCCATAATATAACTTGACATCTGGAATGGTGATCATCCAGCTTTGTTTTTCTTTTGATATAATCTGTCTTATTACTTTTATTTCCATTTCTTTCTGACTCCCAGCGAGAGTGGGGCTCTTTTGTTAATTGGCCACTCTGGTTTCCAAATCTGAAACCCTTTCCTTCTTTCCTAGTAGGTTATCTATTATTTACTGATTTCTAGAAATTTTATATATTCTGGATACTAGTTCTAAATCAATTCTGTGTGCAGCTATATTTTCATATGGTTTGTGGTTTGCTTTTTCACCCTCCTGTCTTCTATCAGGCGGAAAAAAATTCATTTTTTCCCTTTATGATTTGTGCACTCTGTGTATTGTTTTAAAAATCTTTCCATGCCCCAATTCTATAAAAATGTTCTAGATTTTCTATGAAGTTAAAAAAAATTTTAGTCTTCAATCCCTCTGGATTGTTTAGTATAGAATGAGTAAGGAAAATAACTTTATTTTTTTTCTATGTCAATAAACAATTCATATTTATGAAATAATACTTTTCACACTGATTTTTGACAACACTTCTCCCTATGCCAACAGCTAGTTCACAGCTGGTCTCTTAACTCTCTTTTCCCAGTTTCCCTAGAGCTTTAAATGGGAGCTATAAATTCTGCTTCATGGGTGGTTATAAGAATTCAGTGAATTTATGTCTGAAAATTATTTAACATAGCACCCTGCACATAGTAGGGATTATGTAATGTGAGCTACTGTGGCCACTTCTGTTTTGTCCCCTGGTGGATGAGGTCTATTCCTGCACCAGTGTGGGTACAGTGATCAAAATTAAAATTACCGGGGTGCCTGAGTGGCTCAGTTGGTTGAGTGTCTGACTTTGGCTCAGGTCATGATCTCACAGTTGGTGGGTTTGAGTCCCGCGTCAGGCTCTGTGCTGATGGCTCGGAGCCTGGAGCTGGAGCCTGGAGCCTACTTTGGATTCTGTGTCTCCCTCTCTCTGCCCCGCCCCCACTCACACTCTGTCTCTCAAAAGTGAATAAATGTTAAAAAAATTTTTTTAATTAAAATTACTAAGGACTTAGGAGAAATCTTGGCATCTAGGTAGACAGAAATGTTCTCCTTGATTCTCTTGGTCTCTTATGCTTCCATAGTATTTGTCCTCATCTTTCTTTATTCATTAACTAAGTAATGTGCAAAAATTCACAATTCACACAGTACACATCATAAAAAAATATTATCTTCATTCTTCCTGCCCTATTTCCCATAAGGTTACCTCTGGCGGCTATTGGCTATATATATCTCCAGGTCTCTATCTATTCATTTTTATCCAATTATAGGCACACACATACCTTGCCTCGCCCAGGTAATCCTTAGTTTTCTGAGGCTTACTTTAAAAAAAATCAAGAGACATTTTTATTAAGACAACTTGATTCTCAAACAATTGATATAGAGCTGACATATTTTTAAGATAATACCATATTTTTTAGTTAGTTAAGTAAGAGCAGATTAAGGCACCTGGGTGGCTCAGTCAGTTGAGCGTCTGACTCAATTTCAGCTCAGGTCATGATCCTACAGTTTGTGAGATCGAGCCCCACGTCAGGTTCTGTGTTGACAGCATGGAGCCTGCTTGGGATTTTCTCTCCCTCTCTCTGCCTCTCTCTCTCAAAGTAAATAAATAAACTTAAAAAAAAAGTAAGAGCAGTTTTCCCATCCATGGACACCAGTTTCTCTTTAGAATCCTTATCTAACGCCAGGAACTCAGATCTAATGAATGCTGGGAAATTTGCAGTGAAATACTAAAGGCCTTATTCCTGACACTGGTCTTACATATTAGAACCTTCACTGAAGTCCACTCACTCATGCATGGCAATACGCGTCCAGCACCTGTTTTGGCCAAGACATATACGAAACAATCCTCATCCTTGAGATTCTCAAGGGCTAAAAATTGAGACAAATAACTGACCACACCAAATGACAGGTGTTATTATGGAATAACCCAGAAATTGTGGGACAGTAGAGGAAACAGAGGCTCTCAAAATAGTTTCTAGCAGGCACAGATTTAGGGGAGAGGGAGGCAGGCCAGTAGAGAAGTTCACCAAAGAAAGGCCACTCCAGGCAGAGGGGCAGGAGACCATGGAAGATACCAGAATGGGACAAAGAGCCCAGACCATTGAAGAGCTGGTCCTGTGAGCTGAGCAGGGCCTCAGCTGGGAAGAACACGCTGAGAATTCCACATCTGAACTTTTCCTTTTAGGGACCTGAGGGATGGCAGAGGGTGTGAGCCAAGGGCAGCCACATTGAGGTGTCTATACCCGCAGATGTGAGCCAGTAATGGCGACAAGCTGGAGGCAAGAGGATCACTGGGAAGCCAGTGGACGCTCCCCCAGCCACTGATGGTCATCAGGCCTCTCTGGTGCTGGCAGGGCCCATGAGCAGGGGGGTCCCACCACGCTCCCCTCCAAGCCTGGGGTCCCCAGGAGAGCTGCATTCATTCACAGCACAGACCAGAGTCAGAGCTGGTCTGGCTTCTGATAGGTGCGGTTCTCCATCTGCACCTATCGGCCACCGGGAATGAAGTCCATGCCCCCAGGCACCTGAGTGTGGGACCTGGACAAGTCCACAGGGTACAGGCTATTCACACCTACATCAGACTCGGTCCAGCCTAGCAACTCTCGGGATACAATGGAAACAAAACAAAACACTATACTTGTAAGCCAGTCCGTCAATAACCAATGACACTTGGGTAGGCAAGATGAGCCCTCTTCAGATGCTTCCGGCTGTGCAAGAAGAAAGGTAATGTAGACAAAGACCCCACGGACTCTGCAGTGTGAGCCCAGGAGGGCCGATCCACGCACCACAAATGCACAGTCAGGGAGCTTTCCAGGACTTAACAGAATCAAATCCTGACTGTTCGTCATGATTATTCCTTGAGGTGTGCAGTGAAGGCGGGGAGGTCTCTGAACCCCGCCTCGCCCCTCAGCGCGCTCACAGCATGGTCAGGAGGGCCAGGCCTCTGGACTTCCTTTATCACGACATAAACAAACATCACTGAGAAGCATCTGATTCTCCGCAGACGAGCCCTCTCCAGAAAATCCTGGCGTGATGTGCGGGATTTAAGGGGAGCTAGGAGAACATCAAGCCGATACAAGCCCTTCTGTCTGACCAGTTTTCCCCTGTGTCATAATTCCCGTCTATCGGCACAGGCATCATCTTCCGTAGTCTGTGTTTTCCTCTTACGGCCTCCCCGCACTACTGCAAAACCCTGGAAACAGAATCTGATCAGTACACTCTGCCCTCTGCTGTCCACACTTAAACAGTACACAACCCTACCTCCCCTCCCACGTCAACGCTCGCATCAGGCTTGTGGATGGAAACAGTCAGGTACCAAGGGGATTCTACTTGTTTGCTCAAAACTGCCAATTTTTCTGTTTTCAAGGGATTGAGTTTTTTTAAATTTTTTAATCTTTATTTATTTTGAGACAGAGAGAGGGAGGGAGGGAGGAACAGAGAGAGGGAGACGCAGAATCCGAAGCAGGCTCCAGGCTCTGAGCTGTCAGCACAGAGCCTGACGCGGGGCTTGAACCCACCAACCAGAGATCATGACCTGAGCCGAAGTCGGACGCTTAACTGACTGAGCCACCCAGGCGCCTCAAGGGATTCAGATTTTTAGACTAATTTCACTAGCTGGATTTTTCCTTGCAATGCCTAGGGAAGTTGAAGAAAGAAGGAAACCCCTGCGCTCTCCCCAACAATCTGTTCTTTGTTAACGAGAGAGGTATATACACTCAACGGAAAGGCATCCTTAGAACACAGTCTGTGTGAAGGCTTAGCATAAAGTGGTGACACAAACAGTCCCAGGGCCATTAACGTAATACACCATTTTCCAGGGCAACCGTATGATCCTGGGGATTTGTTTCAAGATAATGTGGTGGCAAATGGATGAGGTGGGATTGACCAAGTTGATAGTTATAAAGCTAGTCAATGACTACAATGAGCTCATTATATAATTCCCTCTACTTTTATTAATGTTGGGAAGTTTCCATAAACTTGTGCCCCCATCTTAGTTCAAAGAACACTGAGAGGCTGGGGCTGAGGGGTAAAGGCGTGAAATTTGGAGGCAGAAAGCCACGGGGGTGGATGGATGATGCAGGTTTCCACGTCCTCATCATGCCTCTGCTGCTTATAACGGGGAGGGGGAGGCCGTGGGCAGGTCACCTTATCTCTCTTAGGCTCACCTTCCATATTCGAAAAAAGAGAACAATAAAACATACCCCACTGGGTTATTGCGGGTATAAAGTGAGATTGGATTAAAATGCCTGCCACGCAGCTGGTAAATGCGAATCTTTTTTTTTCTCCTTTTTCCAGCAAGCCCCAGATAAACGCCAGTGGTCAGTGAACACAGCCAGTTCAAGCAACTCCCTTGTTAGGGATCACCCTTGTAGTCCCTGAGTGTTTTAGCCTCTCAAATGCAAATGTGTCAAAAGATCGTTGATTCAGGGGCACCTGGGTGGCTCAGCTGGTTCAGCGTCTGACTCCTGGTTTTGGCTCAGGTCATGATCTCATAGTTCGTGGGTTCAAGCCCCGCATCGACAGGCAATCCTGCTTAGGATTCTCTCTCCCTCTCCCTCTGCCCCTCCCCTCTTCACTTGCTCTCTCAAAATAAATAAACTTAAAACATTAAAAAAAAAAAGATCATTGAATCAATATCAGCCAGATAGAACACGCATGCACAAACAAAATAAGCTATTTTATACTGTGTTATTTTTGACTGTTTTTATATCATAGCATTCTTATTCAATATCATGTATATACCTCAAGCCTACATTTTATCACAAAGGATGGTTTAAAGGCATTATGTACCAGAGTTCATTAGCCAATTTCCAAGAGCTTGGTCCACGGATAACCCACTTTATCAGACACCATTTGAATGAACACTACAAATACAGTTTCCCACACCTTCAATTAACCAAAATATTTGAATAACACTCTATGCTACCAATTTTATTTTTCTGGCAACAGAGGGCCATTCCGGCTTAAAATGGATTTGAATAGAGAGAACGGAGTTATTTTCTGCAAGAATGTGTCATTCAGGAAAAATGAACCCGAGAAGAAGCAAATGCAGAAGTTGAAGAGAACTCTGGAAGCATGTGTATTAGACCTAAGACGTCCACTTACTGGTATGTCATTTAAGTGACCACATAAAACACCTGAACGTTTTCCAGGGCCTTTTCATAAATTAATAGATGCATCACAACTGTCCTCTGAGGGATTAATGTACACATGTGCCTAATTTTATAAATTATAAATTATATGGATGGAGGCTTAAAGAGTTCCTCCATGTAATTAATGTGTGACAGTTAGGATCTGAAGTGTCTGAGTAACTCTTCCCGCCTCACCACACCGTGCCAGTCCGTGCAGAGTGGGACGCATCATGACAGTGGCCGCCTGTCCCCAGCATGGGATTTGGGGGAGGGGAAACTTTTCCTTACTTTTTGCCATTTCCCCTGGATTCATGTCCGCTTAGTTGAAGGACAATCAGAATCTACAGGTGCACTGCATTTGAGAAAGACAGATTTATTTTTTCTTTTAATTTTTTTAAATTTAATGTTTATTTATTTTGAGAGAGAGAGAGAGAGAGAGACAGAGCACGAGCAGGGGACGGGCAGAGAGAGAGACACACAAAATGAGAAGCAGGCTCCAGGCTGTCCAGCACAGAGCCTGACACGGGGCTCGAACTCACGAACTGCGAGATCATGACCTGAGCTGCAGTCAGACGCTCAACCGACTGAGCCACCCAGGCACCCCAACAGATTTCTTTTTAAGTCCTTCTTTTAAGTCCCCACATAACTGGATACTTTGCAAAGCTATGTTTCTACAGACAGGAGAATGGCTCGTAAGGAGGAACAGAGTAAACACTAACTTAAACTCTGTCAAACATGAGAACATTTATTCATGATTAAATACGGTATTATTAACAGAAAACAATGACCAGTGGTCTGTGACAACCTTGAATTCCAAAGAAGTATCAAAATATGAATAATGGGCCAAATGCTTGCTTGCATAAATATCATTTGCGTATTTTCAAAACGTGCTTTCTTCTCAAACTTGGGTCCAGATACCAGCGCTTACAAAGCGTCGTAGCACAGGAGACAGAGTTTTCCTGTTTTCAGCTTTACTGCTAATTCAAGATCTATCCAAATAAAATAATGATTGTGCATATTCCCAGTGCCAAATATAAGGATAATCTGGAATGTGATCTCAGGGACCCATCTCTTGGGCACAACAGCCCTTGCCCTGTGCGACTCTGCGATCTGATGTCTGAGCCTAGCACAAGGACCCCAAGGCCTTATTACAGGACTGGCTCTGAGATCTTAGAGCTGACGCTTTAGTTGTGGCTGATTTTTTTTCTATCCCTTAGAAGAGGGGTGTATGTGTGTGTGTGTGTGTGTGTGTATACATGCATATGCAGGGGGGACCAAAAAATGTGTGTAACGTGACAATTCTCATTGGTTAATTCCCAATTCAGAGGCGGTAAAGATGTGAATTAAGTCCGTAGTGGCCTTACTAAGCTCCTGACAGTCAACAGACCCGCCTCAGAGGCCCCCTTGGACAGGACGTCCTCTGTGTCACGGGCCCAAATGTCAACTCTTCCCTTTGGGGGATGGCAGCCTCCCCTCCTGGCCTCTCTGCTCCCTGGGTCTGTGGCTCTGGCCTGAAGCTGTGGCTTGTGCACAAGGAGGCCCCTTCTGGTCCCTGCAAGAAACCCTTCATAGGCTCCTCTCCTAGATTTGATGCCCCGGCCCTGCCTCAGGGTCTTATGAATCGCCTTCATTACCCAGTTAGTGATGTCTCCTTGCTTGGGCCGCGGCAGCCTAGCCAACACCTGTGCTCCAGAAAACCGCTCTGGCCATGGCCACCAAAGTACCGTGGAACCCGAGTTCACGGGGTCCCTTGCTGCTTTTGTATCACTTGCCCCTTACGGGGCCACCTTCTTACTTCAAAAGCAATTTTCCCCTTGGCATCCGTGTCAGCAGCATCCTTCTCCTCCCGAGGCTTCTGCTCTACCTGGTACACGTATACACCTTCAAACATCCTGAGTCTGTCCACCAGCCGGCTACTCCCATGGCACCACACATTTTCCCTGAACCATCTCGGCTCCCATAGCTCAACCATCACTAACAGTAATGACACCGAAATGTAAACCTCTCCGGCCCAGGTCCATCCCATCAGGCTCTCGATGTCCAAACTGGCTTCTCTTGTCTCTCTCGTCTGGCCCTGCCCACCGGCCACTGTATTCTGCACACAGGGCAACGCCCCTGAGGCCACCCTGGGGTTTTCCCAACCCCATCAGACCGCTCAGCTGCTGCAACAACATACGATGACGAGTCGGCCTCAGTGTATCTTCTCACAGATCTGGAGGCTAGAAGCGCAAGGTCAGGGTGCCAACACAGTTGGGTTCTGGGGAAGGCCCTCTTCCTGCTTGGCTTCCAGAAAGCCTCCCGGTCAAAGTGTCCTCACACGGCCGAGAGAGCCAGAGCACGATGGAGCAGGCTCTCTGGTGTCTCTTCCAATAAGGACACTAAGCTCATCACCAGGGCCCCACCCACAAGGCCCCATCTAACCCGCCACCTCCCAATAGCCCATCCCCATATTCCATCACGTTGGGGGCTAGGACTTCCGCGTGTGAATTTGGCCCGATCCAGTCCATAACACTGACCGACCCCACCTTTCTCACCTAATCCATCACCAAAGTCTCTCAGTCTTTCTCAAACTCTTAAATACTTCTCACGCTTGCCCCCTTCTTCCTAGCGTTACCACTGCCATTTACAAAAGCCTGAAATGGAAACAGAGGAACGGAAGTCGGTGCCGCACATCACAATCAGAAGAAACCCATTCACAGCCCGTGCAATTCCAACCAGTCGACATTCTGCCTTCTCGCTTCTGTTCGCAGGCCACGGCAGCCGTCTCGACGAGAGCTTCTGCCCACCCATCCCCCGATTCCTCTCCCTCGACCAACACCACGCCTCTGGCCTCCAGGCTGGACGCAGAATGATTTTTATTAAACCTGAAGAAGACGTGGCCACGTGTCCGCTTCAGCTTGCCATGACGTTCCATCACCTTGCAAGGACCATGTCAGTCTGGAACGCCACGCAAGAGCCCCGTGACACGCCATCCATCTCTGAGGCTCACCTCTACCCGCTCGGCCCCGCAGACACCATCCCTCAGGCCACCCAAGTACCTGAATGCGCGGGGCTCTCTTACGCCACTGTGGCTCTGAAGGAGCCAGCACCTCAGCCTGAAATATCTTTCTCCTTCTTCCCATGGTTATCTGCTATTAATCCGTCAAGAATCATCGTAGGCACTCCTATCTCCCAGGAAACGCTCCCCGACACCCTTGAGACAGAATTAAGTCTCTCTCTTCCTGCTCCCATAGGGCCCTCTGCATACTCCACCACTTAATAGTAAGATAAGGTGATGTGTTAAACCTGAAGGCAAGGACTGTTTTATTCATGGAGTGCCGCATGCTGAATCCTTGCGCTCGTAAAGAGATTAATAGGGGGGTTTTCAAGCCAACGCATCATCAACCTGTCTTCCCGTTATTTGCCCGAATACAAACTCCTCATCCCGGTCCTATAGCCCATGCTACCCAGCATGGTAGCCACCAGGTACTTGCGGCTATTTAAATTTATCTACGTTAAGATTAACTACAATTTAAAATTCAGTGGCACAGGCCACGTGCTCAGCAGCCACAGGTAGGTGTCGGCTACTGGAGGGGACGGCACAGATGCAGAGTGTTTCCATCACCACTGACAGGTCTCTTGGATGTTGCTGCTTGGGACCCTTCTCACAACATACCCAACTCTCTTGCTCATTTGCACGCCTGTCTCTCCCACCAGACTGAGACTCGGGCACGTCTGTATCCCCTGGCATTGGCCCCGCATCGCGCTGTAGCCGATATTCAGTGAAAGCCTGTTGTATGAATAAGCAAACCCTCTCCTGCACAATCTCTACGTGCCTCTCATCTTCTCTGCCACTCCTCCCCCTCGACAGAGCCAAACTCTAAAGCCCCCCCCCCCCGCCAGGCCCTGCTTGAGGACCCCCTTCTCGTGAGCTCCCCCGCCCCTTCCTTTCGTGATGGCGGGTTCCATCCGAAAGCCGGTGGGCTCTAGAGCTGGGCATCTCGCTCCTTCAGCTTGCTCCGTGCACCACAGCTGAGCAGAAGCTGGGCCACCTGGCCCTCACGCAGGCCAGCAGAGGGCTCTGCTGTGCAGGTGCACAGCTATCCAACTGCACGGCGGTGTGTTCACGAGCAAGCAGGAACCGGGTAGTGGCTGACATCTATCCCGGTCATCACAGAAATACTAAGAGAAGCCTTGGAAGAAGAATGGAGGTTTCCAACATTTAAAATATGGACATTCTGGGGATGCCTAGGGCAGGCGCGACTCAGGAGGGCTGCTGTGCAGGAGGAAAAAACCCAGCTGCCATCGGGAAGCGCTCGTGCAGGCAGGTCAGAAGAACCTCCAGCCCCCGGGAGCAGAACTGGGTCCTGTTCAGGCTCTGCTCCATCTGACCTGCCCCTGACGCGCTCTGGGGCCCAGCGGTGACAGGCAGGCTGAGCAGCTCCCCCTCGGGCCTGGCCCCACTCCATGCCTCGGGCTCTGCTTCGCCCACAAACACGGGCCTGGAGGGGACGATGGGCCCCCAGTGTAACTGCCTAGTTGGGGCTCACAGCTGGGCTTCGGAGGGCACAGCAAGGGGACAAGCTGTTTTCCCTTCCGGGACCATCTGCTCCCAGATATGGCAGAAGTCGTGACTTACGTTCGAAAACACACACTGCCTTTGCCTCAGTGGTGCCAGTGGCTCGTTCTAAAGTTTGCTACAGTTTTGCGTAAGTCACGTGGGCAGGTGCCCACCACTCACGACTGGAAGACAACAGACCAGCACGGGAGCGATGGTAATGAGTGAAGGCTCACAGGCAGGAAGCGATGAGTGGTTTCAGGGAACTTCACTCCGTCCGACTCGCTCACGGGCGAGGTCAAGGTGGGGGGCTGGTGTGGGGAGAACACCGTGGCAGTGGGCAGGGGGGAGGGAAGGGTAGCTGTGTGGAGACACCGTATGGCCACCCCAGAGGACACCACGTGATGGCCTTCCCGTGACCTTGCCCGGGATGGGGGCGCCAGCAGTCACAGAGGGCCCTCCAGACAGTGCTGTCAGCCCCGCAGTGACCCAACCCGAGAGTGTGCCCTTGAGCACTGATAACGGGCCCTGCTTAGCACCCAGCCAAGTCACAGGAGATTGAGACGTAGGTGCTAATGTGTGGAATGAGGTAAGGCAGAGCCCAGGCCCCGGCCCCATCACAGTGGAATGCCAGCTGAAGCTCACAGATGGACGGACAAGGCAGTGCTATCTTGGCAAGGGGGGAGGGCACTATCTGGTCCTTGAAAGGTTGGTGAGATTTTTAAAAACTGTCGTAATGTTTATTTTTGAGAGAGAGAGAGACAGAGACAGAGACTGCGAGTGGGGGAAGGGCAGAGGGAGAGGGGGAAGGGCAGAGGGAGAGGGAGACACAGAATCCGAAGCAGGCTCCAGGCTCCGAGCAGTCAGCACAGAGCCCGACGCGGGGCTTGAACTCACGGACCGCAACATCATGACCTGAGCCGAAGCCGGACGCTTAACCGACTGAGCCACCCAGGAGCCCCTGAAAGGGTGGTGAGATTTTAAAGCAGAGAGGGCAGAAAAGGCATGTGGCTGTCAACACGGGGGAATGGCCCACCAAGGCTGGAAACCCACAGTGAAGTTTTTGATTATCTGTCTTCATGGAGCTCTTCAATGAAGCCAAGTGAGGGCATTGGGGTCCATTACTGAAAGAGGCTTTAAGATGGCCTTATTAGGGGCTCCTGGGCGGCTCAGTCGGTTAAGCATCCGACTTCGGCTCAGGTCGTGATCTCTTGATTCGTGAGTTCGAGCCCCACGTCGGGCTCTGTGCTGACAGCTCAGAGCCGGGAGCCTGCTTCGGATTCTGTGTCTCCCTCCTCTGTCCCTCCCCACTTGGTCTCTCTCTCTCTCTCTCTCTCTCTCTCTCTCATTCAAAAATAAACATTTAAAAAAGTTAAAAAATAAAACAAAATAAGTAAATACATAAAATGGCCTTATTAGCACTGTACCGATACGCCCTTGCAAAAATAATGCCCTAAACGGCAAATGTTCCCCTCGTCCCTTAAAGTCGATGCCTGTTGCTAGTGACAGAAATGAAACCCAAATCCGATTTCCCGCTAACGGAACTCGAGTGTGCAGTGAATTGTATTTATTCCCACTGTTTCCCCCCAGTTCTCACAGCACTGTCCGTCCCACCATCCAGCCCCGGGCGGTGTCTGCTGTGTCACAGGAGGAACATGTGGACTCTCTCCTTCTTAAAGTCCCCTTTGCGTGTGCTGTCGGGTTCTTCTCTTTTCTCCTGGACGCTGTGGCTCTATAACCTGACGCTGGCATCTTCCCCGCACCGGCTGCTTCTCACCGCCGCTCGCCACCTGCTCGGTCAGGGTTTCACACCGACCCCTTCCAGAGCCCAAACCACCGCTCTCCGCGGCTGCGCTGGCAAATCAGCGTCCGAGGCTGATTGGCCTCTGGCTGTCTCACATCCGCTGTGAGATTCTTTACTGTCTGGGTCGCCGGTTTTGATCGAAAGGTCCCTCCGAGCCTTCGGGTTTATTTTCCCAATACATGGGTGAGTCCGCTCATCTTGGGTCTGCAGGCAGTGACTCACGTCTACGCTGCTCCCCACATCTGCTTCCTGTAACTCGGGAGTCTGCAAACTGCTTCCTGTGTGCCAAAGCTGCCTCTGCCCATTTTCATCAGCAAGGTGTCTTCGGCACGCGGCCACTGTGCGCGGCTCCTTCCGTGCCACGCCCGCAGGGTGGCATGGATGTGACAGACTGTGTCACCCTCACAGCCAAGACTATTTACAGATCTGGCTCTTCCAGAAGAAGTCTGCCAGTCCCTGCACCAGACCGGTGATCTGGAAAGCCAGTTTTATCTACATCTCTACTATAGTTTTTAAGATTTTTTATTTCAAATAGCAGAGAGGTGCAGACGTTTCGCAAACGATCCAAGGAAACGTGTATCTCCCGCCAATTCACGATGTTCCGCCTACACGCCAAACACGTATGTGATACAAGCTCTATTTCAAACATCGGGGGTTCCCAAGGGAATACAGCATGCCCTTGCACTTAAAGATCGCTGACCTAGCAAGGAGGCCGGGTGTGTGGAGAAACCATCTCAGCGAAGACACTTCACGTTCAACACCTACCGCCCGGGGCAAGGTGGACGGAACCGTTGATCTGTCCTATCCCCAATGTCCAAAACTCACCTCCCAGAGAACTCGGCACCCGCACCTGTCATCCATCAACAAGGAAGGGGGACTAGCTGCTTTCTAGCTGTGGAAAGGGACAGAGGGCTAGCAGATGACTGTGGGGGCAAGACAGAGCACGGGATGTTGGAAGGAAGGCCAAGGGGTCAGGTGCAGGGCCCGCAGGAGGAGGGCTTCACAGGGAGGGGCTGCCCGGAGAGGCGCCCTGCCGTAGGCATATAAAGACGAAGCTCGAGTCCCAACCGACAGCAGAAATGGGTCATCTTGGAAAGCAAACTTGTGGCAGAAAGCGTCCCCTGAGGTATACACGTAGTCATTTGACAGACTGGACAAAAAGCAGAGCAAAGGCAGTGCCGCTTTTAATGGCTTGTGACATTTTACATTTCTTTCTTTCCCAGATAAACTCTTCCCTTTTATTTTTCGTCCCCCAACACGGATTTTTACCCACTGCCTGGGAAGGAGCCGGAAACCCCAAGGGAGATGTGGCTGTTGCTCTTTGAAAGGGCACATCTTAAAAATAACCTCATTTCTTTTAAATTGGTCACAGCATGAAATGAGGTGTCTGGGAAGGAAATAATGAATAATGGAGAAATGCCAGCGACTTTGGGGTGCCCTTTGAGGAGGCTGCTCTAGACGTTCCTACTCCTTCATGTTTGGCCTTGGCAATGTATCATTTATGTCCTCGTTTCCACCCTGGACTGTTTGTTAGGTGAAACAGTGAATAAACAGAATGCCAGGCAGATGCAGCAACGCAGACTCTGAGTTAAGATCACAGTAGAGGCACAGGGCTGGATCCTGGAGGCGCTTGGAGTGGCCAGGACTCGTATCTCTCCTGCAGTCCTCTGGCCCCTGGGAGCCCGTGTCCCATGCCTTGTCCTCCGGAAGCTCAGATGCCAGTGGAAAAGGAAGAAAACGCAAGCGGCTTCCGGTGAGGTGTGATAGATGCCCCCACAGCTGTGCGCACAGGGCATCCCAGGTGCCCGTCACAAAGACCTTGAATCCAGATTAAGGGATTAGGGTGGCTTTCAGGAAGAGGGGCCATTAAAGGAGGCTACCTCCCCTAAAAGCTTCCACCAAGACAGCAGAGAATACAAACTGTAGCCCAGGGGCGCCTGGGTGGCTCGGTCGGTTAAGCGTCCAACTTCGGCTCAGGTCATGATCTCACTGTCCGTGAGTTCGAGCCCCACGTCGGGCTCTGTGCTGACTGCTCAGAGCCTGGAGCCTGTTTCAGATTCTGTGTCTCCCTCTCTCTGTGCCCCTCCCCTGTTCATGCTCTGTCTCTCTCTGTCTCAAAAATAAATAAACGTTAAAAAAAATTAAAAAAATAAATAAACTGTAGCCCAAGTTGCAAGGCGGAGAAGGCAAAGTGTGTTCAACAAAGAAATACCGGTATCCACGTATGTGCAGCTGGGGACAACAGGGACACGAGCGATTGCTAGCATAGGGACAGAAATAGCACCTGGCCAAGCCCACGCAGAGAGGCGTGGGCAGTGCTCACGGCGGGGAGGATCGAAACGTTCCCCTGCAGCCCTGAGTACCTCTCCCCACGGTCCTCCCCATGGTCCTCCTGTGCTGCAACGCTGGACCAAGGGTCATATTAGGGGGGGTATCTGACATCACCAAACTACTCCTCTGGATACAGGTTTGGAACATACAGGTTAGGACTGGCTTCCCAGGAACCCCCACCTCTCATGTGAGTGGTCACTACATACCCTTCTCCTACCTTCTGCCTCCCAGAGCTCACGCCCCACACCTCAGGGGCAGGGGAGAAATGAGGCCAGAACCTTTGTCCACTGGGAGCCAGCACTGGGTCTAGGCGTGGACGTTGTACTGTCTGGATACTTTCAAGCATGAGATTCCAGACACTTTCATGCTGTGACAGCGCAGAAGACACACAGGTTTTCTGTTTGCAGTCTAGAAGCTCTCTACTTTTGTTTTCGCCCCTCCCCCACCCCGCCAATTCATGCTTGCAATCTGTTTTGGGTAGGAAGAAAGAAATCGGAAATAGAAACAAAGCCACGCCTCCTCCTCTGACAATGACCTTGCCGGCAGCATCCTCTCCAGTGCTCCCAACAGTAGGGTGACAGAAGCAGGTGTATGTGCCCCGGGGTTTTGCAGTCACAAAATTAGCTATGTCTGGGTTCCCAGAACAACACAGCATGCAGCATCTTACAACAGGCCCATCAGAAGTCCTTACGGAATGAAGTGAGCCATCCACAGACCAGACGATGGTTGACATCTCAGGTTTGCAACGTCTTACTGTCATTCCATAAGTCTGGTGGCACCAACTAGCCCAAGAATCCCTTTCCTGTTTAACGCATCCAGCTGTGACATGGCCCTAATCAGCTGCGAATCCCCCAGAGCAAAATGCATGACATCTCACCACTGAGACTGTCCTAATTATTTATCTCCAAATCAGTTCCCTCTCCTCCTCCCCCAATGGCTTTTCCCAAAGGAAACGTCACCAAAAACAGGAAGCACCAATCAAATGGCAATAATGATTCAATAAACAGTCCACTGCACAGAGCGGATGAGTCAAATTGAGCGACGAAGATGTGTTCCTTAAAGTTCCGAGAAACACAGTCATCCCCCAAATATTTTAAATAACCTAAAAATGATATGCTTTGAGACAAAAGTCAGTAAGTCAGTGTTAATGAGTTGGGCTATGCCCCCACGCCTGCGAAAAAAAAGGTGTACCGCTCTAACCTCCAGTATCTCAAAATGTGATCGTATTTTGGAAACAGGGTCACTGGAGATGTAATTTAGTTAAGGTGAAGTCATGCTGGGGTAGGGTGGACCCCGAATTCAATGTGCCTGCTGTCCTCATAAGAAGGGAAGAGAGGGGTGCCTGGGTGGCGCAGTCGGTTAAGCGTCCGACTTCAGCCAGGTCACGATCTCGCGGTCCGGGAGTTCGAGCCCCGCGTCGGGCTCTGGGCTGATGGCTCAGAGCCTGGAGCCTATTTCCGATTCTGTGTCTCCCTCTCTCTCTGCCCCTCCCCCATTCATGCTCTGTCTCTCTCTGTCCCAAAAATAAATAAACGTTGAAAAAAAATTAAAAAAAAAAAAGAAGGGAAGAGACACACAGGCAGAACTGTCATGTAAACACGGAGGGAGGGACTCCAGGGACGGGGCCACAAGCCAAGGCACACCCGGCGCCCCCAGAAGCTAGAAGACCAAGAGTGGGTCCTCCCTGGAGGTTTCGGAGGGAGCACGGCCCTGCCGACCCCTTGATTTCAGACCTAAGGGAGACAGCACATGTCTGTTGTTCTGAGACACCCAGTTTGTACGGTTTGTCACAGCAGCCGCAGAAAACTAAGGCCACTGGAGACTGGCTGACTTTTTCACCTGGATATGATGTAAAGTAACCAGAGGAGCCTGTGGGGGCCAGAAATGCAGATTTCCTCTTCCTGACCCGAAATCTGCCTCCAAATCCTGCCACTGCCACAGGCAGACACAAACAAGTGGGACTTCCTACCATATGCACACACACCTTAGGTGGTAACACTCAGTGTGAAGTTCTCATTGAAAGCAAATCAAGTGAGGGGCGCCTGGGTGGCTCAGTCGGTTGAGCGTCCGACTTCGGCTCAGGTCACGATCTCGCGGTCTGTGAGTTCGAGCCCCACGTCGGGCTCTGGGCTGACGGCTCAGAGCCTGGAGCCTGCTTCCGATTCTGTGTCTCCCTCTCTCTCTGCCCCTCCCCTGTTCATGCTCTGTCTCTGTCTCAAAAAATAAATAAACGTTAAAAAAATTTTTTTTTTAAATAAAGCAAATCAAGTGAGCTTGAAGAATTCAATGCTTCCCGAACTTTTTGACCATGAACCCTTTTCTGCACAAGCAGAGACTTTAAAAAGGACAGCCTGGAAAATCCCTGTGTGTGGTTTCCCCTAAGCTCTGTGTTAACAAAGATCCAATCTTATTTCAAAGGAACGGCAAAGCTGACAGTTAAATATACACAAATATGACTGATGGTAAAAGAATTAGATTAAATTAGGTTCTTCATAATTGTATTTTTAAGTGAAATCTTATATTCTACCCGTCACCAGAATTTGTCGGAGCGCTGTGAACGTGAGAACAGGCCAGTACTGGAGCCGCACAGACTAGGAAACATGCCAGGAGCTGGTGATTCAGAACAATCGGATGTGCTCAGACTTTTCGACGTTGAGCAAGACTTGTGTCATGAAAGGAAATACGGGCTACGCTCCTCCCTGCAAGCAAGGTGTCGGGACTCCTGGGAGCTTCTCCAAAGACAGACACAGATTCTTCCTTCTCATTCCTACCTGGCTTGGCTGCAGTTTGCACACCTTGCCCTGGAGGTGAGCTGGGTGAAACAGACATTTTCCTTCAGTCTTTCCCTAAATGTATTTCTGTTCACAAAGCATCTCGATGCATGCCTCCTTGGGAAGGCCCTTCTTTGGGAAGCCAGCTTGGAAGGCAACAAGCTTTGAGTGACACCCGTCCAGACAGTGAGACAGGTGCCAGCGATGCTACCAGATCTTTCCAGAACCCTTGAGGCTCCAGTTACATGTACGGTGCATTAGCTCCTACACGGTGAGCGGGCGGCAGGCACACCTGGGATGCCATGTTGTTTTATCCACTAGAGTTGACCATCGGGCAGTTCATGGCACGTGATACCTCTCCATGGCTTCCATTGACCCAGTGGGCCAATCCCAGGGTATCTGGAGCCTAAGGATCTCTGAGTTTGTAGAAAACTCTCCAAAGACTCCCTGGACACAATGCTGGCTCTGTGTGCTTTGTTTGGGGAAGAGAAGAGTGTGCTGGTTGAGTGCAGAGGCTTTCCAACCTCAGAGAACCTCAGAAACCACTTCAAGTGAGGATTCGGCGGATACAACACAGTGGCCAACTCTCTGGTTTCTGGTGAGCCGAAACGAAGAGACTTCTGGAAAGTTTTAATGGAAACATTGCCAGTATAACTGCTAATAGAGGAAGAGGTAATTAAAATTCAGGCGTTATGTCGAAGCGTCTGAGAAACATCATGGGAAGTGGTTTAAGATCTCTGTTCACAGTGAGAACGTTCTTTGTTTTTATTTATTTTTAAAAAAATTTTTTTAACGTTTATTTATTTTTGAGACAGAGAGAGACAGATCATGAACAGGGGAGGGTCAGAGAGAGGGAGACACAGAATCTGAAACAGGCTCCAGGCTCTGAGCTGTCAGCACAGAGCCCGACGCGGGGCTCGAACTCACGGACCGTGAGATCATGACCTGAGCCGAAGTCGGCCGCCCAACCGACTGAGCCACCCAGGGACCTACGTCCTTTGTTTTTAAAACTGCTGTAGTCACACCTGCATCTGGCCATTTTCCACTATTCCACTCTGGTTCACAAGACCGCGCTTGCTGGGGATCCCGGTTCCTAGTTCTCAGGCTGGACAACCTATTTCCACGTTCCTTCAACTCACAGCTGGCTCACCCACGATTCTTTCTTCCACGTCTTCTAGCTGGACCCGTTCTGCCCACCGTGCTGGGCACGCATGATGTATCATACTTTGGATTCTCAATCATGAAAGGGACTCCCGAGGGAAGTAACGTTTCTCAATAACCATTTCCTACTTTCGTTTTAAGGCAGGGCCTGGCCCTGGAGGATGTCCGTGAACAGCCCTGGTGAGCAAGTCTGTGTTCTCTGATGGTGTGCCAAGGCTCTCAGGGTTAATCTAGGGGTCAGCTTGTGCTTCCTCATCTACTGTCGTCTCCGGAGGGGAGTGTGACCTAGGACCTCTAGTTCCAAATCCCCGCGTTTCCTCCAGGAATGCCACACAGGGGGGATGGAACACGGAGCCACGCTGAGGGAACTGGTAGTTAATGGTGACACCATCAGCCCCCCCAAAACCATGCTGCCCCTCAGTCCAGCTGTCCTAACCAGACCACTAAATCAACCCACCTATCAACATTATAGTTAAGTTTCAGGCACAAG
This sequence comes from Prionailurus bengalensis, assembly GCF_016509475.1. NCBI lineage: Eukaryota > Metazoa > Chordata > Mammalia > Carnivora > Felidae > Prionailurus > Prionailurus bengalensis. The sequence continues at coordinate 165,037,352 of NC_057348.1, read as the reverse complement.
GGATTATGGTTAATATTCAGTGCAGCTGTGATTACTGGAGGGCTTCCCACATCCCTCTACCTCCAGCTCCACGCCACTGTGTCCTAAAAGCACACCAGCCCTCCACCCATCCTTTCTAGAACAACTACATCTTTCAATAAGGACTTCATGACGTCGTGATGATGCATGGCACGCCAGGGACTATTTTAAGTGTTTCCCACATATTAACTTAAACTTCCTAACCAACTGGTGAGAAAGATACCATGATTTATTTCTCCTAACTGTATAAATAAAAAGACAGAGTCCAGAAACAGTTAAGTAACTTCTGGGGGCTAAGCAATGAGTAAATGGCGGGAAGAGTCAGTCAGTACTCAAGCTCAGGGGGTCTGAGTCGAGGGTCGTACACCCACCCACTGAGCCACGCTGCCCGCGATGAAGACCCTGGGAACAAGAAACGGAAACCAGAAATGGAGCCCTACTGGCGGTAACGTGACGTTAGGTGTGCGCCTCAGTGAATTCTGCATGCGACGCGTTGGTAAACTGCCACGTCAGCTCCGGTACGTGTGAGTTTGCTGGTCCTTGGGCTGTTACTCAAGAAGGGCTTGTGTTGTCCCAATACACTGTTTCATGTCAACTCGTATCAACAAGGAAATAGCCTTAAAAGTGCAGCTGCTGTACGGAAGGGGCCACGTTCCACTGGCCCTGTCTCCTGTTCCTCCTTTGGCCCTCATCAGGAGCGCTATGACTCGGGGAAGCACAGTTTGAAGCTCACGTCTCCAAACCAAAGCCTGGGGCGGGGGAGGAGGGGAGTCTGGCTTCTCTGACGCAGTCATAGTGGGCATTCACTGGCCGACACAGCACCGAATACACACCCTTGACCTTCCTGGCTGAACGCCCTTCACTCCCCGAGCTCTGTTTCCAGAGCAGCTCTGCTGTCTTACCTGAGAGGTTTCCCTCTCTTGACTCCCGCCAAATACCCAGTGGCCTCATGCCTCTTCCTCGGGCCACATGCGTGTCTCCAACAATCGGCAGGTGACTACGTTCCAACCGTGAGACGCTCAGTGCAGTGGCCCTGGGATCATCCCAGTGCCCCTGAAACCACACACCCTGACTCCTCACAGATGTAAAGGCGGGGGGTGGGAGGGGCGGCAGAGGCCCTGCTGGGTAGATCCCACCTGCACTGCCCTTCCAGCGGCTGGCAGTGCTGCAGGTGTCTGGGGCCCACTGGGTCCTCTCAGGCATGGAGAGCCAACTGTGGGGGTGTGCAGTGGCTTTTCACATGCACCACAGACCCCTCTCTCTCCCGGGACTTGAACTGGATGCTGAACTTGGAAACCTGGGCACATCAACTCACATCCCTACTCCTTAAGTAATCACAGCAGAAAACGTGCTTTGGTGAGTCTTTTGGCTCTAAGTGTCCTCAGGCACTTGGACTACTTCAGTGCAGGGGTCAGAGAGCTCCCCACGCCCAGCGATGCATCTCCTTATTATGGGTTGCATCATCTCTATCTAATTGCGTGCACTCTGGCCCCATCTGACAGCTCCAGAACTCCACGTGCTTATTAGCACATCTTTGGACGAAGGATGTAGCCTTCCCACAGCTCTCTGATTACCCCTTCCAAATGTGCCCGTGACGCAGACCCTCTCCCGATTGGAGGGCTGCTGCGCTTTCTTCCTTGTTCTTAAACAGCTCAGCCCAGTTCGGGGTGGGCAAGAGAGCACTCACGACACATACGTGCAAGCCAACCCTTGTCTGGCAACAGAAAATAAAACAGCCAATCTTCATTTTGCACAATTTGTTGATGGAAACTTGAGTCAAAGTGTCAGCACAGCCTTGAGCCGCCAGGCCACTCAGCTGGGCGGAGCAGAGGGAATAGGGATCAAACAGGGGTGGCAGTCTCTGGTCTCAGCCCCCTCGTAAGTGCAGCTAAGTCATGACTGTATTATAAAAATGGACACTAGAGACAGGAAAAGAGCCCCGGGCTAAGCACCCAGGCACAGTTCCTCTAGCAGAAACTGAGCGTTTTGGTCTGGGAACTTCAGTATTCCGCTAATGACATACGATTCCAAAATACTCTGAGTTGACTTTCCACCTGCCAACGGTCACGGAACCATGGAAAACCAAGCTGCGATCTTTTGCTTTCGCTTAAATTGCAAATTAGGTAATAGGAATTTCTAATCAAAACCAACTTATCACCTTCTTGTATTTATAGGAATCTCTTCTTCCCAAAGATACGCATTTTTCCCAATGGGACCTTCTTTTCTACTACTTTTGCTGATAACCACAAAAAGAGCCAGCAAAAATAGTCGTGCGTAGGAAATGTATATTTCACTCGCACTTATTTTTAAATTCAGACAAAATATTACAAACGCTAGACACTGACATTTAAAGCAGATCCTACAAAAGTAAAGCCTGCTGTTTCCCTAATAACCGTTTCATCTTCTCAACTACAGTCTTGAGTTGGAAGAGCCAACTTCCACTGTTCAGAATCAAATAATAAAGAAAATCCCAAAAAGGAGAGAATCTATTTGCAGACAGTCGTGATCAACCACGTACGAGGTTCAGAGCACTAATTTTAGAACCTTTCAATTTCAGAAGAAGTCCTGAGAACACGGTTAAAGGAACGTGATTATTCAGACAGAAGCAAAGACAGACTTTTCAGGCAGGATACCATTCGTTCGCTCGTCATTTGACAAATACTCACCGAGAACCTTGGGGGCACCAGGCACTGTACCGGGTGCCTGGATACATCAGAGGACAAACCAGCCACAGTCCCTTATGCTAGTTCAGCCAATGTCCTGATGGGGGCTGTAGGGGGCGGGGGCCAAAAATAACACAGGCATAAAAAGAAAATTATATAATTTTCTGGAAGATGATAAACACCTTCCACCTGAGCAGGGTAGGGAGTATCAGGAGTGATGCAATTTTGAATGGGGTGGGCAGTGTAGAGTCTTTGAGAAAGTAGCACTTTAGCAAAGACCGGCAGGACACCTGGGAAGAACGTTCCAGCAGGTGGAACGGCCAAGGAGAAGACCACAGGGTGAGAGTGGGGAGGCACATCGTCACAGGCCCTTCGTTCATTGTAGGAACCTTGGCTTTTACTCTGAGAGAGAGAAGTGAGGGGCCCTCGCATGGTTCCCAGCGCAGGAGTGGCTGGGCAGCTCTGACATGGGGCAGAGGATGCTGAGGGCAGCTCTCCTAGTGAGGTCAGAGCGAAGGTGATGCCCTTGACCTGCCTGCCATGAACTGGGTGGGCAAGACCAAGCAGATCTTGGATGATGATGGGCAAACCTTTCCTGGAAGCCCATTAAAGTAGGAAGATGGTGTCTGTAAGAGGAAGTGGGAGACACTGAGGGCCAGCAATGACCACTCAAGGTCCTTTCCTGCTTCAGAGACACCACGATGAGTCCCAGGAGCAATAAAAGGCTCGGAAGGCAAGACTGCTTTCTCCCCAGCTGTGGTGAAAGACAAGACCTGTTGGAGCAGAGGTGGCATGAGAAAGACCATGGGGAGGCGGGCACGGGAGCATTAGGATTCTGCTCAGGTGTTCTCCTTGTACCTGTGCAAACAACAGCCCTGCTGACTGATGTGATCCCGTCAGAGCCGCAGGACATCAACAAGGAAGCATAGCAGTGATTGAGTATTCAGTGAGGCCAGCAGCCCAACAAGGAAGCCAGATGCCCCGGCTCATCACAGCCAGCTCCCGTTTCTATAGAAACGGCACCCCTGTCTCTCATGGCATCCCCCTCTCCTTTTAATAGATAACCCGTCATTCGGGGGCTGAATTTGAGAGAAGCTCAAAAATCTAGAAGAAAGGAAGAGAAATTCATGACACTTTTCCCACATACAAAATGGCGATTAAATGACCATAGGCAGGGTGCTAATTGGGGAGAAAGATACCGGGCTACAGCTAGATGTTTCTGCTGACGTTTCCTATTATTCAGATGAAGACACGTACCTCTCCGTTCCCACAGAGCAAATAACCTCATCCCGAATCCACTAAGATGGAAAAGCGTAGCGAATGCCAAGGGCAGAGTCAGGGACCGAGACTGTTCTCCACACCGAGAACCTTCAGAGCCTCCCCCTGTGAACCAACCACCACTTCCCTGACTTGGAAGGTTTCCCGTCAAGGACCCAGAGCCTCGGCTCTAAGGCTGGCCCTCGTTGACACCCTGCAGGCCTGTGCTGGCTTCCGCCATGGCCATTTAGTGTCCTACCTAGCATCCCTCCCACTGCCCAGTCCCTGCACCCCTAACCCCTGCACACTGCCAGCATGTGCACCTGTCTTTCAAGGAATTGTTCCCACTTGCCCCCCAAATAAAGTAAGTGATGGAACAGGTAAGACTCATGCCCTACCACATCTGCAGTCCTCCCTGAAGGAATTTCTGATTCATCATCTTTGGGAACTAAAAAGTTTGACGTGAGACACAAGAAGGCAAGGTGAAACTACCCACCCAACCTTAGGAAGTGTCGATTCTGGCCGGGGCGATGATGTAACCGAGGCCCAGAAATGAGGAACAGACCACCCACATCAACACTCGCACCCTGCACTCCTCGGCTCCAACCAGGTTACGCTGTGGTAACATAATCTCCGTGTTTACAGACCGAAGTGCACAGCTTTCCCATTGAGCAGCCGCTCTCTGAAATACCCCTTGTTTCCATGGCAAAAGGAAGGTGAGTACAGAACCTGCCCATGCTGGTTCTGGAAGCTTCCATTTTGCAAGTGCCCCCCGCACCGCCACTCCCGGTTCCCCAGCCAAAGTATGGCGTGGCCACACCGCCGTCTAAGGGAGCAAGGGGACACAATCCCCAGAAGCATCTGCAGAGCCAAAGTGAAGACCCCTACACCCGCCCACATGAGAAGCCAGCCCTCTTCCAGCACTTAGCCAAGTGCCCATTTGAGAAAATCTAAACCAACTCGACTTCTCTGCCCCCGTTCCTCTGCTCCCCACCTTGTGGCGACCCTATCCGTCCTTCCACCTGACCGCTCTACCCGAACCCACAGAAGCTCTACCCGAGCCCACACTCCTGCTGAAGATCTGTATAGCTGGCAGCACATGCTGGCGAGAGAGGGAACGCGAGTGAGGAGCCACTAACGGGTGCGCTCACCTGGGATTCAGCAGCTCCCCCGCAGCACGATGCCCTCACACTTAGCAATGGAGAGCAGACGTTTGCACACGGGAAAAGACCGATGTGCATGATGAGAAGGACCCAGGAACTCACCTGCGAAAGCAGCTGGGTATTCTATGATGCAGCCCAAGTGTCCCAGAACACTACAGCCATCCCCTCTACGGATATTCCTGAGAAGATCTGTAAAGGTGGGTAGAGAGGGAAGTGCTCCCTGAGGCAGGAACAAAATGAGAAGGGAAGACAGGGGACCACGTGGCTTCGTCTACAGCTCTGTCCTTCCTCAGACGCTATGGCAATGAGGGTTGGTGAGCAGAAGCCATGGGAAAGCACAAGATGCTTGTGGAAGCATCTTTCCACAAGAACAAGAGTGTGGCATGAACATGGGGAAGCGAAAGAAAGCAAGAAAGTAGGCGGTCATGAAGCAAATGTTTAGTCTCTAAGATCAGATGCTTAATGGACAGATTCAGAGCTAAAAAGGGGGGTGCCTGGGTGGCTCAGTCGGTTAAGTGTCCAACTTCGGCTCAAGTCACAATCTCCCGGTTTGTCGGTTCAAGCCCCGCATTGGGCTCTGTGCTGACAGCTCAGAGTCTGGAGCCTGCTTCAGATTCTGTGTCTCCCTCTCTCTCTCCCCCTTCCCTGCTCATGCTCGCTCTCTCTCTCTCTCACACACACAAAAATAAAATATAACAATTAAAAGTTACAACCTGAGGGGCGCCTGGGTGGCGCAGTCGGTTAAGCGTCCGACTTCAGCCAGGTCACGATCTCGCGGTCCGTGAGTTCGAGCCCCGCGTCAGGCTCTGGGCTGATGGCTCAGAGCCTGGAGCCTGTTTCCGATTCTGTGTCTCCCTCTCTCTCTGCCCCTCCCCCGTTCATGCTCTGTCTCTCTCTGTCCCAAAAATAAATAAACGTTGAAAAAAAAAAATTTTTAAAGTTACAACCTGAAAAGAAAGCAAAGATCCCAGTGCACTCAGGAAAAGAGAAGTGTCCCAACATCCTTCCCACTTATTCCTCCAATATAACACACAGCTGAGCCCACTTCACCACATCCTGTTTGACACCAACTTTATCAATTTTTCCATTAAAGTCAAACTTAGTACAATCAATGCCAGACTGCCTGTATGCCAAGTGTATCCCTGAATAGCTGACTGTGTAATGGCTGAAACTGAGAAACTGGGACAGAAGTCTGGAGTGGCTACGGATTGTCAAGGACCCAAGATGCGAACAATTACCAGGCACACAGGAGACAATCTATGCAGATGACTGCTCAGTACAGGCGGTAACTCGGCACAAGTGTCTCAGTGTGGCCACTGTTGACCCCGACCTGAAACAAAGGACCGGAAGGATCTGGAAGATCCCTTGAATTCCCATCATGTACATTTCTAACCACAGGTACAACATTCAGCAGATGCCAGATGAACACGGAGCCCTTGAGTTCTAATTCCTTTACCAACTTTTCCTACTGCCACTCCGTACAGCAATATGCCACAGCGTGAATTATTCCACTGACCCATTTGCTCTGTTATGAGCAGAGGATGGCTATATGCGCTCACTTTTTGCTGTCGTTCTGAAATTGACATTTTGGTATCATTTTAAATTTTGTTGCATCTTTTTACATGTCAGATGATTGCTCGCACGAAAGAAAGAAAGGAAGGAAGGAAGGAAGGAAGGAAGGAAGGAAGAAAGAAAGAAAGAAAGAAAGAAAGAAAGAAAGAAAAGAAAGAAAAGGGAGAAAGAGAGAAAGGAAGGAAGGAAGGAAGGAAGGAAGGAAGGAAGGAAGGAAGGAAGGAAAGAAATAAAGAAAGAAAGGAAGGAAGGAAGGAAGGAAGGAAGGAAGAAAGAAAGAAAGAAAAGAAAGAAAAGGGAGAAAGAAAGGAAGAAAGGAAGGAAGGAAGGAAGGAAGGAAGGAAGGAAAGAAATAAAGAAAGAAAGAAAAGAAAGAAAGAGAGAGAGAAAGGAAGAAAGAAAGAAAGAAAAGAAAGAAAAGAAAGAAAGAAAAAAAGAGAGAAAGGAAGAAAGGAAGAAAGAGAGAGAAAGAAAGAAAAGAAAGAAAAGAAAGAAAAGAAAGAAAGAAAGAAAGAAAGAAAGAAAGAAAGAAAGAAAGAAAAGGAAGAAAGAAAGAGAGAGAGAGAGAGAGAGAGAGAGAAAGGCGTCTCCAGTAATTGGACCGTTCACACTGCAGTGGACCCCCTCTTGGGGCCGTGAACACCCACAACTCCAAAAGCTTTCAACAAGAAATGGGAAAGGATCACCTGGTGGCTCACTTGGTTAAGCATCTGACTCTTGACTTAGGCTGAGGTCACGATCTCACAGTTGGTGGGATCGAGCCCCATGCTGGTCTCTGCCCTGGAGCCTGCTTGGGATTGTCTCTCTCCCTCTCTTTCTGCCCCTACCCTGCTCTCTCTCTCACATACACACACAAAATAAATAAACTTGAAAAGAAGAGATAACCTCACCTCTCACGACTGTTTTAGAGCTTTCTCATTTTTATTTCTTTTTATTTTTTAACGGGATTTTGCATGAGGCATATGAAAGGTTTGAATAAAGTTTAGAAAACTGAGTGTATTGGAGAAAATTATTAGGGAGACAGGAAGCCAGTGTCTTCCCACCTTTAATGTCTGCTGAATCCCCTCCCCTTATACGATGCCCTTTATTTGTAGTTCTTCCAATGCTCCTTTACTCCCTTCCCACTCCCACCCCTGCTGGCAGGTGCCACCTTGAATGCATCAAATATACAATGCATGAAATATGATGGATACACACAATTATATAAACATATCCAGGACGATACAACAAGGTTCCCACTGATCCCCAAAAGCTGCTGTCCCTAACATAAGTCTTCCCAAACAGTAAACAACAGAAGACAGAAAAAATAAATTGGTCTTCTCAATTCCAAATTGGGAAAGATACCTATATCCCCATTCCATTTTGTTTTTTTTTTTTTACGTAAACATGTTAAGATTGACCCAAAATTATGTGAGGTAAAAGTTGAGATCAAAGAAATCCAAGCACTGTGGGAAGTTTACACACTGATTTTTACAATGACTGTGAGGCCCTGGAAAATCCTTAAGTTCCCTCTGAATGTAAAAAAAAAAAAAAAAAAAAAAAAAAAAAAAAGTGTGTGTGAGTGTGTGTGTTTCACTTCCATCAGGCATATTGCCGGAATGATCTTAAAGTCTTCAAGCTGTTCATCTACATGTGCAGCATGAGTGAAAGGAAATTTGTTTTTTTTTTTTAAGTTAAGCACTGTTTTAGGCCCTGAGAACACGGCGTCTGTAGCTACCCGAGTCTCCGTCTTCCCGGCACCCCTACAAGGTTCCGAGCCCTGCCTCGTGCTCATGTACAGCATCTGTCCCCAGTGCCTGCTGCACAAGCCACCGTCACCTCAGATGTTCTGATTCTGGGAAGCAGGATTTTCCCTACCTGGAATTCTACCATCTGGACCTTCCAGGCCACATTGGCTTCCAGTCTCCCTGCAAAATTACATCTATGTCTGTATCTTTATCATTTGTGGGGCAAAACTGAACATGTCCTGTGCTCCAAACAGATCTGGATGATGCTGGAAAGACAGCAAGAAATATAGGGAGGAAGAAAAATAAATCTATGGGGGAAAACATGTCAAAGAAGTCGGAGCAAAATCTTAGACTACTGTGGAAAAACTGTTTTTCCCTTCGGCAATTAGCACATCCATTTGGAACCAAATTAATTTAAACTGTTAGATTTCATAATGTTCATACTTTTTAAGTCCAATGATACAATTAAGTTCATTCCTCCACTCAATTATGGTACCACAGAGCATACTGAGAAGAACGCAGGATAGGACGGAAGGCTGAGTTTCTCTGAGGAGCACAAGTGACTTGCCAAAGACTATTCACATAATTACCTGGAGAGTTCTCATTTGTAAAATTAGACGCTATCAAATTTTAAAATGTTCTATTTCAGATAATTTCCCAATACTAGATCATTCTAAAGATAAATGTCCCAAAAGTCATTAATGAGAAAGGCTGACTGATTTTCTCTCTCTTTTTTTTTACATGTACATAAAATCAAAATCATGTGATTAAATAAAAGCAAATCATAACAGCACATGGGCACTCAATGCCCTTAACACCAAATTTATTAAGCAGAATTTAATTTTGAAAGGATTATTATACATATTATTTTTATAGGCAATGCTCTATGAAAGGGATCAATATTGTATATTGCACAGAGGCATTCTGCATGCAGTTGATAAATGCATTGTTATCATCAGAGTAATTAAAAGGAACAGGGTTATATACAATCAGCATGTACATCTTACTCAGCAACTCCTGCCAGTTGCTTGCAAAAATTAAACTCATTAATCATTCTGACTCTACGGGAGAAAAAGCTTTAGGTACAAAATTAAAAAGCTCTATTTCATGAAGAAGAAAAAAATGTCCAAAGCCAACATCTCGAGAAATTCCTGCCTACACAGTGATGCTAGAATATTAATCTCATGTAGGAAAATGAGTTGATCCCCTTTTCAAAAATATAAATTAATATGATGTTACTCTAATGCTTCAGACCTCCTTAAATCTGCAGGAAACACAGACAAGTAAATTATTTAAAAGTGGGTGCCGGCAGCACGAAAAAAAGCATGCCAAATAGAGTATGCTTCCGTGTCCACCTCAAGACGTCTTAGTGCTACACAGAATTCAAATCCACTGAGAAGGCATAATGTTCACTTTCCACAAACAACTTTGGCTTTAAGCAAACACACACTTTTGTGACTGGCTCTAGAGACCAAAGGCTTGTTAACACACCGAAATCTGTTTGTTATCATTCACAGTTGACAACTGACTCATGCAACTGAAAAGTAGTTGGGTTTACCCTTATTAATTTTTCAAGCCCACAGATCAGCTGTTTGTTAGGGTTCTCCTCCCTAGCCAAGGTGACTATGAAGACACAATGAGAATACTTATAGCGGCACTTTAAAAACAAAATCAAGGCGTAGTGCAGAGGCAAGGTATTTTTGATGCTATATCTGGCTTCACTCATGGTTCAGCGAGCACTGACTTTGCTTATGTCATGAGTCTTACTTCCTTCAATCTAGACAATTTCCCAATTATGACTACATTCTCTGTGCTGAGACAGTAAGCAAAATTTTATATAATTTTGTTACAGATGTATTATAATTTCAGCAAATTCTTTACAGACACAGAATTATATTTTTAAAACTTGAGTGATTATTCACTTTACCAAAACATTGACAGCGAGACTGTTTTAGGTAGTAAACACTTCCTATGCATTTAAAATACGTTCTGAAGTACAAAAGCTAAACTTTTCAGGACAAGTACTATGTCCAGCAGAGTGCTAAGGCGTAGTTTTATGTGGCATTAAACTCATAAGGGGACCTCAAAGCTTATCTGGTGAAACATCTAATATAAAAAAAGAAACAAAACCATAGAGAAAATGTCATTTTTACATGATTGCATACGTGGAACACCATGCTGGGATACGGATGGAATGGCGATACTATCACAACAAATAAAGAGATTAGGAAGAAAGGTATCTAGCATAAGCAGACGTAAAGAGAGGAGGGATGTTAGGGATACATTCCGTGCAGCTGTCTTGTCGCCATCGCAAAAAATGATGTAATGTCTAGTTGCTTGACATGTGGGAAAAAAGCTCAGAAGAGAGATCAAGATGGTCACCATCAAGGTCCTTCTAATTCTACAATCCTATAAAACAGAAAATAAAAACACCTTCAGAAGAAAGGCGAGGGGATGTATATTAGAGGACGGAAGCTACTTAGCCATCTTCTAATACAGAAGCTGTAGGATAAACTCGGCTCCCTTTACCTTCATTCTAATTTACCTGAAATCTAATTTATCTTTAGAAAGCATGAAAGGTAAAGAATAGAATGGTGGAGGACCAAAACTGGGGAGCATAGGTTCTCCCACCCTCCTACATTAAGAGCAGGAGGACTGATGTACCCAAGAATTCAAAGACCGAGTTCAGAAAGAGACAGGACAGGAATTCAAGCCGCATCAGGAAAGACATGCAATGCAAAAGTCGGAAATGCAGGGTGGTGGTCACCAAGACCAGGAGCTGTAACAACAAAGGCTGAAGAGGAATCACACAGGGCAGACTCCCGATGACGTTCTCTGTGTGCAGCTTCCTCAGTGAGAACGGTAAGAATCAAAGTCTGCCACCAAGAAAGACAAGGAAAAGAAGACTGTTGGTGATATGCAGGTGGCATCAGTTGTAGACTACTTGATTGAGAAGTTGGACTACAAAACAAGAAAGAAAAACAGGGCAGTAGCCAGACCTGGCAGCAACAGACCAGTGAGGATGGTCTTTGTGTCTGTTTGCAGGCAGAGAAGAAAGAACTGGTAGAGAAGGGTAACATCAAGGGATAATGTTATTAGTAATAGCAACAACATATATTCACCGAAACGGGATGAATTCCACGGCTCGGCATATAATAGGACCTACTTTGTAGGCACCGCCCTTATGAGGAGTGAGATGGCGATTCCACCTGTCTCCTCAAGTCAAAGGTCACTTGGAGCTTCATGTGATATACCCCACGGATGATCTGTAGATGACGACACTGAGCACTGTCAAATCAGTCATGAGAAGAATGGGACCGAATCGGTAGTTGAAAGCTTTCGTCTTTTCCTCATATATTAGGAAAACGATGTGAAATTAAATACTTAGAAAATTAACACTGGGGCAGAAGAACAAACATAGGCAGGGTAAAGAAACATCATATCTGTACAGCCAAACTACTTAAAACATTAAAATCGACAAATACCCATCAAAAATTCACAGGATGCTGACATCGTAGCAGTGAAAACTCAAGGTGGAGAGAACAATGGGCTGGTTGCTGGAGAACAAGCCTCATGCTGAAGATACCAGATAATGAAATTGGCCCTGTCAGGCTGACAGACATCGTAAGTCAGGGAACTGATGCTCAGCGCCTGCTTTGGCCAATTTGCTGTTTTAAAATCCCGTTTGTCATCGTGTTTGTATTGTTAGGAAATCACGTGTCAACGAACATGAAGAATACAGGAACATACTAATGGGGCCTCAACAAGACTACTGCCTAAGCCCTACGGAGTCCTTTAAGGAATAAAACAAACAAAAAACAAAAGACATGCAAGCAGGGGCGACACAAAATCCAGTATTTTAAAATCAGTCACAGTCACAATTTCCTATTGGAAATTACTTAAATTCCATTAGAAGTCACTTCTTGCAACATTTCCTTTAAGAGTCAACTTAATTTTTAAACCTACAAAATGAATTTTAAATCAAAATGGCTATTGATTCCTCAGAGGGGTTACCCAGGTAATTGACTTTATGTTTAAATAAATTTAAGATTGATGAGGAAACTCCAATAGAAAAGGTATTCTGGTTTTATTTCTATTTCAGAGCTAACCTCACATCCCAGAACTGACCCATCCAGCCAAAGCAGGCTTTTCTCTGGTTCCGTGGCGGGGGTGTGGTGGTCGTGGGGGCAGGGGGGTTGTGCAGATAGGAAATGCAATACTAGTTAATTACCGGCTGTACAATCTCAGCATTTGATTCATCTCTACTAAATCTTGTGACTACCATAAGTTTTATTTTGGTGGAAATTACTTATTTTTAATCATACTCAGGCATGTGTGCATATACACAGAAGTCAAGAATGGGACTTTATTACCCCTTTTTTGGATGGAGGGACAAGAGGCACAAGGCCCACTGGATTTTAAAGGCATGCTGTTTATCATGGTCTCCGTGACCATGGCGGGAAAGCTGTTTGTGTACCACGGAACAGCTTTCCCTGACTGACAAGCCACAGGAGGGCTATAAAGGCCACAGGCTCTAGTGTGAGGATGTGCAGAAGGGGGCCGCGGCCATGCTTCAGCACCTCGGACAGCTCCCCAACTGCTGAAATCCAGGTCGTAAAAGGCAGGGCCAACATGCAAAGAGTAATCCGTGATTATGATTCCATTATTATATACGTTCCTAATTACATGCACGTCTTCAGGTTTACGTTTAGGTGGCAAAACAACTGCTCTCAATTCTTTCATCTTGACAAAGGTGGTGTCAAAACAGCAGTTTTTACATCTATCTTTTTAAACTAGTAGTATCTCAAGCAAAATGCACCTGCCGTTCCTGAAGGAAAAGCGTTTTAATATGTACACCTATCTTTTTGTAAATTTTAGACATAACTTTTCCAAACTGAATAACATTTCTGAGAAAAGCTTTCACGAACTTGATGCCACATTTAGCTGTGTCATTGATCTCACCATACATTTTAGATACATACACATATTTATACGTACTTCATAAGGACACTACATGCACGTACACTATGTTTATACCTGCACCTACACATCACACACACACAATTCTGAATTTTCCAGGAAAAAACACTGGTGTCAGGTCTTCCTGAATTTAAGTCAGATACACGGGTCAGAGCCACATCAGCAGAAATCCTCTTCAAATGTTAGGTCCCCAACTTGCTCCCCAGTTCAACCCTTTTGCTCATCGGAGAAACGGTGCTAGGCATGTATCAAACCGAAAAGAAGGAACTATAACCAGATGCTCCAAACTAAGAAGAAAGAAAAAAAGAGAGGAAGATGGGTGGAGATCATCGGAAACAAAATTCAGAAACCACTGCCTTTACTTCCTCCTGGCGCCACCTAGAGCCTATCCAACGGAAACTGCCCTGTTCTCACTCCAAGCATAACAATTCAACAGTTTTAAGTCAGACTTAAGGCAAAAAGTGCATAATTTCTGTCTGCATTGCAGTTCAATTGTCTTCCCCAAGATTCTCAGTAACTAAATCCTCCAGAATTTTTCACCAACCGCCCAAAAACCCCTCCTCAGAGACTTCTAGTTCCTTGAACCAGATGCCTGAAGAATCCACACATCTCCCGCAGGACCTGACCCACTGAAGTGAGGGACATCTCTCTGCTTGCTATCTGTGTAACCAGGGGAGTCTGGAAATGATCCAGAGGAAAACAGGAAGGTTGCGTGCAAAATCTGATACAGGCTGTGGTGTGTGCGTGCGTGTGCGTGTATGGACACAGACTGCACTTGCCACAAACTTGTCATCCCTATCAGTATTCACACCCTCCCTCCGTAAAACAAAAAATGACCAGTGACAACAACAAAACCTCAGTGGCTTTTTTTCAGAATTGTCCCTGTGAAAGCCCTTCCCCCCAACCTTGCACTATTAAAGAAAAACCAAATGGTGAAGCAGTGGCACCTGAGACAAGACATGTTTGAATGACCTAACAGCCTGCTCAGGGCAGGGACCGGTACTGCCCTGGGTTGTCAGGGGAGGCTATCTGAGAGGCTTGTGTGAGGACCTGTGCCCAGGTGCACCCAGGTAGCAAACTCCTCCAAGGCACACGCAGCGGGTTCCACAACACAATGCACCCTGCTTATCCCCAGGGGCCGGAGCAGCTAAGCTATAGCTCTCCCTGTCAGTCCCAGAGCTTGTCTGGGGTTTTTTCTCTTTTCCCCGGGGAAGAGAACATCTCAACAAGGGCAGTTGCCTCTCTTTGTCGTCCTCCCCGGACATCTGAATAGCTAGAAGGGATCAGCAGAGGTGGCTGGACTCATCCATCTAAGCAGCCCGCTGGTGTCCAGCCTGAGTCATCGGTTACTAAGGTGATATGCAAATCGAACCTTTGAAACCCAGGCTTTCAGCCCAAGAAGAGTAGGAAACAAGCCGAAGAAGAAGTTTTCTCCTAACACAGGTCTAAGGTAGAGCTACTAGTCCAAGGCCGGTCGTCAGAGACAGGCAGGGCCTGACTCCCATCAGCAAAAATTGTGCCGGGCCCAGGGACAGGACGCTGGGCCTCGGATGCTAGTGTTTTGCACCCCCTGCCAAAAGGAAATCACCACCCACAAGATCTGCACTGGAGGGGAAAGTGGCCTGGAGAGGGGAGAAGTGCAGGCCACGTGAGTAAAGGGACAGCAAGAAGGAGGTGAGGAGGGCGCAATGCATAGATTGTAGTGACAGGTGGGAAGCCTGGGACTTTATCTTCCCCAGTCTTAAAGCAGGGGGGAAAAAAGGGAGGGAGGGAGGGAGGGAGAGAGGGAGGAAGGAAGATCAAGTTGTAATCGCAGACTGGTTGAACTGTCGCCTTAGGACGCATACCCCTGTACAGTGACAACAGACACCCACACACCCACTGCCACCCCCAGCCTTCCCCCATCCCGGCAGCGCAGCCCCGCGGACGCTGCTCTCTCAGGCACCAAGTCCCGGCCGCCGCCGCTGCAGACCGAGCCCCGCTTCGGGACGGCGGTGACCGAGATCGGCGCCGGCGCCGAGGAGCGAGCGCTCCCGGGAGGCAGAGGAGGGGAGGGGAGGGGAGCCGCGAGGGCGACCCCGACCCTCGCAGATGCGGAGCGCACGCGGCTCCCCGAGCGCTCGGCCCCAAGCCCCGCGCCGCCCCCCACCCACCAAGATGCTCTTACGTCCTCGTCGTCACCGTCGCTCCGCGCCTGGTACTGGAACCGGGGCCGGCCACCCGCGCCGCCGCCGCCGCCGCCGCCGCCGCCGCGCTCCCGGGGCGCCGCCGCGGGCGCGGGGACTCCGAGGGGCTTGGGCCCCGCGCCGTCCTCCTCAGGCCCCTGGCCGCCCAGGAGGTGGCTGGCCTCCGGGGGCGCCGGGAAGGAGCGCGAGGTGTTGATCTTGCCCGTGAACCTCTGGTAGAGCGAAGCCATCGGTGCCCGCGCCCTCGCCGGCTGCCCGGGGGGGCGTTCTGCGCCGCGCCTTCCCCTCTCGGGCCCCCGCTCCCCACCCCCTCCGGGGGGGAAAGGGAAGAAGCCGCAGAAGAAAGGGAAGCGGCAGCCGCCGCTCCTCCCGCGCGCCACTCTCAAGTCGCCGCCGGGCGACTGCCTGGCTCGGCTCCTCCGCCCCCTCCCCCGGCGGCTCGGCGGAGCCGGGGGTCTGGGGGTGCGATCGCTCGCTCGGTCCTTTCCGCTTTTTTCAACTCCCTGCCACGGCCACGGCCGGCCTAGTCAAAGGCACCGGAGGAAGGAAAAAAAATCCCCGGAAAACCATAAAGGGAGGGAAAATGCCTAGGCCCCAGAATTGGCACCACCTAGAGACGGGAGAACAGCCAGCGCGGATCTCCGCGCTCCCCCACCCCGGCCCCTCCGCGCGGCTCCTCCTCCCCCTCCCCACCGGCCCCTCCGCGCGGCCGGGTAATGGCGCCCGGGTGGCGGGGGGCTGGCGGCGCAAGCAGGGTGGGGGTGTGGGGGGCACGGGGGGTCGCGGGGGCGGGCCGGGGACCGGGCGGGGGCGTGAGCGCGCCAGGGGCTCAGGGCGCTCCGGGCCTCGCCGGAGGTGGCGCCCCCGGGTGCGCGGGAAGAGAGCGCGGAAAACGCGGGGGGCTTGGAGGGGGGGAGCGGGCTCTGAGGAAGAGCAGAGCCCCGAAGGCGCCCATCCTCGGCGTGGGGCTGCGCCCTGGGTGCACACGCTCGAACCCCGCGCAGCTGCAGCCTCGCCCCCCTCCGAGCGCTCCCCCTCGGGGTTTCCTTCCAGCTTTCCTCGCCTAACTTGCAACAACAGCGGCCAGGACCCCTCGGGCCTGGGGGGCCTAAGTGGGGAGAGGGACAGCAAACAGCAGGGCTGGAAGGGAGGGGCTCAGACACACGGCTTTCTAAGGAGCCCTCGTTGCTTCCCAAACCAAGCTCGTCTCCGAAAACAGATTCATTTTCCTCCACCGCCCCCCCTCCCCCGGGCTCAACAAGAAGGGAAAGGCATGGTCATGGAAAGCGAGGCAGGGGAGGCCTGGTGGAAGGCTCCCGAGCAACTCAGTGGAACGCTCCTCCCTACACATCCCAACCCATTGGTGTCCATCGCGAACTCCGTTTTCATGTTCAGTAAACAGAGGCAGAGGCTGAGGCTTCAGGGAGGCCAGCAACTTCTCCAAAGCTTGCTCCGCCCCCTCAGCCTCCGACTGAGAGGAAGGAACCGGGGAGAAACCACACCAAACAGGGCGCCAGGCTCCGGGTGCGCATTCGCGCGTCTTGCTGCAGTAAGACGTGCTCCAGCGCCCCTGTGTGGAAACACACCAGCATGCCTGCGCGCCCGACTCCAGGCGCAGGCTGCTCTCTCCCCACCCTTCCCTGGGGCGGATCGCTCCTTCGGGCCTCTGGGAATGTCTCCCTCCTTCTGGAATCCGCGCCTCCGGCTTTCATGAGGATCTGGGGGCTCCTCCTTCTCATCTCGTCCCCACACCCCCTTCCCTTTTGTTTGCAGCCCCTCGAGATGGGACAGATCGGTCCCAACTTGAGCTTCAGCCAAAACTCGGGCCTGAGACTCCGAGGGGAGGGGACCGTTTGCACCTGCCCACTTTGCGGTGCCTTCCACACCATCTGCATGTTCACATTCTTCCTGGACTCAGTGGTGGCCCCTGCTCCACCTGGGTTTTCATGACTGTTTGATCTACGTTTGGGGGGGGGGGGGGGGAGAAGGCGAGGCCAGGGCCAGTGAGGCCATATATCTGGCTCATCAGCCTTTGTTGAGTCTCAATCCAAGGGGATCTCCTGGCATCACTGCCTGAGCCCAGATACCCCCTGAGAAAGCCGTTGCCTGGTCCTGAAATTGCTTCTTCCCAGTGTCTTTAACTAGGGGGGAGAAACCGGATGCCGGTGAATAAGCCTCCTGGGAGAACATACCTTCTGGTCCCTTCCACACTCTCCCCAAATCTCAACCCAGTGGGTAGCCTTGTTTTAATTAGAATTTATACCACACCCATCCTCTGCTTAATCCACTGTGGTTTCCCTCCACTATGAAGAAGAGGGTGATTGTGAAAGTAGTTGAAAGGCACATTTTTCCTCTACGCCACCGCGAAAACAAGTAAAGCCAAAACCCCAACAGCTAGAGGTGCCCTGAACCAGCCAAAGGCCTACGGTTCAGGCAGATGTCCCGCCCACAGGTCCAGGGTGGCAGAGCGCGTCACCGGCCCCCCATCACTTTGAAGACAGAGGCAACAATTACTAGAGCCATGAAATGAAACTTTAAAAGTCATCACATTTAGATAAATAGGAAACCTTGCTGTCATCCCCCCTCCCCCGGCCCCAGCTGTGCTTTTGATGGGAGGAAGCTGCCTTTCCAGCAGGACTTGAAAGGAAGGTTCATGCTGCTCCCTGAGGCATCTAGGTCCCGGACCGCCACTAAATATAGACGCTGCTAGGGGCTTACTTTTGTAATATTCCTATAAAATATGCATGTATTTATTCACGCAGACTGCGAGAAGTAGCATTGCCTATTTCTTGTACTAACATTGTATACAAAATACAGTATTTATATGGAAATAGCTCGTGTATCACACACAATACTTCCTAGATGGATGCATATCGACGAGAACAGGCTGAAACTGAGGTACGGAAGGCACATGCGTCCCTCACTTTTAAAAATCACTGTCCAGGGGCACCTGGGTGGCGCAGTCGGTTGAGCGTCCGACTTCAGCCAGGTCACGATCTCGCGGTCCGTGAGTTTGAGCCCCGCGTCGGGCTCTGGGCTGATGGCTCAGAGCCTGGAGCCTGTTTCCGATTCTGTGTCTCCCTCTCTCTCTGCCCCTCCCCCGTTCATGCTCTGTCTCTCTCTATCCCAAAAATAAATAAACATTGAAAAAAAATCACTGTCCAGTGATCTCGTAGGTATTCAAATTACAATCTGGTCAGCCTCAGAAATCCTAACTAAATGATTCAGACAACATAATAAGCAATGCTGATTTAAAATTACTTATAAAATGGGGTGCCCGGGTGGTTGAGTCAGTGGAGCCACCAACTTCAGCTCAGGTCACGATCTCGTGGTTCCTGAGTTTGAGACCCACATCTGGCTCTGCACAAACCGTTCGCAGCTTGCTTGGGATTCTCTCTCTCTCTCTCTCTCTCTCTCTCTCTGTCCCTCCCCCACTCGCTCATAGCGCGCTCTGTCTCTCAAATACATAAACCTTAAAAAATAAAAGCAATCGTGGAAAATTGCAAGGATGGCACCTCGTGTTTGTGACACAGAATTAATTCACTTATTGCCTTCAACATCGTTTTCGGAGCCCCATCCCTCAAATAGGGGGGGAAAAGTCTGAAGGGGGGCAAAACTTCCCAATGAGTATTTAAACATTGGAGCGTCTCAGAAGGGAACAGGTCAGTAATTGTCTCCACTCACCAGTCAATGAACGCCTTCAATATGCTATATTGAAATAGTTTCCATATCTGCCTACCGGATGAGTGTGGGAAACTGCTTTTGAACATATTTCATGGATTCTTTCATATCAAGATGTGGATACTGCTTAAAACCATGCCCACTGACCCATTTTTCCCACCGAGTTACATATGATGGGTTCCCCCCCGCCCCCCCCCCCCCCCCCCCCCCCCCCCCCCCCCCCCCCCCCCCCCCCCCGTTTATCAAATAAAGGCGTGAGTTGTGTTTGTTTCTCTCCCCTGGAACCAAATTGCAAGACAAATATGATAAGTCATGGGAATTAAGGAGCTGCTGCAAAATTTGGTTGGATGGTCACGTTTGAAATGACAAGAAAGGGGACTTTCTGGTCCACGTGCAAGCTAAGCACTGAAAAAAATACCAAAAGTATATGGAGTTCAGCAGCCTAAGCATGATTTTGATTAGCTAAGAGGTTTTCCTATTTCTAGGAGAGAATTACATCCTGGGGTTCACTTTCTCTTTCTCTGTGAGGAAAAGGAGAGCAGAGCGCTATTCACGATTTTTAGGCCTTCCAAACCCTGAGGTAAGAGGAAGGAGAGGGTCAGCAGCTCACGCGCACGGCAAGGCTTCCCTAAAACACTGGACGCTGGTATCTACTAGGTGTTATCACCTTGTCCTCATACTGCTGGGGAGAAACAAAACAAATACTTGGATAGTTTGAGAAAGTACAGTGCTAAATGCAGAAATACAGAGCCTATTTCCAGCCAAACTCTCTATATATCTACCGTTAAAAATATATATTTTGGGGGCACCTGGGTGGTTCAGTCAGTGAAGCATCTAACTTCAGCTCAAGCCATGATCTCGCGGTTCGTGAATTCGAGCCCCACGTCCTGCTCTGGGCTGACCGCTCGGAGCCTGGAGCCTGCTTGGGATTCTGTGTCTCCCTCTCCCTCTGCCCTTCCTCCACTCATGGTCTGTCTCTCCCTCAAAAATAAATAAACATTAAAATCTTTTAAAGAATAAAGGTATATATATTTTTTGGCCAGATGCCTATCAACAAGGGTCTGCAGAGCACGACCTGTTTACAAATTTCACAAACAGGAAGTGTCTGGGACAAGAAAAGGGACTGCTTAGTCTCGGCTCTTAAAAAATACAGAATTAAAATATGCCCGGGGTTAATCTTGAGGTTTTTCAAGTTGATATCAAGTTGGCACTTAACAATTAATATGCTCTAAAGAGAAACATTTATTTTAACCCAACAAAAAGGCTTACTCTAAAATTAATAAATTTCAATGTTAATCTCCCTATGGCACTTGCATTTGCATTTTAATACAGCCATTACGCAACTGTACATTTTGTGCACGCTACCCCAAAACCTTCTAGGGGCAGCTAACCGCCGTCACAGGGCACCTGCGAACACACAGCGTCAATCGTCAGGAGCCTGGGAAGTCCACTGCCAAGTCGGCACAACGGCTCCGGATTCAACTCAAAGGCTGGTGTCAACCTAGAGAAGATATCTGTTCTGGCCCGGTTGGGTGGGGGGCTGGCCCTCCCTTCCTTCAGGGCTGCTCCCTCTCGCCGGCCACCTGTTGCCCCTGACATCCTCTGCTCTCCATCTTCCTTTCCTTCCTTCTTGTTCTTGTCCTTCATCCCTGTCCTTGCTCTGGGTCAACATCAATAGGCTGTATATATATATATATTTTTTTTTTTTCTACAAATTCCTTGCTGCTCACTGAATATTTATAAAATACTTATAAGAACTTATAAAATAAAATTATCCAAATAATCGCTTTCCCTCCCAGAGGAGGCACCAACCTCTGTGTGGTCACATGTCCTGATGACACAGCAAGAGCCTCCGCAGTGTTTTCCGAGGCTCTTAAGGTTTTTGGAGCGTGAGGCTTGGAAGAGAGTCTGTTGTTTCTGTTTGTCCCCGGTGATCATTTGAACCCGGTGTCGTCATCTGAAATGTCTTAATTCACACATCAAGTATTATTAGATTAAGGGGGCAGTGACTTCTGCTCTGAAATGCCCCCAGAGCTCCCCGCCCTTTGTAACCAAGCACTCCCCCAGTCTATTGAATTCAGTTAAATCTGCTTCCCTTTAATGTTAAAGTCATGCTAATGAGCCTCTGTAATTCAGTGCTTTCAGTGCTCGCACCAACAGAGGTGATGACAGTGTTCTAGAAGAAGGGAAAGCTTTTATCTGTGTTCTCTTGCAACCAATGACAAGAATTCTGAAATTCCGAGGCCAAGTCCGCTTTGGAGGCTCCAACCCTCACATGGGACTTTTGAATTTATGTTGATGATCATGATGATGATGACAATGATGATTCTGCATCATGTCACCCAAAAGGGTTTTTTGGCTTTTACTTGAAAGCAACAATGGAATAGAAAAGGATAGAAAGAAACCGCGTCATTCAAATGCACGGTCTTCTTTGGACAGTGGAAAACGGAGCTAATGCTGAGTCATTTAATCCTTCCATGAACATTATACTCATGTGCAGGCCAATGGAAACACAGAAGATTAAAATAATCTGCCTCCACTAAAAACGATTCCAGTTATAAAACGGAAGGGGGTATGGTGTGTTCCTAGAATGCACGACAAGACTAAAATTTAGGGAGGCTGAGTGTGAGGCTGATGTAATCCAGCCCAGAAAGACAGGGCTGGCCAGCCAGGAATAGCAAAAGGGAGTAAGACGAGCCCAGTTTCATCGGCTTCCAGGTTCAGGTGCTGCATTTGGATTCAAGCCCCAAAGAGGGAAGAGAGGAGAGACTTCCTGTGCGTAGCAAGGACCGACGGTGCCTGGGGGGAATCAAGGCCAGCAGCACCTGCTAGGCAGGCCAGGTCCTGAGAGCTGCCTGCTGGGGTCTGAAGAACTCTCCTACAGAATCACTTCCCTCACCATCTTACCGCACGTCAAAAATTACCAGCATGAAGGCCATTCCTTTGAGTTCAGACACGCCTGGAGCAGCATCAATAAAAAACAATTAGCAAGCAGCCAGGGCCTGAGTGAAAAGAAAACCAAGCAGCCGCACAAGCGCCAAGAAGACAAGCCACGCCTTCAAGTATGTGATGGGACAGTCTGAGCAGGAGCGGCCTCCTCCAGGGCATCACTACATTCCCAAGTTTCTCGGTCAAGATGACTCATCCTGGAGATGAGAAGCGGCTATTCCCACATTCAAAACCGGGACAGACTGGAATGCCGCTCAGCAAATATTTCCTCCTATCCCAGGGCCCTTCCAGTCAGGTACCCCAAACTGCCGGACTGACTTGCTCTGGCCACTGGCATGTGAACGGACATGGCACAAGCAGAGGTTTCAAGGGACCTGCACGGCCTGCCCGAGCTCCTTCACTCAGGTGATCTGCCATACAAGAACATGTCCTGGCCGCCATGTTGGCTTGCTCTCCACAACAAACACATCTGAACCCAACCCACAGCTTGGAGTCCAGTCCAGCGATCAGGGCGCGCAAAGCAGAGCCAGCTCGCTGAGCCCAGGGCGGCTGGACCAAATCACAGGTGACCTGCAGGAATGTGCACCTTAGAATCAATAACTGTTGTAGAAGCCATCAAGTTGGGACGATGTGTTGTAGAGTACGCTCGTATCATTAGCTCACTAAAACCAAATCCAAACCCACGTGTGGCAAATGGTAGAGCTAATGTTCGTGTTCGTTGTGAGCATTTCACCCACTTATTCAGTCAATATTTGAACCCCTACTAGGTGCCAGTCGCTGTGCTGTGTTCTAGGGACGACACGATGGACTGAAATACACATAGTCTTTCCTTTCCTACAGATTACAGCCAATATCCCAATATCCCTCACAGTGAATCAGGATTGAGGCTCTAAATCACATGGTCAGATTGATAATGACTTCCTTTTGTGAATAAATGAGGTTTTCTCAATTTCTTGCTCATTCTGGTGCATTCACAGCCCTTCTACTTTTATTAGAAAAAGACTCTTAGAAAGAACTAGATCACAAATGTGTTCATAATAATGCCCTAGTTATTTATTGTAGGAGCGCTAAGTGGCGTTTTCAGTCCACTCAGAGAACTGTCTCTAGACCAACAGCACAAGGATCATCTAGGAATCTGTTAGAAAAGAAAAATCTGGACTCCATCCTTAACCTGCTGAATCAAAAACTCAGGACTAGGGCCCTGCCACCTGTATTTTAATAAGCCCTCCAGGTCATTCTGGATGCAATGCTCAAGTTTGAGAAACGCTGGACTAGAATAATATACTCAAACGTTTTTCTAGATGGCACCCAGGTGACCTCAAAGATTCTCCCAAATGTTTGCTTTTTTTTCCCCTGGGGAATGGCTTTCCAATCTAAAGTATTTAACAAGGATTTTCCAGAGGGTAGGAAGTTCTTGAGAATGCACAAGCCTGTCTACCTCATTTAAATAGAGGTTATCTCAGCAGATCAAAGTCAAAAGAGAATGGAGTACAGTTGGCCTTTCCAAGACATTTTCAGAATGCTGTTTCCCCCTTGAATTGAGCTGTTTAGGGCTCATCTCAGGAAGAAGGTAGTGGCCAGAAGGGGATTGATAAGGCAGACACCAAAGACAGGATCAAAGCTAAGACACCACGCCTGCTGGGGCAGATCTCAGAGACACTTTCCTTTATGCAAGCGAGCAAAGAGCATCGCCCCCTTGCCAGAATATATGCCATTTCGCAGAAAGATCTGCAGAATTGCGAGGGGGGAAAAAAGCATTACTTTCAAAACCTGATTTCGTTAAAAAATCCTCAGTGCCTCTGGTTTAGACTCCTTGCTTTTTTCATGCAATAATAAAAAAAAAAAAAACCTTTGTCACGAATTAAAAATCAACAAAGTTAATAAACACATTTCAGTTGAAAACTGACTTTTATGAACTTAATTTTCCTGAATCTACTCCTTTAAACCACATCAAAGTGTTCATCATCAACTCCTTTTTTTTTTCGCCATCACTTAATGATTTTCTCCAGGTTTCCATGGAACGTGCCTATTTTTGTGACTATATACCTATATTTAAGGATCACCATCAACACGCACATAGATCCTAAATATGAAGTATGACACTGTGGGAAAGAAAATAAACTTCAGACCTGTGCTCTGCATCTTCCCAAAGTCTTGAGCAAACACAGAAGACATCGGCGCAAAACCCTGATTCACGCAGAGGGGGACAAGTCAGATAGGAGGAGCGATGGGTTCTCG
The DNA here is from genome assembly GCF_016509475.1 of Prionailurus bengalensis. NCBI lineage: Eukaryota > Metazoa > Chordata > Mammalia > Carnivora > Felidae > Prionailurus > Prionailurus bengalensis. Next base: position 165,012,918 of record NC_057348.1, on the reverse strand, counting down.
TTAATGAAAACATATTATATTAGGAGCAATAAAACAGAAAGGAAGCCACTCATTTGCTTCATGTGGGTAATTCAATCGGCTGCGCACTCTGCCAACCGCACTTACCCATTTCCGAACAATTTCCTTCTCATAAAAGGGGGAAATAGGTTTGTCTATAGCGCTAATTGCGTTCTGAGTCATTGTCATTTGGAACTCAAAAAAGTAATCCCCCTAACAATTACTTATATTTATATTTTGCTTGACAGGTAAAACAGAAACCGCCCGTTGGCTACATAAATCCGTTAGTCATATAAGCCTGCAATTTGAACGTTTTTTTCCCTCACTCACAGCAAAACCAAAATTCACTCTCTGCTACAACAGGATGAGGTGGATCCCACTTGTTCCCTGGATTGTGCCGAATCCCTGATGGGTCTCATTACCTCAGTCCTCTGCACTGCACCCGTAATCACTGCCATTTCGTTCCTTTATAACCCAACAAAACCCAAATTGCATCATTCAGAACCTCCTCAATCTTTGTGAGGACGGATGGATAAATTAAAGCTTTCAAAGGACTCTGAAGGGTTTCCAAGCCACCTTACAGTAGAAGCGGCAACAGTAAAGCCTCAATTCCCATCTGTGTTTCAGGATCGCTTTATTCCTCCCTCTCAGAGCCCGGATATCGTACACAACGTCAAGTTCAACTCAGAACGAGACGAAATGGCTGCTCGTGATCTACGTGAATTCTGAGTCTCCAAATACCTTTCTGCAGCACTTAATTTACTCCAAGAGAAATAATACAAAGTCATCAAATCCAAATACGGGATGATATGGGATAGAACACAAAAGTCGTGAGTATGCTAAGACATAAGGCTCCAAATAAGTTAACCACTCGTATCACAGACCCTCAAGTGGTGCACTTGTCCCATGACGGACGCTTCCGTGGAAAACCTGGAACGAGTACTCATCTGACATCGCCACCACTGATTACATCTGCATTTGATGAGGTCTTCCCACCTATAATCGTGAACGTCATGCCCTGACGTGTACAGACAGTTACTGAATCCCCGGGAAGGCAGCCTGCTCGGGTTTATCCACCTGATGAACAACAGGCACTGGTTCTGATGGCGTCTCACGAGTGCAGAGCATCGCAGTGGTTAGGCCACACGCAGCCCTGGGTTTCCGTCCCTGATTCAAGTGGAATGATGATGCAGCCGCAGGAAGAGAATCCCACTGATCTCTGAGGGGGGAACACCCTCGCTGAGATTAGTAATGCATTCTGTGGTTTGTTTTTCTTCCCAAAGTCTTACCAGGGAAGGAGGCTGGAGACGCCCAGAGGGTCCCTAGTCCAACCTATTCCCAGATTCTGGGACTTTTATCTTCTTATCGTTTCTCTAAGCCTCATTCGTCAGATCTACTCAAGGCAGGATGGGAGAGTCCCACAAAGGTATCTCCTTATGGTTCAGTGACCTGAAAAATAACCCTAGAGAATGGCTGGAATCAAAAAGACAAGAGATAACAAGTACTGGCAAACGGGTGGAGAAAAGGGAACCCTCGCGCGCTGTTGGCAGGAATGTGAGTTGGTTCTGCCAGTCTGGAAACCAGTATGGAGGGCCCTCAAGAAGTTAAAACCAGAACTACCCTATGGTCCGGTAATTCCACTACGAGGCATTTACCCAAAGAAAACGAAAAGACTAATTCAAAAAATATGCATCCTTATGTTTACCTCAGCGTTATTTACAATAGCCAAGATATGGAGGTAACCCAATGTCCATCAATAGATGAATGGATAAAGAAGATGAGGTCTGTCTGTCTGTCTAGCCACACACATTGGCACATTACTCAGCCATAAAAAGGCATGAGCTCTTGTCATCTGCCACAACATGGATGGTCCTAGAGGGTATTATGCTAAGTAAAAGAAGGCAGTGGAAGACAAAAGCCATATGCTTTCATTATATGTGGAATCTAAAAAACAAAACAAAGAAAGAAAAAGCAGAAATAGACCCATAAACACAGAGAACAAACTGGCAGTTGACAGAGAGGAGAGGTAGGGGGATGGGCGAAACGGGTGGCAGGGAGTGGGGAGTGGGAGATACAGGCTTCCACTTATGGACGACTGAGTCACGGGGATGAAAGGCACACCTTGAGAGTATTGCACTCGTGGTGAGTGTCGCATGACATACGGATTTGTCGAGTCCCCATGCTGTGTGCCTGAAACCCATGTAACATTATGCCTCCTGTACTTCGGGTCAAATAAAAATAATAATAACCCCAGATTTGCCTGCTGGGAGAGAGCTGGCTACTCTTCATTAAACCGGATCTTTGAAGAAAGGCAAAGCACTTTTGTTTTCTGGAGGGAATGACATGAATTTCTTCCATAACCATATTCTTATATGCATTCTTCACTCACTGATGAGAACCACCGTGGGAGCCGCCCTCCTTGGTCACCCAAAAGCTCTGCCACTGTCCCTTCTCCCTTTTCGCCCGACAACATAGACCTTCTGTCCTCCAGTTAGAAGTGTCTGCTTGGCTAAAGAGATGTAAACAGTTTTCTGGGTGGCTCCTGGCAAGAAGGTTTTCCTCCTCAATAAAAGAGGGTGGTCGGAATAGGGACCCTCCCCGCCCCCCTGGTACTGCCCCCTCCAGTCTTCTGCACTCAGTTGTGTGCGGACCGGAGGGCTCACAGCTGCCATGACCTCTTTGTGGCCACGACAAAAAAGGGTACAGGCCTGCAGGGATACAAGCAGGACCCTCACAGCACAGAGCTGCTGAACAGAACCAGGACGCGGACAGAAACCCCAGTGTCCCCCTTTCTGTTGGGAAATGTCACATAGCCAAGTGTTGTAACACATGCAGTCATGCCTGGGGTTCCTCCCCTTGCTGGCCCCCTGCAGGGGGAGGATTCACTAGCACCAGCTTCTTCCTGGACAGCATGTCGGGGTTCAGAGTGACCAATGCGGGGCTCCTGAGAGGTTCCAGTAAGCTGTTACTACAGGGGAAACCGGAGCACCTAACATACACCTAACCTTCAGAAAAATCACAGCTGCCTATGGCTCAGCACCCACAAAAGGTGTCATTAGGCTTTCCCGTGGATTCTCTTGTTTACTGTTGTCTCAGATTCGAAGGGGAAACACTTGGACTTTCCATTGACTTTTATACTTTCCTTCCACAAGAGTGTTGGCAGGAAGATGTGTTCCAACTCTCAGAAGCCCCTCCTGTGCGGAGTGAAGAAACATGTCTTCGGAGATATTTCTCCCTCCAGGGTCGCTAAAGCCACCAAGGAGCAGCCCGGGGCCCAAACAGGGAGGTGAACACCGCGGCTCTAACAAAGCAAAACATTAAAACTCATGTGTATCAGCACTTGGTACTCAAAGTGCTTTCAATTTTCTTTTTAATGTTTATTATTTATTTTCGAGAGAGAGAGAGGGCGAGCGCAAATGGAGGATGGGCAGAGAGAGCGGGAGACACAGAATCCGAAGCAGGGTCCAGGCTCTGAGCTGCCGGCACAGAGCCCGATGTGGGGCTCGAACTCAAGGACCTCGAGATCATGATCTGAGCCGAAGTCGGACGCTTAACCGACTGAGCCACCCAGGCGCCCCTCAAAGTGCTTTCCAATATTCAACGTCACTACCCTAAAAAGCAGACCCCCTAAGAAGCAGACCTTGATTTGGTGTCAAAAGAGCCAGTCTGGGATCCCCATCCGGCCAGAGCCACCATGAGCCATGAGCTGCCCAGCGAAAAACCACTAGCTCACAGGAGGGGCTGCACAGGGCTACAGCGGCAGGTGCGGGTGCCCAGGGCACACGTAAGGAGTGAAAACACAAGTAAACACGTTCCACCTTGGATGGACACATACAACTTTGCACTCCGAGTATCTGGGAAGAAACTAATTTTCAATACACATATATATTTTTATTGGGATTGCACCTAGGAGGGCCCGTGGTTTTGAGTCCTAACCCAGCCTGACCGGGAGATGCTCCCCAAAAAAACAGATGATGGGAATTTGACTCCATGTTTATCAACCTTGTCTATCAAGGCAGGGGCCAGCAACATTTCAGATGATATTATCCAGAACTCCACGTTGGGAACAGAACACAAGAAAAACAGGCTCATAAAGCATGTTCCCTTTATCTTGCAGCCTGTGTTGATTGTTGGGACCCCGTATGTGGTTTGTTCTTTGCTTCGATCCAGGGGAAGAAAACAACATGAGGGAAATAGGCAAATGTATTCCCCACAGTCTCACAGGTTTCTTCCATGTTCCTTTCTTACTGTTTTTCTTCCCCCGCGTCCGCCGACGGCCCCCTCGTGCCAGCATCCCTATCGTTTCAAAATCACTCTGCAAATCCTAGTCACTTCCCGCTTTTTATTTTGATAACCCTTTGGTGAATTCAATCATCTCCAAAAATCAAAGCGACTACACAAACCACGGAAAAGACCGAGCAAACCCAGAGAGAGTCTTGCGGGTTTTGAGCACATGAAGAGCTTAATGTTGCCACTTGAGGGCGCTATGGGAGCTCAGAAGCGCACGTCTACTCAGCCCAGGCAGGTGAAGGGAATGCATTTCTGCATTCAGTGCTCGCTCCGGAAAGGAGCAGCCTTAGGAGACTTTTGTTTCCTACCAAAGGGCAGACTGCTGCTCTATAAACGTTTTAAATGCTCTCAGAAATATTAAAGTCAGGTCAGTAAATGAACCATAATTCTGTCTTCTCATTTATTGCAGATTTGGATACTCCTGGGGGAGAGGGAAGGGCCAATCATGAGCTCAATTTCCATTCATCATGGAGGTCAGGCATAGCCTATGGATGGCTTTGTGTGCCAAGAGTTGTGGGGTCCAGAAGGGACCCTCGATCACCTTTAGCCTCTTTTATCCACGGCGCCCCCGTGAGGGGGAACCTGAACTGGCATCCAGGAAGTGGGGGCGCAGGAGGGAGCCACGGAAAGGGAGAGGTGGACGCGACCATGAGCGAGCCTTATTTGGCCTGGATTGGCTTATTCTACCTCCCATTCCTCCCTCCTCCAGCTCCTCCTCCTTCCAGGATCAAAAAGAATCCAGAAAGAAGAGGCTGTGCTGGGATAGCAGACACCCTTTCTGGGGGAACAGGAAATAAATCGGGGATACCGGAGGGTACCCTTACGACGGCCACCTCTGCACAAGTCTGCTCGGAGAGCGCGAACTTTAGGTTCTTTGTAAAGTTATTCCCTAATTTGGAAAAAGCAGCTTTACGATTTCTTTTCCATCATATTTTAAAACATGCCTGTGTCTCTATAAATGGGCAATGGATCTGGGATGCTAGGACATCTACGGGTCCATGAGACACCTCCATTAAGCACTCTGAATTTATTTATAAACTTTTGATCCATGAAGGGTTTTGTCGATGAGTAAGAACAGATTCAATGGTGGAGGGAGCTTTATTATACCATGTTTTCCATACAGCATCTCACTTAGTTTTAGAAGGCGCGTGGTGTGGGCGTCACAGAATTGGGATCCCAACCCAGTTCTGAGTGCTACATGGGACGGGAACACGCACCCTGGTACTCCGTACGTCTAATGCTGGTATTTTGATGAGTCATGCCCCGAGGCACATCGCAGGAAGTTGTGAGGTTAATTGCCAGATGGCACAACCATAGCCTTACATCAAAGCCACTCCCTCCAAGAGGCCTTCCATGATATTCTAGACGTTACTATCTGTCTTGTGGAATGCTTATAACACGTAAGTACCTGTTTCAGAGAACACACAACCCTCTACCTCGCACTGTTCGTTCATTTCTTCACGCAGCACATGTTACTGAGCGCTCGCCATGGCCGGTCATGTCTCAGCTCCCCCGTCAAAAGCCCCTTAGTGAGAAGAGACGTGCCTGACCAAGGCTCACACAAGGAGCCCCGTGGCATACAGAGCAAGTGTTCAAGTGAGAAGAAAGAGGAAGTTCACTGAAGCCACACTTGTCTCAGACACGTCTCGGTCTTCACGGAGGCGGCCTACTAGAAGATTCCATGTGGGAGTCCGCTGGGAGGAGCTCTGACTGGCGCTCCCTCGGACACCAGGGAGAGGAAAAGGCTCTTCTGTTCACAACAGCGCTTTCAAACAGCGTGGACCACGATCCTGCAGTGGGTCGTGTTATTTATGAAACTGGTATCTGATTATAGAGAAACACTGGAAAAATCCGCCGCACTGTGTGATGAGGGAAACAAAGGCAAGAGAAATGTGACGTAAATTAAATGTCCATGCAGCTCGCAGCTCCCCGGTAGACCCCTGAAACACGCAGAGCGTGACCTTCCTCAAGCTGACTCATGGCTGCCTTCCTTCCTTAATGATTTTGTTTTATGAGACTAAAAGTAACTTATCTTTTTAGTATGAAATTTATTGTCAAATTGGTTTCCATGCAACACCCAGTGCTCATCCCAACAGGTGCCTCCTCAATGCCCATCACCCATGAAAGTAACCTTACCTTAACAGCAGCTAGCCCCTCAAGGTCCTGAGAGCTTTGCTTCCAAATTCCTTAGAGATTTACACTATCCCTAAGCCCCACTAAAAGTATATAATCACTTTTTTTTTAATGTTTGTTTTTGAAAGACAGGGAGAGATAGATCGCGAGTGAAAAGGGACACCGAGAGGGAGACACAGAATCCGAAGCAGCTCCAGGCTCCGAGCTGTCAGCACAGAGCCCGCTGTGGGGCTCAAACTCACAAATCGCGAGATCATGACCTGAGCCGAAGTCACACGCTTAACCGAGCGACCCAGGCACCCCTATAATCAGTCACTCTTTACAACCCCAGTGCAGCTCTTTCTGCCCATGGGTCCTGTCCCCACGCTTTAATAAAATCACCCTTTTGCACCAAAGACGTCTCAAGAATTCTTTCTTAGTCATTTGCTCAAGAACCCCATCACTGTGTGTTTTCATCCTGCATGCACGTCGGGCTCTTCCCGGATGGACAGACTATCCTGCTGGATGCCTCCCTGGATGTCCCCCTCCACCCTCCCAGGGCACAGGCTCCTTGAGTGGGGAGATTGCTTCTGTCTGCTTCACTGCTCTTAACCCGAGTCTGTCGCGGGGTGTGGGATACTGGAGTCGAGCAGTAATACCAGCCGCGTTCAACGGGTTACTCATTTATTCACCTAGTAAGCCATTTTAATTACAGCATCAGTGATTCTTTAAAAACACATCTATAAATATTTGCTTCAAGGGCTACCTGTAAACCTCAGAGAAATACACGTGGCTCCAGGCCAGAGCCTGAGGATAAGCCCGCCATGCGGTCCTGGGAGACTTTCGCTGTTGGCTTCAGACAACGATTCTGTCCCCGTGAACACCTGAGAACACTAGCAGGGAAAAGGAATTCACAGAACGTAGACGGACTGAAATCGTTCCTCTGAGGTACCGGCCAGGGTCAGAGTTGGTGCTGGTCAATCACCTCCCTCTTCGCTGTCTTCCTACCAACTCCAAGGTGCGGCCGTACAGCTTACTCACCGAGTTTGCAATTGACGTGATTTTCCACCCAGCCCGGGGATTTCCAAATGTCTGCATCAAGACTCCCGGGTCTGACTCAACCCTGAGCTGGAAAAGGCTAAGACGGTGCAACGTAACAATATTATTTAGTTTTGAATATTCTCAAATAAATTGTGTCTTGATCTCCTGTTGCCATGGGATAGAATTCCTAACGAGATGGCTGATGCCTGGGCACGCCCACCAAAGGTGTGCCTGCTGGGTCTCTAGATGCCAAGGAATGTCACCTGCGCATTGGGGCATACAGCCTGGGTGAGTGGAGCAGACGTCGGCGCTGGGGTTGGCATGTTCCTGTCACCACGCCATCTCACGACGCACGACGGCTTTTCCACGGACACTGCAGTACAGCAAGTGACTGCAAAGGTAGCAACTCTGTTCAGAAATCCTGTTTCCTAGTGGAAAATATCTCTTGCTTGAATGAGCAGAATACTTGCAACACGGATCAGCCATCTGTTCTCTGTTTCTTGTCCTACTTCCCAGAGAAGGGTATAAATGGTGCCCAGAGTACGATCCACACGTGTGCGATCTGAGCCGGGGCTCTCTCCACGTCTCACACGCCCGTGAATAATGGAGCCCCACAACTGGATGGCTCCACAAAGGGCAGAATGAAACCCCTCACTCAGGGCCTCCACATTGCTGTAGGCAAGACATCCGAAGCTCAGTTTCAAATACATTTCTCACTGGAGACAGGCATTAACACCCATTCCAGAGGATTGTTAAAAGGATTTAGAAAACTTATTATACGATGTTCATTTTAACACACACACATGCACACACACTCACAAGCAAGTTATCCGTTGGCTTTCCATCAGGCTCCCTGGTGCGACATCATTACTGTCCTTTCGGCCAATGGGTTCGCGTATATATGACAGCCTGTCCATGTTCTAAATGCTTCGTGTTTGCCAAGGTATCCAACCAGGAGAGCGGCCCTGCTATTTTCAACAGTACAGCTGATAAATATAATGCATGGAAGGTGCGTAAAGGGCGAGTGGTACCACAGTGATCAACAGAAATAATCTTTGCAGGTATCTACGGATGAGACAAGATTAAAAAACATTCATTCTGTGCCTTTGCTATAATTCCGAGCTTCTTGATGCTTTTATGTGTTCCATATGGCCTTTCTAAGTGTGTTTATATTGATAAATGCTTTCTGGATAAAAGCATCACGCTAGATGATCAGTACTTATAGACAGCATTCGTCCATCAGAAGCTGGAGGTCTCAATCCCTCGTTTAACTACCATCGTCACAAGTGTCTCCTGCAAGGAAAAAGGAAAAAAAAAACTTTTTGCTCCAAAAGGGGCAGAAAAGGAAATAAAGTAAATGAGTAGTGTAAGGGAGCCATCACTCAGGCTTGTGTTACTGGCTCATTATCTGTAATGAATGAAGGGATTCACGTAATTTCACATTGAGAGCCACACTAATTATTGCACCATTGTATCGCCGCTCTATATGATAGGTGATGGATTCTAGAGGGCAACTTATTCACTTTACTTATTTATTTTCAAGTCTCAAAGTGAATCCATTACTTTACCACTCCATAATTCTTTCCTAACGGAGGCTTTTCACTCTGTCGCTCAGAGACAGCACATAAGAATACATCATCCGCCAAAGCTAATGATTATCCTGTGAGCCATCTCGTCACAAAAAACAGTGAAGACTTGACCCCCCCTCCCCAAATGCAGACCCCGGGAAAAACTCTTAAGGTTGTAAATCTTAGGATACAAAGGGGTTGCTGCATCCAGGGCGCCCAGGATTGGGTGGGAAACCGAGATCTGGGAGCTGATCAAGTTGAAGTTATGGACGTTGGCCACTGATATATGTCTTAGCCTCAGAAAAGATCAGTTCTCTAAGTCTGGATTGCATAGGGATGGGACTTTGAATTCAACCAATGATTAGGACTGACCAAATCAATGGACTGATCTTCTCAATTTTCTATTGCTTGAGTCTTTAAGACACAAAAGCAACCTTCAAGTAAGTGGATGACAGAAGCAAAGGAGAATGAAAGCAAAAGCAAAAATTAGGTGGCTCTCCAGCACCAGGAGGGGTGAAGGGGGGCTCTGACACACCCAGGAGAGGTGAAGGGGGGCTCCAACATGCCTCAAAGGGGTGAAGGGGGGCTCCAACATGCCCGGGAGGGCTAGTTTCATGATCTCAGACATTGGAAAGTGGCTTCGTGTGTATTGATGACTGTCGCCAGAACGAATTAGTAATGCATACAAATAAAAAGTTACATGTGGCATTGCACTATGTGAGCGCCAAAACAAATTCTATCTTGACTTAAGTCAAAAGCAGGCTAAAGAGGAAACACTGATCCCAACAGCCACACACACACACACACACACACACACACACACACACACACACGAGGGAGGAAGGATGGGAGTCACCTGCATTTGCTTCAGGGACCCTGGCTGTAGCAAAGGGGACCATGGGACTCTCACTGTTGTGCAGAAGTGGTCCAAAGGCACATTAAGGTTCCGGAGCCATAAATGTGGTTCACACCCCACTTCTTCATCTGTATTACCCTTTGACAAGTCTCACTTCCTCCCTGGATTTCAGTTTGCTCGGCTACAAATCTGAAGGGCTGGGACAGGGCAACATTGAGGCTCTTTCCTGCTGTGAGCACCAGGAAATGTACCATAGGCAACAGAAACCCGTCTGACTTTGAGAGCATCAGACCAGGTACATCTCTGTCTTCAGATAAAAATAAAGATTGTTCCGTTTCTGAGCAGGAACAAACTCAGCCTGACAACGGTTATGTAGAAAACTCTGGGTTATTTAGTTGGCCCCACACTTAATAAGACATCACTTAATGCAGCTTTGAACACCCACTACTAAAATTGCTGGGCTCCCATCGTTCAAGGTAATCATCTCAGTGAGCTTTCCACCAACATCATCACGGCAGAAATACTCCAGTGTCTCCATAACAATGTACCATTTGATGCCTATGAAGAAACTCTAATTCACCAATTTTACTCAAATCGCAAAGGGGTCCAGAAACCCCATCTCCCAAGAATAAACTGAAGAAGCCACGTGTAATAAATACTGCTTGTTCTCGTTTGCGTAAGAACAGGCACCAGTAAGAAGAGGCGCTTTGAGTCAGTATGTAGGATATACGTCAAGATCCTGCCAGTTTCCAAAAAGAGCCGTGTTCGTGAACATGCTATTTTCTAGAAAATTAATCAACCACGAAATGGGGGCAACCACTGGTTTAGCTCACAAATTCATTCAAGGAGACAAACACAACTGCACCACGGATACACGGAGGTGAGAAGACCGGAGATACAAGGTCACCTCTTCGTGGGGATGATTTAGAGCCTTGCGGGAAACGTGTGACGTTGGGGTCAATAATAAGGAACCATCTCTCCACCACCGGGTTGTGAGGAGGGAGACCCATCGCGTGTTGAATTTAAACAGCAACACTGACGCTGGAGGCGGCCTCCCAGCCAATTCTGTCTGACCTCCTTCACTGGAAGACAAGGGGACAGCCTGGGAATACAAGGAGGCTTCTCTACAGAGTCAAATCCCCATGCAGAGGGACGGAAAGAGAAAGAATGACCGAGTGAGACTGAGAGAGACAAAGGCAGGGAACAAACATTTTCTGTTTCCTTAACTGCAGACGCCTAGGCCCCAAGGACAAAGCCGAAGGCGGGTGGGCAGGTATGTATGTATTTATTTCAGAACACAGTTTAGTGAGGCCACAACATATAATAGAGTAGTTAAATATCACACCCCCTGGAGTCTTAGAGCCGAAACGTCTGGATTCAGATTCTATCTCCCTCACTCCCCTCACTGTAGGGTTTTGGGCAAATGCTTTAATGACTCTGTGATATACAGGTAAGGCACTTCCTACACTGGCTCCCTAGGTACTTGGCTGTGATTGGTGGCATTACCGGTTGGGAATGCCTCTGAGCCCCCGAGGGCATAAGGGAAAGAGCCTCCTTACACTGCCCCGCAAAACAAAAGGGAGTTTTAGAAAAAGGGTGGAGACAAGGACTTCTTTAGAAACAAATGAAACTTGAACATTTAGAACAATCTGGTAAATAAAGCCTGTGTCTCTTCTCTCAGAATCGTATATCTGGATATAAAAAACAAAATCCACTGGGTTATAAAGGAAACCATTATTTTAAAATACAGTTATAAGCACACAAAACAATAAAATATATTTATACTGATTAACGATTCACAATATAATAGGCAGGTTCAAGTCAAGTTCTGTTTTTAAAGATGTGTCGGATTGGCTTAGCTAGGTTCATAACATTTAATGGCGGGGTTGTCCTTGACAAGGGCACACGCCCATCAAGCTGGACATCGAATTTTCACTTTTTCATCTAGAGGACTGGAAGAATGGAACTCCTGTTTTGAAAAGGTACACAGTCGGGGCGCCTGGGTGGCTCAGTCAGTTAAGCGTCTGACTTCAGCTCAGGTCATGATCTCACAGTCTGTGAGTTCGAGCCCCGTGTCAGGCTCTGTGCTGACAGCTCAGACCCTGGAGCCTGCTTCAGATTCTGTGTCTCCCTCTCTCTCTGCCCCTCCCCCTGCTCATGTTCCGTCTCTCTCTGACTCAAAAATAAATAAAAACAAAAAAAAAATAAATAAATAAATGAAAACGTACACAGTCATAAGCAGAATGAAAGTTTTCACAAATCACGTCATAAGGAAAAGGTATCCTGGTCTCCAGAAGCACTTAATTTTGACTTAAAGTCCAATGGAATAAACCTGACTTGCAGTCTTGTGGCTAAAAGACCATGGAGCATAGAATTCCCTGTGATTCACGGATCTACCACTATTCCATTAGAATTAATTTCATTCCTCCTGATGATAAAATATAATAGAATGGGGGGAAAAAAGGAACAGAATTACCTGAGATTGGCCAGCTCTGACCACATGTTTGAGCAAGTGCAGACAGCCCCAAAGCCTAGGCTTCAGACAACGAGGATTCTGAGTTAACGGTGAGAGTAACCTACATTGTGTGGTATCTTCAACTGCCATTATGATATGAAAATATCTGTGATTTCTACTGGTCACAGGTACTGACAAAACTATGCCTACAGACATACTGAAGGGAAGCTATGTTTCAGTTCGGCAATGGTAAAAATAATTACGGCCTTTTTTATTTCATTCCAGTTCATCCAAGAGCCCCTGAAATCCCACATTAAGAAAACTTGCTTTCGAGTCCAAGAAGGAGAGGTCTGGGTCTAAGGAGTAAGACAAGGCTTCCCCGCGATGAGGAAGATCCAGAAACTTCAGGAACAGAGAAGCCTGGTCCTGGACATAAAGACTCTCCTCTGTTTCTTTAAAATTTTAGTTGGGGGAAGGGCGGAAGGGGGTCAAAAGAGACGAACTCCCAGTTAAAACAGCAATAAGGACTCTCGGGATGTGATGCACACGCAATATGGCGACTACAGTTAATGTTGCTGTCTTCATATGTAGGCAAGGGGTTAAGAGCATAGGTCCTCAGAGTTCTCTTCACAAGGGAAAAACACCTTTCCCTTTTTCTTATTGTATCTGTGAGATGATGGAAGTTAGCTAAACTTACAGTGATAATCGATTCGCAACATTTCTAAGTCAAATCATTAAGCTGTATGTCTTACAGAGTGCTGTATGTCAACTAAATCTCAATGAAAGTAGAAAAAAAAAATGTGAACAAACACTTAGCTGGCGAGACCTAGTCCACACCTCGTCATTGTGTTGGTGGTACCTCGGGGTGTAAACAGGAAGGGGTCGTATTCCCTGTGGGGGGCAGAAAGGACAGGAGGGGGAGGTCACAGCCTTAAAGAGCAAGGCTAGGCCCCGAGCGGGCGGAGACGTCCAGTAGACGGCCTCAGACCACTGGGGAGCCGGGGAGGGGGCTTGAGTCAAGCTGCTTGTATACAAACGTCCCGGAGACACTCAGATACTCCACACTATTGCAGAGTTGGCAAGGTGGAAACAACGGGGGCTGCTTCCAGAAGGAAAGCAATGGGTAACAGATGAGGCTGTGTGGCCAGTCACCAGGGACAACCAGAAGGGAGTTTCCAGAGGGCCCAGCTGTGGCCTCAAGGGGAAATCCTGGTGCTAAGGCCGAGAGAGAGTTCCCCAGGCATGCAGGCAGGGCAGTGTCCTGAGGTGGGGGGTCAGACCCAGCCAGGGGTGGGAAGAAAGAGCCTGCACACCTCGCAGGAACTGGGGCTGAGGCCTGGCAGACAGCACAGGGGCCAGGATTCCTTCACCTGACCCGTGTGCTTTCAGAGACATCACCTTTTACAGCCTCTGAGCAGCAGGAACACGGCTGGAGATGTTGGCTCGCTCGGGTATGTCCCCAAGGCGTGGGAGCCTCGGCTTCTGGGTCACGACCTACAGAGCCAGGACCAGGCTCAGGTGCCAACTCCCAGGTGGACGCTCCTGCCATCCCAAGAAGGCACGTCTCCCAGGGCACCGTGCGGATGAAGGAAAGGAAGCGAGCGACGCCTGACGTTTGGGTGGATTCCATCGGGAAGGCGTCAGTAACATTTCAGAGAAACGTGGCTCAGGAGCAGAGAAACGGCCAGGAACAGAACTTATTTTTTGACGTAGACCATTTCCAATCCTCCAGTGCACTGTCCCAAGGAAGAAAAGGGCCTGAAGCCGTGTCTCTCACTTAAATTTGAGTTAGAAAATTGCTATTTGGAAGTTTTTCGGAGGGAAACTCCCTAGGTCAGGATGGGTGCTACGGTGCAGCCCTATGAGCTCTCCCCAGAGCCAGGCCCCGGGACGTGGTGCCCCCCTGCAGAGGCGGACCTCTGAGGTTTGGGGGATTCTGCTTGACAACATACCGTGGGGTTCTCACTCCGCACATTAAAAGCGCGCTAGGGCCGCAGCTGGGCTGGGCTGGGCTGGGCAGCCGTGTACACGCGAGGCGGGGCCGGGGACACAGCAGGAGCCCCCGAGTGTGGGTCAGGAGGCATTGCACCTGCTGCACGTGTGGGCTGCACAGCCCTGTCCCATCGGACAAAACCCGGGCCGCCCACCTCGAAGAGACGAGGCAGGTGGACAGCTGCCCTCACGTCCAGGGCGCAGGAAGAACCACAGAAAGAAACACGCACCACGTGGGAGTTCAAGAGATGGAGACAAATTCGCTAGAGCTTTGTGTGAGGAGGAGGCCGGGAGAGGGTGCTTCTGGGGGACAGGGAACGAAGAATTTAGCACCTTGATGAGACGAAGACGGGAAAAGCCATCTGCCCAGGTGAGCAAGGGCCAGGGGGAGACGGAGACAGAGAGAGAGCAGAGTCCAGGGCCTCTGCCGGCAGCCAGGCTGGGAGCAAGGGGAGCCAGCCCAGGGGAGGAGGCCGAGAGCCCGGCCAGGGAGGGGCGGGCAGAGCACTGGGGACCAAACTTCACAGGCAGGCTTCAGAGGACCAAATCGCGCTGCTGCAGGGGGAGAGCACAACTTAACCGGAAACACAGGTGCAACGCCCCGAAATACAAGAGCTAAACGAGGCATCGCGGATTGTCTAGTGAAAGCACAGACCCAGTTCCCCCTGGAAATAAGAGCGAGGGGGACAGAAAACGGAAGCGTACACAGTATCCAGGTCAGGAGTTTGAGATTCCGGACACTGTTTAAGAGGAGAAAATATTGTCAATATGCAGGGATTTGTGCTTAATAAGTGAAATATGGAAGTTATTTTTCCTCCGACTGAAAGGCATATGGCTGGGAGGGTGACAGGTGATATGTATAGAATCATTTGTACTCTGAGAAAAAAGACAGAGGCACAAAATCATCCACACGTATAGCCTTTCCAGTAAGGAGGGTGGTGCGGGGAAAGAAATTTCATTGGGTTTCAGAAAAAAAAAAAAAAAAAAAGGAAAAGGTTGAAGATGGATAAAAGGAGACTGGTGAGACCAAATATTTAGATTGAGGTCTATAAAAATGCAGGATTGAGAGATGCTTCTTTGGATTCAAGAGTAAAATGTGTTGAATGTAGATTTAGAGGAGGAAATCTCAGAGTTGACAAGCTTTACAGTCAGGAAAGATCAGAGCATGTGAACATTTACAGGCAGGTGTTACCTCTTCGGATCACACTATGGCAAGGGCTACAGTCAACTGCTCAAAACCTAAGGAAGTTAGCACCGCATGCACAAGAGGAAGTCACTGATGGCCGAGAAAAGGTGAAAAGTCAAAGCTTTCTTGGAGCAGGATGGATTCTTTGGGAGCAGAGTGTCCCATAAAGAACTAAGGTCCCATCTCGGGACCCCTCGCACACCAGCAGATGCCTCCATTGTTCTTACAGAAACTGGGCTACTTTGGTGGATGGGGGAGGGAGGGAACCCACTGGTGGTCTCTCCCTTCACCTGCCCTCAGCCCCGGGACAACCCGAGGCTCCCAGAATGCACCATGTGGGGGCACAGTAATTCTCAAGCCAGGTATCATTGGAAACTGATTACGACGACACATAAAACCTGGGAGAATTGAGGAAGTTGCCAATACATGACGATGTGTAGAAAAAGTAAAGGTGTCCATAAAGATTCAGACACTGTTATTAGCTAATAGTTCTCAAAAATTCTTCTCTACCTCCTGATGGGAAATGAGCTGGCAGTATGGGAGAGATTATTTGCAAAGACGCGGCATTACATCCTTGATTTTTAAAGTAATCGTGCTGTGTTTAACTTCCTTTCGAACTCCCTCGTCATAATTACATTCCAAAGCTTCTACTACGAACCTCTCGGTACTATCTTTCCAAAAAAAACAAGGAAAGCTAAGAGCAAGCCCCACTAGGACATGGGGAATGGAGGGAGGTGGTTGTTAAACTTTCTTTTCATGCCTCCTTTTTGAATTTCATATTGATTTTCATTCACGTGGACTCAGCAGAGGTAATCTCATTGGTTTACAATGTACCATAATTAGAAATAATTTAAAACATTAAGCATCACTGAGGTCCATATTTAACGGACAGAAGAGACCCAACTGAAAGATCTTGGAAAAGTCAGAAGTACCTTTGAAGATAAAGTTCAGAATAAGCCCTAATGTTTTACACCACGTTTGTGCCACTGTCTCCCTTGATTGAAACTGAGACAGGGTAGGGGCTGGGTAGTTGAGTCTGTTAAGCTTCCGACTTTGGCTCAGGTCATGATCTAGCAATTCATGAGTTTGAGCCCTGCATCGGGCTCTGTGCTGATGGCTCAGAGCCTGGAGCCTGCTTTGCATTCTGTTTCCTGCTCCCTCTGCCCCTCCCCTGCTCCCGCTCTCTCTCTCACTCTCTCTCTCTGTCTCAAAATAAACATCAAAAAAATTAAAAATTAAAAAAAGAAACAGGGTAAAATATTTGGTTTCTATTGCTCTTGCCTAGTGAAACCCACCGATGGCACTTGAACAAGTGTCCAAAAACCATTGTTGTCAGAAACAGAGAAAAGGCCATTTCTTCCCACCATCTCACTTAAAAAGGGAGTCATTTAGTGTGGACCCTCCACTGCAGCCTGATACCCCATGGTCTAGTCGTATTTCAGGCTCAACCTTGGTGTGTGTGTGTGTGTGTTTCCGGTAAGCTCCATTAATTTCTCAGTTCCTATCTCTGCATCTAAGTGGGGGGTCCCTGAGACCACCCTAAGGCTTGATGAGTCACTAGGATTCACAGGACTCGGAAAAGCCCATATATTCACAATTATGACTTATTGCGGCCAAAGGATACAGATTAAAGTCAGAAAAAATAAAAGGTACATGAGGCAGAGTCCAGGGGAAACCAGGTGTCAGCTTCCAAGTGTCCTTTGCTAGTGAAGTCTCGTGGACACATTGAATTCTTCCAGAAACCATGTTGCCAACCAAGGGAGCTCACCTAAGCCTCGGTGTCCAGTGTGTTTATTGGGGGTTAGGGACATAGGCACGTAACCCCTACATGACTCGCTTCAACCCTTCAGACTCCCCCAAAGCAAACTCAGGCTGCCACCATCGATCACACTGTTGGGATAACCCAACTGATCGAACTGGTACCGTGTGGCGCAAGGTCCCCGGTAACAGAAACACTCCTACGGGGCAGAATGTTCCATGAGCTGGGAGCCCATTTCCCAGGAGCCTGCCAGGGCCAGTCCTGAAAACAGGTCTTCCCAAGGAACGTGCATGGTTTGAGTAACTCAGGCCTGCTGGGTTGTCATCCCTCTTCCTTTCCACACTCAAAAAAAGGCTCCAAAGTTGTCAAACTTTAGCAACTGAAATCTATCACATGCAATCCATTTAAATAGCAACGCAGGAAACATATGCTAAATCCACATGTAACAGACAGGGTTCCACAACCTAACTGTTCCTCTACTAGCTACTGTGCATGGGTGTTGTTTTTGTGTTATATTTTATTGCTCTAAGTTCGTCTTGTCCCGCTACATTTCATGGCCTTCGAATGTGTCACAGCGTGCACTGGAAACAATAAGTGTGCAAGAGACGGAAAGGTTTAAAGTGTTAAGGAAGGGGTGGCCATGCTCAGAACCAGGCAGGACTTTGGGTCACTGTCACAGTCGACAGGGGGAGGGCTGCGTAGATAAACACAATGGCGCTCCAGGATGGAAGGAGACTCTGGTTAAGTCCACACTGCCAGACTTTAGTGAAGGACACCATGTTCAGCAGCATCCCAACTCCTCCTCCTAGGGTATCCCCCTACCCCTCGACTACCCTCCTCACTTCTCTCCCCACCCACCAGACCGCACACACTCAGTGTGGCCTTTTCCTGGCTTCTGAGCTACATTTATTCTTCACCTCTAGACTTTCACTTGCTACCATCCCTTCTCAGTTGTAAAGCATAAAGGAAGAGAAAATAATCAGGGCACCTGGTTAGCATAAAACGTTACCGATAACCCAATGGTCACTGCTCATGGTATGAACATTTTTTAAAAGGGGCTTCCTACTTTAAAGCAGCATTTTCAACAAGAGCCAGATCATCGAAAGAGCCCAAACGTCCATCAGTTGATGAGTGGATAAAGAAGAGGTGGTTTATATATACAATGGAATACTACTCGGCAATAAGAACGAACGAAATCCTGCCATTTGCAACTACGTGGATGGCACTGGAGGGTGT
Source organism: Prionailurus bengalensis (assembly GCF_016509475.1). Lineage (NCBI taxonomy): Eukaryota > Metazoa > Chordata > Mammalia > Carnivora > Felidae > Prionailurus > Prionailurus bengalensis. The sequence goes on along the minus strand of NC_057348.1, from coordinate 164,994,426 downwards.
TATGCTAAGTGAAATAAGTTGGTCATAGAAAGATATCATATGTTCTTTCTCATATGTGGAATTTGAGAAACTTAACAGAAGACCATACGGGAGGGAAGGGGAAAAAATAGTTTCAAACAGAGAGGGAGGCAAACCCATAAGAGAGACTCTTAAATATAGAGAGCAAATTGAGGGTTGATGGGGTGGGGGCAGGGGAGAGGGGAAAATGGGTGATGGGCATTGAGGAGGGCACTTGGGATGAGCACTGTGTGTTGTATGTAAGTGATGAATCATGGGAATCTATCCCCGAAACCAAGGGCACACTGTATACACTGTATGTTAGCCAACTAGACAGTAAATTTAAAAAGAAAAAAAGAGAAAGAAAAATAAAGGAGGCATCCTAGGACCAATGCCTCAATGCTCACCCCTCTCCCCAAAATCATGACTTTGGGAATCAGGCAAGCTTGTGGGTGATAGGGTTTTCGACCCCACGGGAAGGCAAGGATCCTCAAGTCCTGACCTGTGGCTTAGTCCACACAGAGCTCTTGGGTGACAGTTTTAGCCAGAGGACCCCGGTTCTTGCCACAGAACTACAGGTTAGAAATGTTGGTATTACAAAATATCGGCGTGTAGCATCTCACGAAGACTTTGGTGCCTGGCCAGGTAAGAGAATGGAAGCAGGAGACTGAAAAGGGGAGCATCCAGAAGATCTGAAACTCACAGGGGCAGAAGTCCAGCTGTCGGGACTCCACGTGTGAAGACAGCATAATCATATAGGTAAGACTCAGCCGACGAACCTCTAAACAAGGATCACGTTGGGAAACCATAAAATGTACGAGCCAGGAGGGATTTCAGAAATTATGTAAACCAGAGAGAGCCGGTAGTGAATCTATACCCAGGAGTCCAATTTCCAGTTCAGCGTTTTCCCTAATGTTACATCCCCTCTCTGAGCCATCCCCTGAAGACCTCAGCCTGTTTTTTTCTAGTTGCCTATGTTTGGAAGGAAGCACTGGCAGAAAAGGAAAAAATGAAATCGATCACCTAATAAATCTGTTCTCTCTCCCACAAGCCCGGTCTTTAAGTACGCCCGGCAATTTATTCAATTACCATCAATCTTTTTGCAACATGATTTGTGGGTGACAAGAAAAATAATGCACAGGAAAGTGGTTTGGGTGCTGTTGATGCTCACGTATAAATATATCAACTCTTCAAATTCTCTGAATTGGGCGTCCAACAACGCACGCTGTTCATGGACTGACAGCTGGACTCTTTGCCAGGTTTGGTCTTTAATTCAAACGATAAATGCTGTGTTTTCTCCCTAACTCCTTCTCCACCATACTTTTTTTTTTTTTAAATACTTTATAGCTGAGGAGGAAATTATGCAGCCTGGTATACAGCTTTCTTTCCTGGCAGATGGAGTGACTATAAGCAGAAACTCCCAGAACAATCAGAATACCAAAGGTCACAGGGAAGCATTTAACAGTAGCAGAACTCAACCTAAAATCAGACAGGTAAGATGTCAAATGTTTTGATGTAATTTTTAATGTTTATTAATTTTTGAGAGAGAGAGAGAGATAGAGCACGAGCGGGGGAGGGTCAGAGAGAGAGGGAGACACAGAATCCGAAGCAGGCTCCAGGCTCTGAGCCGTCAGCACAGAGCCCGACGCGGGGCTCGAACTCACGAACCACGAGATCATGACCTGAGCCGAAGTCGGACGCTCAACCGACTGAGGCACTCAGGTGCCCCATGGATATATTCTTAACAGAGGCAAATATTTTATAATCATGTTCTCCATTTTTAAGTGGTGAAAACAATATAAAATACAGTGGGAGGAGGGTAAATCTTCCCGGTATCACAACCTGTTGTTAACAAATACAAAGACGATGTTTCAAATGTACCAATCCGTCAAGCCACAGGGCAAAGACCTATAAGCTTTTGTGATGCAAAACGGTCATGAAAAAGCATGCCCTTTTACTATGATTTGTGAAACGCAGATTGGAGCAGTGTGCATCTGTGTGTGTACGTGTGTGCACGCGTGTCTTTGTGTGTGTGCGTGTGCACTTGTGTCCCTGTGCGCCTGCACGTGTGCACGCATGTGTGTGCACCTGCGTGTGCAGAGCCGTCTCCAGACCTGATCCCGGAGGCACCACTCCTCCTGCGTCAGGTCCCGTAACTAGCTAGTGCCAGAGCTGGGGCCACAACTCCTAGTGGAAGTGAACCAAGTTTTCACAGGTGCCAAGGGTAAGCGTGTGCCTTTGCTGTCACAGAGCCAGGACTGGCGAAATCCACTCTAGGTATCCTGGAATCTCTAAAGGTCCACTCATGGAGTCCTGAGCCTTAAGTGAGACAGAGATTAGCCCACTGTGCAGGGGAGCCAAAGGGAATCCCGGTTTATGATCAGGACCATTATCTAGCGCCTTGGCTTTAAGAGGCTCCTCCCCCTGGAAGGGTAAGGGAACTGGTCCCGGGCCGACTCTTGGTCAGAAGCTGAGAAGCAGACAGCTGTCAACACCATAAACCACACGCGAGCCAGATGGTCGTAGGGATCTCCCTACCCTGTGACTTCTGATTGAGACAAGCTGTCTTTCCTGGGGGAAGTCCAAAACCCTCGCTGCGATGTCTCTGAATCCGGGAGGGTGTGTCCGTCATCCCTGGGGAGCAACTCTTTCCACTCCTGTCTCTTTGCCCAGGGTCAGATACGACCTTCGGCCTCTTCCTCAACCTCGTGCCCCGCACATACACATGGACGACACTCCTACGAAGCCACTGTTAGCCTACAAGACCTGGCTTAACATTTGAGGAGGGAGGGCTCAGGGCAGCCCACGCGTCTTCTATTTCCTCCTGTCTCCTGGCCTCTCCAAGGCCACACAAATATCGCCCCCTCCCCTTCCCACCCAGCATGGCATCACCATTTCTGTGTAGCTTGGGTCCTCCGTGTCTTACTTCCCACGTTCAAGCAACTCTTCAAACTCATCTTTCTAAAGAAAGTGCTTCCTCTTACTAAGAACAGGTCTGGTGGCCGATGTTGTGATAACTCATTATTTTTGTCTCCACGCAAAATAAAACGCAAGTGGCACTATCGTCATCACGGCCTCCCCTGCTCGACGTCTTCCGCCACCTTCCGCACCCATGCTCCAAGCCTGCTCATCTTTACCCACCTGTCAAGAGTGCTGGCGGGAACCTTTGGTGGCTCCGAGACTCCTCCCCTTGAGAGGCAGGGTCTAATACCTCTCCCTTGAAGTCTGAGCTGGCCTTAACTATCTGCTGAAGCAGCAGAATGCAGCCCACGTCGCTCTCGACCTCCAAGGCTGGTCCAGGAAGAGCCTTGCAGCTCCTGCCTGAGACCGTAGGCAGACGGTTTCAGGGGGACCCGAGCCACCATGCACGAGGACCCAACCACGTGCTGCGGTGACCACCCGGGCCTGGCTTCCAGCCATCCCTGCGGAGGCACCTGGGAGGGAGGACACTGGGGGCACCACCAAGGGACCTCCGGGGACGCCACATGGAAGAGAACTGCCCATGCAAGCAGTGCCGGAAACACGCACCCCTACAATTATTTAAAAAACAGTAAAATAATTATTTACAATAGCTACGTACGAGGCTCGTCGTTTATGCAGCCACAGATAAACGGAATAGAGAGGCTTAGGGCCCGTGACCTGGGTCAGGAGAGGAGCCTGATTCTAAATGTGCAGAGCACTTTACATATGCATTTGCACGTAAAAGTTTAATTGCCTCTCAAAAGGAAAGAGTGAGGCGAAGGGGCCGGCCCACCCCAGACTCTGTCCAACCCCTTGGGAGGAAGGAGACAGCAGCCCCTCCAAATCTCGTGTCACCAGCCCCAGCCCCACACGTCGGGGCCAGCCCTGCTTCCGGGACTCCTGGTGTCTCCCACACGGTCACGTGAAGATGCATGAAGGTTGGAGGAGCGTCAGGAAGCACTCCTCGTCCTCCCCGTCCTCCCTATCCTCCCGCGAGGCTTCTCGGGGCCTCTCCTGATTGCACCTGACTTAGCAGGAGCCGCGTGAGGCGGGGGCAGAAGGAAGGAACGGAGATGCTGCTATTTGCGACATGGACAGGCTTCTCCCCGGGTCACCCCTCCGGGGCGCGCCGGGCTCCAGAGCCACGCAGCACTCAGAGGCCACTGCTCCCCAGGCTCGGGGGCTCGTGGTGACCGAGTCAAAGGAAATGCTGCGAAACGTATTTACGGCTCCCTGACTCCTCCAGTTCTCGGATCCCAGGCTCGCTCTGGGACTTCGTGCCCTCGCCCATCACCCTCATGCCAGTCTCCGTTCGGGGCTCCCGCCCTCCCCACTCTGCACCCCGGGCAGTGGGCAGTGCCTCCCGCACGTCTGCCGCCTGCTCGGTCGGCTGCGGACTCTTGTGCCTGTTCCTCCCTCAGGTCTACCCTCTCTCGGGGGCCTTGTCGTCACCTCCTGCCTCTCCCCAGCCATCCCTGGGTCCTCACACACTCCTCTCTTTGCTTCTGCTCTCGCCCCACATGCTGGCTGGCAGCCTCCGGGCCCATCTGTGGGCTGACAGTGACCTCCACGGTGAGAATCCGAGCTCACCGGGCTCAGCGACGATGTAAATCCCCTCGCAGCGTTCAGAGGCTTGACCCCCGCATGGGAGAAAAGTCAGCGCCAAACGAATCGTCCCTGAAACGCTGAACGCACGAAGTGAATGGTGCGGAGACGCTGGCCAGCTGGGAGAAACGCTCTGCATCAGAACTCAGATGAGTCCCCACTCGGACTCTAACCACATGCACACTTTCAGGCTAATCTTTTCATGTTCTCGACAGCTACGTGCAACGTGGAGGTCGAGATGTGGAGATCCACAAGGGCTCAAAGTCATCGATCAGCCTATTTACTCTCTTGCTCCTCTCTGCCTCTCTCTCGCCTTCTTCTTCTGCTTCCCGCTCCTCACCGGTACCTTCACAGCAGTCGAAGGTCTTCCACTAACCTGCCACGGAGACGCTCCGTGGCATTTGGTAGCTGAAGAAAACAACTGAAAACACAGAGATGGAGAATTCAGAATGCAAACCAAACAAAGCGGGTGTTTGAAAGAGTAAGATGTCCAAAAAAAAAAAAGTTACAGAGAGGGAAGGAGGCCAACCGTAAGAGACTCTTAAAAACTGAGAATAAACTGAGGGTTGATGGGGGGTGGGAGGGAGGGGAGGGTGGGTGATGGGCATTGAGGAGGGCACCTGTTGGGACGAGCACTGGGTGTTGTATGGAAACCAATTTGATAATAGATTTCATATTTTTAAAAAAAAGCTAAAAAAAAAAGAAAGAAAGAAAGAGTAAGACGTGTGTGTGCGTGCCTGCCTAAAACGTCATACAGCTTCATGTGAACCCTGGGCATGCCAGTTCGGCGAGTGATCCACAGGAGAAACGCAGATGGACCGTTCACACATCCTACAAACGGCCTGGGGTGGGATCCCATGTGGTCACCCAGACTCCACAGTGGGAGTGGTTCCCGCAGAAACGAGAGCAACTGAAGGCCACCAGGACCTCCGTATAAGCTCCCTGAAAGAGACTTTCTGTGACCTAGAGGAAGACCCATTTTGTTTAGGAAGACTGGATTTAACAGACTGTCGTCTATTATTATTGGCAACAGTTGTTCAATAAAGGTTTTATGAAGAGGGGAAAAACTATAAGCTGTGAAGAACTAATTTTGAGTCACTATTTGTAAGCTGTTACTGAACCGATAGGAACACCAGCCTCAGAATTTGGAGACAATCACATTATAGAAGTGCTTCCTCTTGATACGATTCTTTAATGAGCACGTTCACCGAAGAGGGGATCTGAAAAACAATGTGGCTGCTTTCTATGTGCTATTGGCCGTGTCATCAAACATCACTGGAGAAAAAAAATGATTTGCTACTGAAGCCAGTTACACTGTATGTGTTAAATATGAAGCCCAGTGTTGAAAATTAAGTTAGAAGAAGGAGGAGGAGAGGAAGAGGAAGGAAAAGAAGGAGAAGGAGAGCAGGAGGAGGAGGAGGAGGAGGAGGAGGAGGGGAAGAGGAAGAGGGGGAGGATGGGGGAGGGGGAGGGGAGGAGGAGGGAGGGAGAGGAAAGAGGGTTAGGGAGAGGAGGGGGAGGAGGAAGGGAGAAGAGGGGGAGGAGGGAGAGGAGGAGGAGGGGAAGAGGAAGAGGGGGAGGATGGGGGAGGGGGAGGGGAGGAGGAGGGAGGGAGAGGAAAGAGGGTTAGGGAGAGGAGGGGGAGGAGGAAGGGAGAAGAGGGGGAGGAGGGAGAGGAGGAGGAGGGGAAGAGGGGGAGGATGGGGGAGGGGAGGAGGAGGGAGGGAGAGGAGGGAGAGGAGGGAGAGGAGGGAGAGGAGGGAGGAGGAAGGGGAGGATGGAGATGAGGGAGGAGGGGGGGATGGAGAGGGAGGAGGGGAGGAGGAGAGGAAAGAGGGTTAGTGTGAGGAGGGGGAGGAGGAAGGGAGAAGAGGGGGAGGAGGGAGAGGAGGAAGAGGGTAGGAGGGGGGAGGAGAAAGGGATAAGAGGGGGAAGAGGGGGAGGAGGAACAGGGGAGGAGGAGGGGGAGGGGGAGAAGAAGGAGGGGGAGGGGGAGGGGGAGGAGAGGGAGGGGGAGGGGGAGGGGGAGGGGGAGAGGGACGAAAGGGAGGGGGAGGGGGAGAGGGAGGAGAGGGAGGAAAGGGAGGAGGAGGGGGAGGGGGAGGAGAGGGAGGAGGAGGGGGAGGGGGAGGAGGAGGGGGAGGAGGAGGGGGAGGAGGAGGAGGGGGAGGGGGAGAGAAGAGAGGGAGGAGGAGGGGGAGGGGGAGAGAGGAGAGGGAGGAGGAGAGGAAGGAGGGGGAGGGAGAGAAGGGGGAGGGAGAGGAGAGGGAGGAGGAAGGGGAGGGGGAGGAGGAAGAGAAGGAGAAGGGAGAAGAGGGGGAGGAGGGAGAGGAGGAGGAGGGGAAGAGGGGGAGGATGGGGGAGGGGAGGAGGAGGGAGGGAGAGGAGGGAGAGGAGGGAGAGGAGGGAGGAGGAAGGGGAGGATGGAGATGAGGGAGGAGGGGGGATGGAGAGGGAGGAGGGGAGGAGGAGAGGAAAGAGGGTTAGGGTGAGGAGGGGGAGGAGGAAGGGAGAAGAGGGGGAGGAGGGAGAGGAGGAAGAGGGTAGGAGGGGGGAGGAGAAAGGGATAAGAGGGGGAAGAGGGGGAGGAGGAACAGGGGAGGAGGAGGGGGAGGGAGAGAAGGGGGAGGGGGAGGACGGGGAGAAGAAGCAGAGGAAGGGCAAAGAGGAAGGAAAATAAAATGGCCGAGGCAAGTAAATATTGGATAGGGGTGGAAAGAATGGGGAAAGACTGACTTCGCACAGGATGTTTGTTTCCCTCTTCTAAACATCACAGTATTCGCAAAATTAAACTTGAAAAAGGTAAACTCTTAAACGGGGCCTGTGAGGAACCGCGACCCGCCTCAGGTTCGCAGCCGGAAGGCACCAGGTGCCAACAGCGGGGGGCAGCCGCTTCCCTTTGCCAACGATCAACATTAAGCATTGGCATCCTACACAACAAACGTGATGGAGGCTTGCGTTCTCCATGTGCGTTAGAATCTCCTGCGATCGTTCTCACGGTGCATCGTATCTGTCTTGCCTCTTGCCGTGTCTCCGCCTTCGCGCTCGCTTTGAGGGCCGAGGGCCGGTGCGAGACGCTGCAGGTCCGGGGAAGGGGTGTCAAAGCAGCGGCGAGAGGGCGGTGGTGGGTGCCGTTATGAACCTTCTCTCGTCCCCCAAGGATCCCTCTTAATTAAGAACAAACAGGCGCAGGACGGGCTCTGGGCCTCACCTGCAGGAGACAGGCTGATCCGCAGGAAGCCGCCTGGACCCGCATTCCCCTTGTGCAAATGTGCTCGGCCGGCTTTTAATGAGTGTAAGTTCCCCTTGATTTCCTCTGAGTATGAAGAGCAAGAAACGCTTCTTTTAGTATCACAGTCACCCTGTGCCCTTAGCACGGGAACTGCCTGGAAGGTTCCCCTCCGGCACGAGTGATGCAATGTCATGGCAACCACTCCACTGAGAAGCCCAGACCGGCCAGGCTGTGAGCTCCGAAAGCTTGTGAACCGTTCTTTCTTCTCCAGCCGCTGGGGCAGCTGCCTGTTCTCAGACTCCACAAAGAGTTGGCTTCCACTCATTCACGAAAAAAATAAGCCTGCGATTTTGAGACTAGCTGTGGAGTGGATGAAATACCACCAAACGGGCAAGTGTGGGCGGTGGTGTTCACTCTTGACCCTTTCCGGGGCTGGGGTGCCATTTCTTCCACCAGCACCCGTTCCCCCTGTCCCTTGCAGAACATCTAGCAGGTGCCACGTGCTGTGGAGGGCTCTGCAGGTACTGCAATGGGCAACACAGACGTCCATGGTCAATCCCAAAAGGAAGCCATCTCTAAGGGGACAGCAGGACAGGGAACGGCCGGTGGTAGCATCTCGATGGGTGTGGTGGGTGCAAATCACCCTGCTTTGGCCACCACCCCCAGCACGGGGTGCCCGGCTGGTCCTATGGGTGTGCATGGTAAAGCTACGGCCATGAAGATCAGGCATTTCTTGAACAGTCTCAGTCACGTGCACTTCACCTTGTTCTTTCTACACGCTGCCAAAGAAAACGTTTCAAGCGGCTATTTCAATGTGCGACAAACAAAAACCTAACGTGTGCGCGGTGCGTCACGATTCCGTGTGTGTCTACCGATGCCTTATTTCATGTGATCTCGCTAACCCCATGAGGAAGACAAAGGAGCTATCACGAGTATCAAACATATGAGCCAACGGAAGCTAAGAGTCACCTGAGGCAACGTCAACACTCTGGCCAGGGGCCAAGCCTCCTGATTCTTAATTCAGATGTTTCATTACCATGCACGCCAGTTTCTTGGCATCGCTGAGACAAACAAACATGCTTTCAAAACTCAATGTTTAAATGTTTATAATTTATATAGTGTTGACTTCAAAAATATCTGTTGAGCGCATTGGAGATAACAGCAGAAAACAATAGACAAGGCCCTTCTCTACTGTGGAAAGCGAAATGCGAATCTATTTCTTTGTTTAATGTCTTAATAGTGACTCATGTGTAGAAGGGAAATGAAACAGAACGAGGAAATAGTGTGACTGGGGGGTGGGGCCAGGGTCTACGTAGAGCAGTGGGTAAAAGTCTCTCCCGAGGAGGGGACATTTGGGTTGGCTTGCACTATGGAAAGGACACAGCCACATGAAGACCTGTACTGAGCATTCCAGGCAGAGGAAACAACAGAGATAAAGGGTCTAATGCAGAAACGAACTTGGCACATTTGAGGAATAGAGAGTGGGCCAATATGGCTGGCGTAAAGAGAGTTCAGGGGAGTGGGATCTTATGCGGCCAGAGAAACAGGGTACACACCTCTGTGGGTCCTGGTGAGGGGCTTCAGGCTGTGCTGTGCCGAGGGGAACCACAAAAGCGGGCGAGTCAAAGTCATCTGATCTGATTCACATTGTAAAAGGACCACTCTGGGTCCTTGTGAAGAAGGGGATTATGGGAGAGGTGGAGGGAAGCAGGGGGACCTTTTGGGAGTGACTCCAGGAACCCCAGAGGGGGACGATGGTGGCTAGGACTACTGTGGTGGCAGTGGAGTGGGAATGATGAGTGACTGAGGGTACTTGTTGAAGATGGGGTTGGTAGGACTTCACAAATGGATTACACAGAACGCGAGGGAAAAGAGGAATGAATAACAGCTCCAAGGTGTTTGATCTGAGCAACTGGCAGCTGGCCGTGCCACCGAGATGGGACACTATGGTAAAGATACAGTTTCGATAGGCTGTGTGGGTGCGGAGTTTCATCTTAACTGAGTGAGGACTATAAGTGGGGCGGTCAGACGGGCGTTCTGAAAACTGAGTTTGGACGTCAATGTGAGGACAAGCCTGCAGAGACACAAATGGGGATCATCGCCACATACGTGGTCTGTAAGACCGTGGACTGGGATGAGCTCATCTGGGAATGAGAGACACCCGGAAAGAGAAAGGAGAGCTTGGACACTATGGTATTTCACCGTGAAGAGGCTGGACAGAGGATATGGGCTCAATCAAGGAAATCAAAAAGGAGTGGCCAGTGCAAGAAAAGAAACAAACCACAAGAGAAGGTTCCAAGATGGAGGTCACCTACGTCAAGCACTGCTGAAAAGCCAAATAAGGTGAGGGCAGAAACGATGTTGAGGGCAGAGGAGACTGTGGCATCCACAACCCCCAGACTGCATTGCGTTTGAGCCAAATAACCAACACTCAGGTACATCTTACTTTCTCATTCCACTGAAGCAGGTATGTCGATGGGGAAACAGTTTCTCCACAACTTCATTTATCGAAGTTCAAGTGCTGAACGAAACTTGGATCATCCCCCACGTCACGTCCCGAGCCTCGTAAGGAATGAGTTTTACAAATATCCGGGTGTTACAAGATTATGAATTGGGTGGTCTGACCTTCGAGGGGGGATCATTAACGACCACTTCGTCCGGGTTCCTTCCAGACCAGAACTGTTGCTTCAGACACAGGCAAAGTCGGAAAGGAGGCTTCACTTTTAGCCCACGGAGGAATGTATAGTAAGAGGGTGCAAGGAACTGGAAAACGGAACCAGAACAGCCAGCTCGTGCATTATTTTGACTGGAACAGTGAGGGAGTGAAATAGCACAGAGCCACAGACAAGGCTGTCCTGAAGCTCGCACCAGATGGGAACATCAAATAAAAGGCAAGGGGGACACACCGGAAGAAGATGAGCCCCTACCTCTCAGCCCTTTTGTGCGGGCTCAGAAATTCCCACAGTCCTCGCTTTGAGGTAGACTGACCGAGACCCCTGCTGTGTTGGGTTCTCCTTACTCTAGCGATAACCTCCCAAAACATACTAAACCGGCTGCAGTCATGAACCCCTCCCTGGACTGATGCGGGTGGGGTGCCCAGGCCAGAGTGAGCCTGAGAAAAATGATGGGGAGCGAGCGGAGAGATGAGGGCTTCCAGAAGGTGAAGGGGACCCGCAGGTGGATGGCTCCGAACCTCTCTTCCCTCACACCTGGACTAGCCCAGACTGAGCCTCAGACAGACTTCCCTGTTTAAAGCCAGAAGACTGGAGATACTCGATAGGGCTTGGAAAAGAGCTCATGTTGTGCCCCTCGTACAGTCTGAGTGAATTCTCGGAGCACAGGGAGCTAGGCAGATTACACGCCAATCAAGGCAGGAAGCCGGAAGGAGCACAGAGCAGCATTCCCGAAGCGAGACGATACAGACAACAGCATGTGTCCTAAGTCGTTTCCATGTGCGATCCTATCACAAGTGGAAGCTGACCTCTAGCTTTTTGCATCTACGATATAAGAATTTGACAACGTTTTCCTGAGCACTGCCGTCTCATCTAGTAGAATCATCTGAGGGTAACTCAAACAGATATCCCTTACTGAATTTGGTTTCACCTAAATTTTCATTTCTTTTTTTTTTTTAATGTTTATTTATTTATTTTGAGAGAGAGAGCAGGGGAGGGGCAGAGAGAGAGGTAGAGAGAGAATCCCAAGCAGGCTCTGAGCCATCAGCACAGAGCCCAATGTGGGAGTCCTTCCCATGAACTGTGTGATCATGACCTGAGCTGAAATCGAGAGTCAGACACCTAACCGGCTGAGCCACCCAGGTGCCCCACACCCAATTTTTAATTTCTAAACAAAATAAAAAGACCTAAATTTGTTTAAGTAAACCTAAGGCTCGTCTAAGGAATATTCAACACTAAAAGGTTTGTTAATTTCTTTCTCTTGAATTTCTTCCCATTTGATTTCAAACATCGCAAAGCACGTCAATACACATAAAACAGAGTGATTAAAAATAAGGTAGGAGAGGGGAGCCTGGGTGGCTCAGTCGGCCGAACCTCCAACTTTGGCTCAGGTCATGATCTCACAGCTTGTGAGTTCAAGCCCGGCATCAGGCTCTGTGCTGACAGCTCAGAGCCTAGAGCCTGCTTTGGATCTTGTGTCTCCCGCTCTCTCTGCCCCTCCCCCGTCTCTCACAAAGAAATAAACATCAAAAACAATTTTTTCTAATAACGTAGGAGACACCAGTGGCTCTGGTCATCATATACAAGTGAGTCCCAGATTCACCCTCCACTAAGAAGGAATCATAAAACTGGACAAAATGCATAAAACAAAAGCTTTCAGGGATTCGATTACAGACAGGGTGGAGCTGTGCCCTTGAGAGAAGGGGCAGGACCAGGCAAGCTCGAACTCCTGCAAGAGGAGTCCACAGAGAGGGTCACTGTCCCACCCGCAGCACAGAGAAGTGGAGATCAAGGCACAGCAGTGGCTGCACTGGTGAGTCTGCTCGAGTAGCCAGAGTGCGTGGGGGGTGGTGACCTGACCTTGGATCTTGACTCCCACCACCAAGCCAGACAACGAGCTTCAACAGGACAGAACGGAGCAGCCAGGATATTAACTGCGTCCCAGAACAAAACTCAAACTCTTTAAAGTTTCAATTCAAATTCTCAACGACATACAATCCACAGTGTGTGACATTCTATGAAAAGCTATTACACATCCCAGGGCGCCTGGGTGGCTCAGTCGGCTGAGTGTCCGTCCGACTCTTGATTTTGGCTCAAGTCATGATCTCACAGTTCTCTCTTCCTCTCTCTGCCCCTCCCATGCTCTCTCCATCTCTCTAAGTAAATAAAAAAATGTTATTACACATCCAGAGGACAAGGAGATGAATAATCTCACCGAAACAGACCAAGAGATGGCGAGCAAGATGGGGAGACAGGTGGCGGATGGAATAGCACGGCAGGAACTTTGCAACAGTGATGATAGACTGTTCGATGGTTAAAAAAAGAGGTCTGCAAAATACATGCCTCTTTTTAATGGGGTTATTTACCTTTTATTATTGAATTATAGCATTCTTCACGTGTTCTAGATACGAGTCTCCTGTCACATACACGATGTGCCAAAATGTCCTCCTGCTCCACGTGCCGTGGTTCCAAGTCCTTGAGGCGTTCGTGGATATACTAGCTTTTAATTTCAACAAAGTGCAGTTCATCTACTTCTTCGTCTGTTGTGTTCTCAGGGCCACATCTAAGAGATCGTTGCCTAAACCAACATCACATTTAACAATTTGTTTTTCTTCTCAGACATTGCACTTTTGAGGTCTAGAATTTCCATTTGGGTCTATTTTACAGGCGATGCATGCCTGTTTTCTTCTAAGGGTTTAACAGTTTTAGCTCTTACATTTAGGTTTTAGTTTTAATTTATTGATTTAAATTCAAGTTAGTTAACACACGGCATAATACCGGTTTCAGGAGTAGAAGCCTGTGATTCGTCCCTTACATACGACACCCAGGGCTCATTCCAACACGTGTCCTCCTTAGTGCCCGTCACCTGTTTAGCCCATCCCCCAACCCCATCCGCTGCAGCAACCCTCAGTCTGTTCTCGGTATTTAAGGGTCTCTTACAGTTTGCTTCCCTCTGTTTTTATCTTATTTTTCTTTCCCTTCACTTACATTCATCTGTTTCTTAAATTCCACATATGAATTGGAATTGAAATCATATACCTGTCTTTCTGTGACTGAGTTATTTCACTTTGTGTAATACACTCTGGTTCCATCCACGGTGTTGCAATTGGCAAGATGTCACTCTTTTTGATGGACAAGTACTGTTTCATTGTGCGTAAATACCACATCTTCTTTATCCATTCATCAGTTGATGGACATCTGGGCTCTCTCCATACTCTGGCTATTTTTGATAGGGTTTTGATCATTAGGTTATTTGGAAGAAGGCTTCCTGTTTTGTTTTGTTTTGTTTCCAAGACAGTGGAAAGGACTTTCCTATAATGGGAAAAGAACAAGGGCACTGGATCTCCAGTGGCACCAGCCCAGGTCCCACACTCTCTTCTCTACGATGCCAGAAAGGCGACTCAACATTCCCGAGCCTGAGTTTTACCACCTGTAAAATGGAGACAGTAACATCTGCCTTGTCAGTGGCTGTTTCTGCCACTATTGTAATTCCTTCCATCGCTCCATCCCGAAATGCTGGCGGGAGAACACTGCCCACCGGCCGTCCAGCTCTCCTGCTCTCTGACGGAAGGGGTGTGGCTTTCTGGCACCTCACCTTCCTCCTCTGAAACGCGGGGCAGGGACATCACCGCTCAGGTCCTTCCCACGCCAGGCTTTCCGTTACAATCTCAGAATGCATTTGGCAAATTGTTCAGATTCACCCTTAGGGAATACCATTTTGTTTAAAAACCGGCTTTTTTGTTGGATGATCTTGGCTACCGTCACCAACCGCTGCTTCCAAACAAATATTTGCCTTAAGCGAGAGCGAATACTTTGGGTAGAAATGATAATACATAAAGTCAGACATCTTTTGCCCCAGACAGAATTTTCTTAGGGAAAAGAAAAATACAATTCTTATCATTTCTGAGTTCTTAAAGTGCACATGAGCTGAGGTTTATTTTTTGAGGTCTCACAGCTGACTTGCAAACGATCCCTTTTCTTTCACTCCCTATTGAGATGAGCTTCGATTTCCACCACCTACCGCGCTATGGAATGATCCAGAGACAGCGCTCAGGGTGTTTGTCCAAAACACTACAAATCAAGCAGTGGGGGCCCCTGATGAAAACACCAGCTCCAGAGAGGAGTTCTCATTAGCGTCAGATGTGAGGCTCTGTGCGTTCATTTGTCATTGCTAGAAAGTAGGACAGTCACGGGCCCCACCACTGCCCCGCCTGCCAAGTGGAACTTCTGTGATGCAGGCTGCAAGCCCTGGGGAACTGAGCTGGATCAAGGGAGTTCTTTGTCAGGGCTTTCTTCTCTGGGGGGGAGGGGCGGGAGGGGCTCTTGGGGCCCAAGGGACTGTGCCAACCAGAGGCACCACACACACTCAGCAAGCGCTCTCGGTGGCCCTCTGGGGACCTCGTGCAGGTGCTGTCATGCTCCGGTGACTCCACTCTTCTGCTACTGAAGTTGCTATTTCCAGTTCTGACCACTTCCGGTTGGGCTGGGAGCCACATGTACCAGCATTCAAAATGCCAAATAAACAAAACCAAATACCATCCTTCTCGAGTTTTGTGCCAGCAACCAAATGGACTTGGCCACAAGGCTGGCACGGAAGCTTGTTCTTAGCACCGTTTCAATCCAATTGCACAGCGGGTTTCATAAAAACTTCCAAACTCTGGGCCACTTCGGTGACCTCAGTCTAAATGTCCCCAAGCCAACCTCCCTTTCATTCATCACTGATAAAAATAAAAGCCCATTTAAAAAAGAAAAAGAATTAAAGAAAGAATCCATTCCATGGTTCATTCTTTAGTTGCTACCTGGATCGATAAAACAGAAAACCAGACAGACATTGAGAAGAACATCTAGTCCTGCTAAAACAAAACAAGATATTGATATGCAGGTACATTGGCTCATTAATTCATGAGAAATCATTGGAGGCAGCAGGCAGGAGATATAATGATAAATAAATGATTCTGGTTTAATTGATGAGTTTGGCTCAGACTTCCATAATTTCATGATCCCGGAAGAGTGGGCGTGGGGGAGGAGTCTTCTGGGCTCTGTTTGCTGCTGCTCCGCACCAGGGCCCCCCCGAGCTTCGGCTGGATGTCTCTACTCCGCCCTCCAGGTGGCTCAGTTGAGAGTAGCACACGCTGTTTGCTGAGGCTGGTCGGCCGCATTCCGTTTCCAAAAGGTGTCAGAAGCAACACCAGACCTTGGAGGAGAAGTTGAGCTGATCTGTAGTCTTTATTTAGAGGCTTCTGACTAAAGGCAAAGAGCCAGTGCTGCTCAAGCGAAGTTGGACAGACCTCTTCAGAGGCAGGGCAGTCTCGGGGCTGGAAAACCAAACACGACACAAAGCTTGGAAGGAAAAGGAGATGATTCCTCTTCTGTCATCCACCAACCCCCAACCCCCTCCTGGCTGGTCCAGACAGCACAGGCAACACACCTCGTCTCATGTCTACCTCTTAGGTGTGTCTTCCCCTGTGACTTGAGGCCAGAGGGGTGTCACCTTCCTTATGCAATTCAGGCAAGCCAGATAAAATGGCCCGACGAGAACATCCTACTTCTGTACGGCATCGGAGAACATGGTGTATACGCTTTCCATGTTTGTGTGCTCACGCTAGCTGCGTCCTCAGATCTTTTCATGGTTGGGAGGCCGTGTGGGGTGAGAAAGCGCCAGCCCCTCTGGGGTGAGGCAGGACAGCTGCACCATGCTGTGAGGGCTCAGGGCCCAGCAGGGCAGGAGAGACGCGCAGTGTCTTTCCATCTGAGAGGGTAGAGGAATTAATGAGCTGGCATGTAATTATAGAAAGTGAGCTGTGGCCGGGCGTAAGAGAGAAAGAACACGACTCCTTGGGAGGGCTCAGGGTCCCGGCTTTCCATCTGAGCAGCAGCAGGCAAGACTGTGGGGTCCCTCCCGTGCAGCCAGACCTAAGGGTCAGGATGACTCATATACAACACTGGGAGCCTGTGGCATTCTCCTGGAGCCTCAATGTCCACAGGTCACCAGGCCAAGGTGAGTGTCGGCTAAACCCCATTTGTCTTCCGTGGAGGATGAGCTCACAGTTCAAAGCCCTGCACTGGCTGGTCAGGCTGGAGCTGCTGAGATGCCTTCCAACCATATGCTCCTGGCAGGCGGTGGCTGCCTGTTGTGCAGGCCTTTCTCGGCTCCCGGGGGAACAGGCTTCAGCTGGACTCAACCTGAACAAATATGACCATCAGGGAGAGGCATCTCAAGTGAAGAGAAATGCAGCTTAGTAAGAGAAACCCTCCTCAGGCTATTGGTTTCCACTCCTTGCTAATTTGGAGTGGGGGCAAATGCTGTCTGGAGATTTACCTGCTCCGTGTTGAGGAGAAAACAGCCAGTGGAAGCTTATTTCCTCTGGGAGGTGGCTGCTATGCAGAAGTCCTCTTGTGCCTTATAAATAATATCCCTAATAATTGCACTTCCTGCGGCTGCTGATCTGGGAAAGATGGAATCTTCTGTGACACGGCTTTTAGAGACAAGGCGCCCAAGGAGAGGCACAAGCAGATTTAAAGGAAGTAGAAACATTCTGTATTTGTACTTGGCAACAGCAACAAAACCTTCCAGCAAAATCTCCTCAATTGTTTTCTCCCCCTCTGGTCAGTGAAGACTTGCTTAATCCTAAATCCACCATCCATACGGAAACACAGCAAGCTCACCCCATGTCGTGGGGAAAGTGCACTCAGATGGCAGTCCAGAAGCCTGAGCTTCGGCCCCGACTTTGTTTTAGCCCCCAGCCCCACGGGCGGCGAGTGCTGTCTGGCCAAATCACCCCAGACATAGCGCTGGGAGGTGAATGTGGGCAGCCAGCTCCCTCCTTTCTTGGGACGATGGCCTTCTGCAAGTCACCGGAGTTTTCTGAATCTCTGAGATTTCATCCTTAAAAATGGAGATCTTAGCAATGGAGATAAATGGCCACCTACTTGAGCTAGACAATGTAAAATAAAATGTCAGTGAGAGCTTAGGCTCCACGTAAAGAAGATTCTCACTGCTTAGTTCTCATTGCCTTAAGGTCATTAGTAGTGGTGGAAACGACTCCACATGTCCGCCAGACTGGGTTGTTTCCTCATCAACACACAGGAACACCCACCTACACTAGGGGCTGCGTGCCGGAGGTCTGGCCAGCAGAAGCGGACTGTGGAGCTGGCCGTGGTGCTGGCCTGCGGAAGCATGACCCTATCTATCTTCGGTCCACACTCCTGGGATTGAAGGACCCTGAGATGTGCAACCACAGAGGGGAGGAAAGGGTCATGAACGGAAGAAGGAAAGACTGAGAGCCTCCTCAGAGAATACAGAGAGTGACCCGTTGGCAGGTGACTATGCCCTAAGAAATACCCGCTGGGTTAAGCCACTGAGATTAGGAAGTGTTGGCTACAGAAAGGAGCTGCAATGGCCCCGAGCAAGTACACCAACTAATTATGTGCCCTCAGACAGCTCTTAACTGCTAAGTACTGGTTTCCTCATCCATAAAATGGGGACAATGGTCCCCATTGGACAATGGGTCCAATTCTCTCTCACAAGTCTGTTGGGAGAGTAAAGAGGTTAGTATCCCTGGCCGCTCATCTGAGGAATCTTCTAAAATGCTGATGCCTGAATTTTCTCGGAGGCCCCACTGGAGCACTTCTCAAAGTTGGGACCTCAGTGTGCACATTCTAAATGCTCTGGGGGTGACCTGGAGGCACAGCAGGCAGCGAAAGTCACTGTCATAAATATGAAATCATTCTAGAAGTGGGAGGAGCAAAGGCAATGTCTCATACGCAGGTGTGAATGTGGGGTTGTTCTACAAGCAGACCAAATATCTTGTCCATCCGAGCAGAAAGGTGAAAGGCGGGGTGAATGGGCAACTGTCAAGTGGAACTCTCTCCAGGTCCCCAGCTCCTCTGGGAGGCACCCCAGCTCACCGCCCTGGGCGATACTCACCACCCCGAGTCCCTGACGCCCAGGATGATGGGACTCTGAGTCATCCCTAATCTGCAGCAGTTCAGGAAGAGCCGAGTGTCTTCTCAGGTGGACAGCAATGAGACTAAAAACCCTGGACCCTTCTTGGGGGGGGGGGCGTCACCTGTCCAGAAAAGCCAAGTTGCCCCACACTTCTGTTCCCTGCACCAAATAGCCAGCAAGGCCAACCAGGGTAATTCAAAACTACCTCTCTGATTATGTGTAGGGTGACCCTTAACAAACCACAGCAAACAACCACTGAGGGCTTCCCATAGCCAAGTGCTCTCTTAGGCACCCTCGTGGATTTCCTGTCCACAGCAAACCCCCACGATGGACAAGGTACAAGGTGCAACTATGGCCTCCATTTGCCGGCGAAGGACTGAAGCACAGAGAGGTTAATTCACTTGGACAACGTCCCCCTGCTGTTTGTGGTGGAACTGGATTTTAATTCTGGCCACATGGCTGCAGAGCCTGTCCCACAGGTGGAATTATGTAATCCCTGGCTTTGCTGGGGGGAGAGACCATCACTGGTCGAGCCCTTTTTGTGTGTGGTTTCAAAGGTAGCTGAATTTAGCACTAGAGCGCACCTGTGGACATTCAGAAAGGACTGGAAAGAACCGCTGATAACAGAACCTGGGATAAAACCTATTTCTGCCTCCGGCCGCTTAATTTCATCTTTCCATACAGCAAAGACCGTCCCGAGGTCCACAGGTAGGACCCATACTGACTAACTAGATGCCATAAAACCTAGAACCCCAACATGTTGGGTTCCGTTCAGCATCGAGGTAAAACACCTACTGTTAGTTAATTTATTTCAGAACCACGGGTGGTACAGACGCTCCTACTTCCTGCAAACCATGTTCCCTGTCATTGTGCCTCACTCACCGGTGGGGCCCCTTGGTGCCAGCCCCTCAGACCGGACTTTGTCAGGTTCTCCCCGGGGCCCGGCCTCCTCCAGGTCTGCAGTTCCACATGTCCCACCCATGACCAACCCCATCTGAGACCCCAAGCCTCCAGTGCTGCCCACTCTACTGAGCTAAGGCTAGTAGGAAACAATCTCTTCGGTGAGCACAGTGCCTATAAAGCACTGGTTGAGGGCAGGCTAGTGAATGGCAGACGCCTGCTGCATTTCCAGGGACGCCAGCTCTGGAAGGCAGAGTGCCTTTCCAACTGCCGATGAAGTGCAAGTCCCAGGGAAACCTGCCACTGCCCCCCTCATCCTCCCCAGACGTGCAGGCCACAGCTCCAGCCAAACCCAGCCTTTCCTGATAGGACAGCCAGCCGCCAGGTCCAGCCTCTTGAGCATCAGCGGCTCTGTCTGGGCTCCCCTGCCATGGCCCCTGGAGCTTCCTCCCTTCGGTTCCACTCTTCCTGCCTCTTTGTAGGGTCTCCCAGGCCCCAAACTGAATCCTCGGTGAGCAGTTAATTAATGTTAATGACTTCACATTCTTCCTTCCATTTAAAGATGATCCACATATGCGTGAAATCAGACGATGTCTGTCTTTCTCTGGCTGACTTATCTCGCTTAGCATAATACTATCTAGCTGTATCCACATCATTGCAAATGGCAAGATGTCATTCTTTTTGATGGTTGAGTAACATTCCACTGTATATACATACCACATCTTTATCCACTCCTTAGTCAATGGACATTGGGCTCTCTCCATCGTTTGGCTATTGTTGCTAGCACTGCTATAAACACTGGGGTGCATGTGCCCTTTTGAATCAGCATTTTTGTACCCTTTGGGTAAATACCTGGTAGTGTAATTGCTGGGTCGTAGGGGAGTGCTATTTTTAGTTTTTTGAGGAACCTCCATACTGCTCTCCAGAGTAGCTGATTTCACGCACATGTGGAATTTAAGAACCAAAACGGATGAACATATGGGAAGTGAGGAGAAGAGAAGAAGGGGAATCAAACCACAAGAGATTCAACAATAGGGAACGAACTGCGGGTTGATGGAGGGAGGTCAGTGGGGGATGGGCTAGATGGGGGATGGGCATTAAGGAGCGCGCTTGTTGGGATGAGCACTGGGTGTTGTATGTAAGCGATGAATCACTGCATCCGACTTCTGAAACCAATTATTAACACTGTATATTAACTAAAATTTAAATTAAAAAATTTTTTTAAATTAAAAATAAAGAGAATCAAAAATCAGATCCCAGAGTCTGACCACACGGACCAAATATTTTGCCTTCATCCATTCTGCTCCCAGTAGAAAGGGAACACTGGCTGGAGTGTGCCCCCCATGCCCACCCCGGCCAGGTGCTGGGCCCCCTGGACGGAGCTGGCTCCTCTCAGGCGGCACTGGCCGCCAGGTCAGACGATCCCTCGAGGGTAGAGCAGAGCTACACCAGAGTCAAATCAAATTAGCTACTTTCTTGGGGTGAGAATTGTGCTGAAAGACCTCCAAGATGGGGTCTGAAAAAACAGCCCTCTTCAGATAACCTCAACTTCCTCCAGTTATTTGCCGACATACACGCTGCAGAGTAGAATTTGTATCATGCCAACACTGCTTTTTGTAGGTCATGACACAAAGTTCTATTTTTTTCAGGTCTGATTGTACCCTCATTTTCAAAAGCATGAGCACAAAGAAAAAGGCAGAAGGAAATGACATCTTTTGACACGACAGACCGTAACGACCCTCTTTAAAACCATTAACAGCTGCCGCAGGAGACAAACGTGTGGAGAGCACACCTCCAGAGAAATGCAGCTTACTCACGCTTTAGTTCTATATGTGTGCCCGATAAGCAAAGCTGCAACATTCTGAACCGACAGAAAGTCATGGAAAATTCTTCCTATAAACCACAGTCCTGAGCTCTCCAAAGCTGAATGGAAAATTCCAGATAATCTCATATAGAGGGGGAGGGAATGGCTTCTCTTGCTTTCTAAAGGCAATCTTTGTGGCTTCAAACTCCACACACAAAACATTCTTTGAAAATCAGTTCAAAGTTTGCAGGACTACCATCTATCATTGTTTTCTACATACCAAAACTGTAGCCACCACCAAAGCCACAGGAAACCTCTATGTACGTATTTTTATTTTTCGCACTCAAACCTCAACCCCCAAAACCTAATCCTCTTTCTTCGTCATCAATGGCCCCAAGAAATCTTCACACTTTGGACATATGCCTGAACTGACCCTACAAGAATGCATGGACAGATCGTCCTCACTAACAATGGGGTTACATCCCAATAAACCCGTACAAGGTTGAAAATACGGTTGGGTCGAATATGCATTTCATACACCTAACCTACTAGGAACATCACAGCTTAGCTGAGCCCACTTGAATGTGCTCAGAACACTCACATTGGCTTATAGTTGGGCAAAATCACCTAACACAAGCCTATTTTACAATAAAGCATCGAACATCTCCTATAATGAATGGAACGCCATACTGAAAGTGACAGACGAAATGGCTCTGTGGGTGTAGATGGTCGTCAACACATCGGCGGTTGACTCTCGTGATCGCGTGGCTACTGGGAGCTGCGGCCACTGCCTGGCATCACAGAGGAGGACTGCGTCTCCTGTCGCTAGCCCCGGGGAAAGACCCAGATTCAAAATTCCATGTAGGCTTTCTGTTGAATGGGTATCACTTTTGTACCATTCAAAGCCCAAAATTTATAAGTCAAGTCATCTTAAGTCAGGGGCTGTCTGTAGGATCTCTCCATTAAAATGCCTGTCACATTTAGCTTGGAGATTTCAAAGTTCCTACCCCAGTTCTTAACCTGAGATGGCCACGTGGTAGATGTCAGTCCCTTTCCCACTTCATCTCCCTGAGCCAAGACATAGCACATGCTTCTCATCCAGTAGCCATCTGGTAAACACTGGATTGATGTATTAACCATGGACAGAAAAAAGTTCCAAGAACCGCATTTCTTCATACCAGTCCGGGGCTCTAAACTCCAACAAGCCTATAAAAAAACAACACTGAAAGTGAGGGTAAAAGCTGACCATGACAATCCCCCCACCGTTATGCAACTACCACCCTCATGTGCCCAGGGTGGGCACATTCTGGGTCTGGACAGGCTGTTAATAGCATCCGTGAGATCTCAAGACCGGTCTAACTGCAGTAAATTGCACTAACGGGCTCAGTTCTTCATGCTTCCTTTACCCATAATCCGTGTGACACTGGAGTTCCTTCCGCAAAGTGAATGGAACCTATTTTTCCATCCCTTCAGCCACGGAACTTGCTCAGAGCAACAGAAGGAGGGAAGTGACCGTGGGGCTGTCCTGAGCCTACACGTCAGGAGAGCTTGCCTACAGCCCTCGCTTTCTTGCATTTCTGTCTCATCTATATGCAAAGACCGGGCCCCCCGGGTGCAGGAGGAAGAGAAAGGGACACATACGGAGCAGGGCTGTCCCCGCTAAGACATCCGTGGCGGGCTCGGTCTAGAGCAGAGCCAGCCAAGCAGCCGACATACAGCTGACCAAGCCCAGTCAAGATCAGCCAAGACCGGACACATGACTTTTCCTAACTACGTGGCTGTTGTGTTAAGCCCGCTGAGTTTCTGGGGTGCTTAAACAGCACTACCTGATACACCCAGGAAACGCATCCCCCAAACGGACAGGATTTTGTGTCAGGGTAGCATCTGACAAGCTCAGCTTTTGTCAAACGCCTACTAATTTTAAGCATGGCTAAACTAACAGCACTGATTTCCCTCTTAAAGCATGCTCCTTTGTTTAAAACTCAGATCCCCGGAGTCTCCACACAGATTTAATTTTTTTTTTCCTTTCAATCGTGTTATCTGGAACATACACATTAGCAAAGACTTGTAAGACGCAAGTAACGTATTTTGAATGCGATTCCACAGCCGGCAGACTGCTTACCAAGGGGTTTTTGTGGTTCACCCGAATCAATGGAGACACCAATCCCGGAGAAGAACCGAGTAACACAGTTCACGTAAAGGCAACACCAACCTCACCTTTGTCTTTGGTCATAACCTAACCTTTCGCAGGTCTCGAAAAATAACCAAAGCACTTTTCTCCTTTCTTGAAAACCTGTCTGAAAAGTGACGCTTCATTCTTTTTTCCCTCTAAATGTCCTGTTTTAATCTGAACTCAAGGCTGAAAAGCCACAAGGAAAACGATCCTGACATGTTCAGAACAGAAAGATAACGCCAGACCGGGGCAGAACTGGGACAGGAGCGGGCGTGGAGTTTTCTAGGCACCCGTACTTGTCCCTGTGAAGGTCTGTGGCCAACTCTCTCGGTCGAACCCACCCCGTCACGCTTTCTACCCTGGGCTGAGGTCTGGTTTCCGCTGCCTGCTGGTGCCCCCAAAGTCTAAAGCGGAGACGGCCCCTAGAAACACGCAGGGCATCACTCCCCCCTCACACGCTCGTGACGGGCATTGCTGCCGGGCGACCTCAGTATTTCTTCCTCTACCACCAGTGGACAAATCCTCAGAATCCTCCCCAACACCATTCCCACCCAGTGACCACTCCCATTCCACGAGCAACTCTTCTCTTCCTCTAGACCCACCCATACCCCCCTCTCCCATTTGAGCTCACTCAAAAACATGGTGCCGAAGTATCAGAGGCTATCCACGCCTGCAGATGCCCACTTCACCCTCGGTGCTGTGCCATCCAGGCACGAAAGAGACAGAACCAAACCTCCAGGAATTCTTGTGTTTTCGAAAACATCTGGCGTTGAGGCACGGAGCCGAGCAATGCAGACCTTGCTGGCTGCGGGTCTATAAAGGGATATTTGGGAGTGAGTCTTGGCTCTCAGTGGCCCACAAGTTCTATCACGTAGGCAGCTACTTACGACAGTTAGGAGCAAGCTAGTTGGGGACATCAGCAGCCGAGGCCTTTTCTTCCCAGAATTCATACACGCCCATGACACTGGAGGGCTGGATACCCACAGCATGCTAAACATAATTATTTACTCTAGCTCCCGAGACCCATCTACCTGGCTCTGCTGGTAGGCAGCTAAGTTTACATCGAAACTGCAGCTTTTCTTCAAGTGTTTTATCAACTTAGAAATGTATCTTAATGGGGCGTCTGGGTGGCTCAGGCAGTCGAGCGTCCGACATCAGCTCAGGGCATGATCTCACGGTCTGTGGGTTCGAGCCCCGCGTCGGGCTCTGTGCTGACAGCTCGGAGCCTGGAGTCTGCTTCGGATTCTGTGTCTCCTTCTCTCTGCTCCTCCCCACCCTGCGCTCTCTCTCTGCCTCTCAAAAAAAAAAAAAAAAACATTAAAAAAATTAAAAAAAAAAAAAAAGAAATATATCTTAAAAGTTGGTCGGGCAGGATCTTGGAAAGCATATCCCTGGGAGACAACATACAGCAGAAATCTGTAAATGGTGAGTACCCGACATTTGCACAATCCCCCAAAACCTGTAAGAACGCCTGACCCCCCACAGGCAGCACAGCCGAGAGCCTGGATTAGCCCCGGAAAGTGAGACGTCGTCAGCGCCTGCATTAGTCCACTGGCGGAGTTAAAAGAAATCATATGGGTTTTCTTCCCTTATTTCATGTTAAAATTTCAAATACAGGGTTTTTTTCTTTTTTTGCCTGCTAATGGTCTATAACAACATCTCAAGTGGAGGCCAACCCGTAGGAACGTCTAACCGTGTCTTGATTACCAGAAAAAAGGCAGCGCAGTTTCAAAGTGGCAGAGACCTTGGCGCTCCTCCCACTCGAGGACCGTCAAACGCTCTTGACGTTTCTCCTTTCCTCTGCAGAGCCCTTGGTACATCACGGATGCCCTAGGCTGGGCTGGTTTTATCTATTGACCTTCCTCAACGGTTTCGTCTGGGGAAACGGCTTAATAGTTGAGCACCACTGGGTTCCGTTCTCCCCACGGGATTTTAGCAAGACGTAGCTAGGATGAACAGTGACGGTGTGTCGATCTCACAGTTCGTGAGTTCAAGCCCCACGTCGGGCTCCGTGCTGACAGCTCGGAGCCTGGAGCCTGCTTCGGATTCTGGGTCTCCCTCTCTCTCGGCCCCTCCCGCACTTGCACTCTCTCGCAAAAATAAATAACGCTTTAAAAAAATTTTTTTAAAAAGAAGGCATTGTGTCAGAGCGTGCACGAAGATGTTCAGGTTATGTGATGCTAGGCTGTGTCCAGCCTGGCTGAGCTGCATGAGCAGGTGAGGGGGGACACCGGCAGAGCTCAGAGGTGGAGGGCGGAGCTTTCAGGCATCCCGGGAAGGGAAGACCGTGGTGACCGACAAAGGAACGCTTCGTGAAACTGGCCCCACCCTGTGATCTGCCTGTCTTCTCCTTTCTCATCGGCTCCCTGGGTCTGGCAGGAGCTCACGAGAGCACCAGGGGACAGTGGCTGTGTGTTTCAGTGCCCGGGTTCCCGGACGGATGGCCCGGCCTACCCACTGGCTGCGTGACGGGGACGGGTCACCGACGCCTCCTTCCGTCTTGTACCTGGGCGCCGAGTTATGTGTAACGGGTGGATTAAAACATGCCCAAGCATACCCAGTTAACACCGAGGAAGATGCAGCTACTGTTAACATCTCCTCTCGTACTGCAGACCCTTCTTAACAAAGAAACGCTGAAGCCAAAACCGCTTCCCAGGGTCAGGAAACGCAGTTTTTCTATATGAAGACTGGACCTTGCTATTAAGCCAGCCTGGTTCGGCGAAGGGCCCAGCGCCGGGCCCCTGTGCGTGCGGAAAGGACGCGGTTCCCCACTTGAGAACGCGGGGCCGGGCACAGAGGGGCCGTTGCCCAGAACATCCAAGCATTGGCAACTGTGCATCAGGAGCACAAGCCATCCCATGGGTCCCTGATTCTTCCCGCTGGCAGACAAGAACTACAGCCTTCCTGGATGCCCCGGCGACACATTAGCATGAAATTAACGAAGGCGCTAAATTCCATCTGTTTGCTGCTGTCTGCTCTCAGCTTTACAGCTCTTTGGGGGGATCCCAGCCCAGCCCCTCGACGTGAAAGGAAAACGTCGAAATATTATGTGCCAGTGAAAGAACGTTTAGGCTCTGCAGTAATTTTCCCCCTGGTTCTGACCATTATAAAACACGTTTGTGCTCAAAGTTAACATTATCACGTCCAGGACCTTTCTGCTTCCCCACCCACTGAAGTCGTAAGTGCCAAATGCATAACGCATCCGTAAACATCACTCAGCAAAGTCACCGAGTTATTCTTACAACTATCTGAATATAAATTTTCCACCTTTGGAAAGTCTTTAAAAAAAAAAAGGCATTTTAATCTTGTCTCTCTAACCAGACTGAAATTAAAGAGTAAAATTAAGTAGGATAGAATTTGACGATGAAAAAAAGCCCCCTGTGAGGAGTTGATTGCCCAAAATTATTACTCTGTGTCCTTTTTTAATGTTTTTAATGTTTATTTATTTTTGAGAGACAGAGAGAGACAGCATGCAAGTGGGGGAGGTGCAGAGAGGGAGAGGGAGACACAGAATCCGAAGCAGGCTCCAGGCTCTGAGCCATAAGCACAGAGCCTGATGTGGGACTTGAACTCACAAACCACGAGATCATGACCTGAGCTGAAGTCGGACACTTAACTGATTGAACCACACAGGTGCCCCAACTCCATTTCCATTATTACATGGCACATGGTGGGTGCTCAGGGAATACCAACCCAAAGCACTGACAGGTTTCAAGAGCAAACACTACAATGATTTAGAGGAACAGGAAACCAGGAAGCACCCAGGAGGTCGAGGAACAGGCAGTGTGAGAGGACAAGACACTAGAAACTATTCTCCTGGGAAGTCAGCACCTTGCTGTCTGTCTGCCAGACTTCTGTGCCGACCGCAGAGCAAACCCTGTGTGCACACAGGGCAGGTGGCCTCCAGGAGGTAACGATACCTAAAAACTGTGCAAACTTCTCCGCACACTTGTGCCCTGGGTGAGCAGAAGCCCAAGGGACGTGACTGTATCCTCTGCCCCGCAATCCCAAAGCGATGATGCTGTTTGCGAAAGTCGCTGCATAGACACAACACGACTCAGCCCAGGGGCCAAAAACCTGACTCACGGTGCCCGGTTCTCCCTCCAGAGGAGGGCTGGGCTGCTCAGGCTATTTGGAGGACACGGCAGACTCCCAGCGTGGCTGCACGTAGGCGCAGATAGGCTCAGCATTTTGTGTGGCATTGACCGCGCAGGGTAACTTTGGGGTCTCAGGGGGCACCTCAGCTTCCTGCTGTGTCAGCATTTTACAGTTCCTAATGAACGCAAGGGAACTTTTCTCAATGCAGACAGGTCTCATCCATGCATTCCCCAGATACACAGAGATAATGGGATACAGATATTTTTTTTTAATATTTTAATGTTTATTTATTTTTGAGAGAGTGAGACAGAGCGAAAGCAGGGGAGGGGCAGAGAGAGAGGGAGGCACAGAATCCGAAGCAGGCTCCAGGCTCCGAGCTGTCCGCGCAGATCCCAATACGGTGCTCGAACTCACGAGCTGTGAGATCATGACCTGAGCCGAAGTCGGACGCTCAACCGAGGGAGCCACCCAGGCGCCCCAGGATATGGATATTTACAAACGAGGCAGACTACCAACCACGGTTCCCGGGGTGGTCTCAGTTCTATTCAGATGAGCACATCCACAGTCAGCACTGGGGCAGGAAAGCCAGGGAGGGGCGGCGATCCCCAATCCAGCCTTGTCTGGGGGAGGCGTGGGGGGCAATTAGCGAGCCTACGAAGGTGAAGGTGACTCGGAAGCAGGGGTGTCAATATTCCGTGCAGCAGCTTCAGTCCTTGGTGAAGTTTCCCTTCCATCCAGCCTTGGAAGACCACAGAACTGCTACATAATTGCAGTGCAGTTAGATTTCACCGCGTGTGGCCTGCAACCTAATAGCGAAAAAAGTGCAATATTGAGGCACCTTGAAGGAGTCCTCGGTGTGACTTAAGGGACCGGCTGGTGTGATGATAGGCCTGAGAGGGAGAGGCGCACACGTCTTTCACGCCGAGCACACGGCCTTCCCGAAAGTTACATTGTCGCCTTTTCCGGTGTTTCTGCCCTGCTGAGGGCATTTTCCCGCTGCAGGCAATTCCAAAAGGGACTCTGCATTTATGAAGCCTACGCAGCTACCCCGGTTTCCTTACTTTCAGGACAACCATTTTTTGCAAACCAGCCTCATATCGTGATAGCACCCCTTTTCCATATGTTTCATTTATTATTTGTGGCACTGAATCACTTTTGGTTGTTTGCAGGCCGTTTGCAAAAATTATCCACTGGGGGTGATTTGAAACTTGAAAAAACCTCAGGGCGCCTGGGTGGCTCCGTCGGTTAAGCGTCCGACTTCAGCTCAGGTCGTGATCTCGTGGTCCGTGAGGTCGAGCCCCACGTCGGGCTCTGTGCTGACCGCTCGGAACCTGGAGCCTGCTTCGGATTCTGTGTCTCCCTCTCTCTCTCTGCCCCTCCCGCTCACGCTCTGTCCCTCTCAAATAAATAAATGTTAAAAAAAATTTTTTTAAAAAACTTGAAAAACCTCAAAGTTATGCAAAGGCTTGGAAGGAAAGCCCAAACAATGACTCTGAAGTATTAAGTCTGGAGACAAAAAAACACACACTCTTGTTTGTACTTTTTCTAGTCTGTCCTCCCCCCAAAACCATTTATAATACACTGCAGCTATAAAACATTTATGCACAAGAAGATGGCAGGTTTCTCTTAATCCTGAGTGGCTGAGTCCAAAGGGAGATGCAGAGGCCATGTCTGGGGGGCGGAGGGGCCACGTCGGTCTGTCCGGGTGGCCAGAGGAGACTTTCCTGAGAAAAAGACTGGGACATTGAGCCTTGAAGAATGACTAGGGATCCCCATGCTTTCTGTGCCTCTATGTCTTTCTGACACAAGACGAACTGGTTCGTGAACGAAAACATGGAAGGAATAACAATTTTAAAAGATACCCAAACACTGAGCGTTATTGTTTCCGCCCTAAATAATTCCTCTCTTCAAAGCAATACCGTATGCAGTGAAAACAGGCAGCCGGTTCCCACGGCTTCAGGTCCTAGAGTCCCACGGCGCCCCCGAAACCTGGCAGCTGTGGTCCCAGCACCTCCCCAGCCAGGCTACGTGTTAACTCTTCGACAGCGACAAAAACAAGAGTCCGCCGCATGCCGGGAAACGAACCAGACAACACACGACAGAGTCCGGGCCCTTGAAGGCAGCTGCCGGGCGGACACAGACCCGGGGCTTTTGTCAACGCCCCCCCCCCCCCCCGACTGGGAAATGACGGCTTGGTGAACGAATACCAAGGAGGTTTGCCAGGACAGTGCTCCACGCAGCCTGAGTCCCTCCGAGAAGACTTCCCGGAGGAAGTGACACTTTGTCTGGGTCTCGAAGGCAGGTGGGAGGGAGGTGGGAGCCAAGAAAGCCACACCTTCCATCTGGTGCTTTTTATTTCCCCTCCCAACCTTTCCTGAATTAACTTTAATGGCCGTATGTCATTATGGTGGTGGCACATGGACAGCAAAGCCGTGTGACGTTTTTCTACGGGGGATTTATCAAGCACAACATCCACTAAGTCACTGTATCACATTGCCCCTGCCTTCATTCCTTTTGGAAAGAACCCCACGGATGGGGCGCCTGGGTGGCTCAGTCAGTGGAGCATCTGATTCTGACTTCGGCTCAGGTCATGAGGAGTCCGTGGGTTCAAGCCCCACGTTGGGCTCTGTCCTCACAGCGCAGAGCCTGCTTGGGATTCTCTCTCCCTCTCTCTGCCCCTTCCCTGCCTGTGCTTCCTCTCTCTTTCTCTTGGAAGGAAGGAAGGAAAGAAGGAAGGAAGGAAGGAAGGAAAGAAGGAAGGGAGGGAGGGAGGGAGGGAAGGAAGGAAGGAAGGAGGGAAAGGAAGGAGGGAGGGAAGGAGGGAGGGAGGGAGGGAGGGAAGGGAGGGAGGGAGGGAGGAAGGAAGGAAGGAAGGAGGGAAGGGAAGGAAGGAAGGAGGGAGGGAAGGAAGGAAGGAGGGAAGGAAGGAAGGAAGGAAGGCGGGAGAGAAGGAAGGAGGGAGGGAGGGAGGGAAGGAAGGAGGGAGGGAGGGAGGGAGGGAAGGAAGGGAGGGAGGAAGGAAGGAAGGAAGGAAGGCGGGAGAGAAGGAAGGAGGGAGGGAGGGAGGGAAGGAAGGAAGGAAGAGACGAACAAATGAATAAATGAGAACCCCACGAAGACACCATCTTGGGCCCCACCAACAAGGAGATGCCTCGAGAGTGGAGGGCTTGCTCCCACCCAGGATTTCTGTCAACAGTACCAGCAAGGGCCTTCCGTCCCTGCCTCGGCTGGTAGAAAGCCCAGAGCCCTATCCCTGGCCTCTGCCGGGTGACCCTGAAATGTCACACTGTCCGTGCTGACCCGGAGACACAGGTCTTCCGATTCTCGGGTTCCCAGATCCCCTTCAGACTGATTCCTGCCTCTACTTACACATTTAAAGGACGATTTATTTTTATAGCTTCTGGAAATCTCCTATGGAGAAGGCAGACTCGAAGTAGCCAGCTGTAATGCCGAATTACATTTCACCTGAGGAGCACCAAATGCCTGCTTAGGGCAAATTAAAAACCTCTAAGCATCATCTAAAAACAGGTAAGTGGAAATTCTCTGCAGGGAAGAGAAGTGTGCAACGGGGAAATTTTATTTTTTTCATAAGCACTACAAAAAGTAAAATGAAATTCATACCTGAAGTCAATACCACTTTTGACTTGTATTTCATTTAGAAAAAAAAAAAAATACTGCGTAACTAATCAAAATTCCCCTGAAATTAGATTTTTTAGGAGAGAGCTTTTAATAAAAAGAAACAGGGGCACGCCTGGGTGGCTCAGTCGGTTGAGCGTCTGACTTTGGCTCAGGTCATAATCTCCCGGTTTGTGGGTTCGAGCCCCGGGTCGGGCTCTGTGCGGACAGCTCAGAGCCTAGAGCCTGCGTCGGATTCTGTGTCTCCCTCCCTCTCTGCCCCTTCCCTGCTCTCTCTCTCTCTCTCTCAAAAAATAAACATTTAAGAAAATGTTTTTAAAGAAACAAGTACCAGAAAAATTAAGTTTAAATCACTGACTTATGGGCAACTTCCAGCAGATGTTGGGGAACCATTAAAGGCACAGGCAAGTCTCTCAAGCTCCGTATATTCCACAAGTCTAAAGCCACCGTCATTCCCGACCAGATGGATGGCTCTCCCTACATTCCACTCACCAGGGCACTGAAGTTATGTCAGATATCCCTAAAGTCGCTAACAATAAATTTAATGTCGGGTACCCAAATGGTTTAAAAACCAGCCCCCGGGGAACGTCAGTCCAGTGTCCTATCACACACCCCATTATTCCTTGAATATTACAGCTCAACTTTTATCGAAAGTGGCTGGAGTTGGCAGAGAAGTTGCTACCAGGTGGCAGGATCTGAGAGAAGGACTTCTTCCTAAAACCACCACTCACACTTTTGTACTCCCTCATTAGAGCTTTGTTCTTTTAGGGGAACAGGCGGCTGTAGGAAATACACCGAGCTGGGGGTAGTGAGACGGTCTGGGTTCGAATTCCCCTCACTCAGCCCAGAGAGCTCTTTACCCCCACCTGTCAGAGGAAAGAGTTGAAATACAGGTGTGCGAGGCCCCTTCCAGGTCTAGCATTGTATAGCACGATTCTACGTCGGCTCACTGCCCCACCAGCCGTGATACAAGTATCTTCAAGAATCCCCTACTGGAAGAAACTGATTGGACGTCAAAGCCCCCCCAGCAGCTCCTAGAACAGTCACCGTTAACGCCTCAGCAAAGATCGCCTGGAACTGGAGCATGAGGTCCTGTCCTGAGTGCAGGCAGGGGATGCGCCGAGCGGCAGACAAGGACGGGCTATCAACTGTGATCTGCTTTCAGTGTGGTTTAGAACCCGCCCCAGAGGGATCTTGGGGACAGAAAGGAGGACCAGCCCCCCGCCAGTAAAGGTGGAGGAATGAACGGATGAGGTCGCGAAGGCGGTCTGAGTCTGCGAACGACTCACACAATGTCTCTTTCAGCCTCTGTCGTCCTCTTTCACAGACATGGGGACGAAGTCCCTTGTATGCAGGGGAGAGGGAGTGAGAGGAGCGTGCGCATGCACATCGCCAAAGGTACAACCCTGGGTGACGGTCGCCGGCTGCGGTTTGCCGAGGGATTCGTGGCCGAGGCTGGAACCCCACAGGGAACGCGTCAGTGAGGCACAGCACTGGAAGAATCCCGCAGGCAGATTTTCCGAAGGACTGCCGGGCTCCGGGCAGATCACTCCCACGCGGTATTTTTTATTCATGTGATGTAAAGGCAGAATGAGTATCAACGTCAACCTCGAAGGCTGACAGCCTAAAGGTGTGTTTGGAAGATGACAGGTGCCATCTTGGTGCTGGAGCCAATGTCTCCGCCAACATGCTCTCATCTGTTCATTGAATCAATGCTCTTGAAGCCCCTCTGTGTGTGTGTGTGTGTGTGTGTGTGTGTGTGTGTGTGTGTATTCTCATACACGTTCATATATATTTGAATATGTCCCTATTCATGATATAGATATACTGATATTGATACTGATATATTCAAGTACATATATACTTATGCATATACACATACACATATACGTATGCATACACATATACATAGAATTGATTCTCTCTCTCTCTCTGCTCTTCCCCTGCTCATGCTTTCTCTCTTTCAAATGAATAAACTTAAAAAAAAAAAAGAGAGAGAGAGACAGAGAATTTTTTGGAGCACAAGTTAGTCCTGGAGTCAGCACGGCCATGACAGACTGCTGTCTGATGGGCAGTGAGCGACTCATGGGGACTCTGTCAAAACACGTCCCTTGGGCACTGAATGAGCACATATGGGGTTGGACAAAATACACACACACAAGTACAGCCAGAGCCCAGAGGCTCTCAGGAAATGTACATTAGCTGAACCCAGGCAAGAAGACCAAATATCCCTGCTGCAGAAAGCCAAATCTTTTAAAAACTGGTTTGCATTCATGTTTTTACTACAAATAAACTATTTTATTAGAAGAGTCACTAAAAACATTTACTGGGGAGTTTTTATAGCTTTGCTTGAATGTTGACTTTCTTGTAACAATGTAAACTATTGAATTCAGAAAAACATTAAGTAGGAACTGGAGGGGTTTTTGTTTGTTATTTTCTTTTTACTTCTTTAACATTTATTTATTTTTGAAAGAGTGAGAGAGACAGAGTGCGAGCAGGGGAGGGGCAGAGAGAGAAGCAGACACAGAATCGGAAGCAGGCTCCAGGCTCCCAGCTCTCAGCACAGAGCCGGACGCGGGGCTTGAACTCACGAACCGCGAGATCGTGACCTGAGCCAAAACTGGATACTTAACTGACTGAACCACCCAGGTTCCCCTTCTTTACTGTTTTCAATAAAACAACACCAAAAAGATCACTCTAAAATAAATATATTTAAGTATTT
Source organism: Prionailurus bengalensis (assembly GCF_016509475.1). Classification (NCBI taxonomy): domain Eukaryota; kingdom Metazoa; phylum Chordata; class Mammalia; order Carnivora; family Felidae; genus Prionailurus; species Prionailurus bengalensis. The sequence goes on along the minus strand of NC_057348.1, from coordinate 164,960,678 downwards.
GATTCCCTAATGGGAGAGACAGGTAAGAATCGTCACAATGCCCTCCTCAAAAGGCAGTGAGCCACATCGCCTTTCAAAATCTTGGGCTCTTTTCTACCCCACCCCCCACCCCCCGCTCTGCCTCTTCTGGGTGCTGACCACAGTCCCCTGCCATAGGTCAGCTGCAGGCTTTTCTTCTGTACCTGTGCTCTGCAAACACCTGCTTCTTTCTCTAGCCTTTGGGGAACCATCCCTCCGATTGCTGTGGGCACCGTTGCACATTCCCTGTGGGCTCTGTATCCTGACATTTTGTGCCCAAACACATTCTCGAGAGTTCAATAACCCAGAACGCACACAAAATGTGAATCCATTTTCGGCCGATAACGGAAAACCCTAAAACGGGACCCTGGCCCTACCTTTCCAAGGCTTAAGAAACTCGGAAGTCACTCCTTCCTCCCGTGTTCTTCGGTGAGTTTTAAAATTACGTGCTAAGACAGAAATGGTGACGATGTGAGGTGACGGAGAGCTCGCCATGTCCCAAGACACCCAAGTCCATCAGGCCATCGCTCACGCACCTTAAACGCACACCAACGTTATACAGCAGTTACATCTCACAAGGGCTGGAAAAAATTAAGAAGAGTCCCTCCCCCAAATAAATAAGTAAAATGAAACTATGTGCTAAACGTGCGCAGGCTGACCGCTCTGCTCTGAGGCTCACGACTCTGTCATTCTGCGGGCGATGCACCTGGGACGGTCGCTGGAGGGGAGGCACCATCCCCAAACCTCGGCCAAGATTATGAAGATTTGAGACAAAGGGAATTCTCCTGTCCCTGAGCGCCCGTAGGCACACCCACTCACACTCACTCCCATTCACACACATGCTCACGCGTTCACACGTACATACTCACCAGCTCTGGGCACCTCCGTCCATTTAGCCCCTTCCAGCCCCAGGTCGCCGGCCCCCCTCCCTCCGGCTGGTGATCTCTGTGACCCGGAAGGGGAGACGCCTATCAGGGCACACACACCAACTCTCCCACCAGGTTAAGATGCAGCTTTGGTTTTTCCGGGGAAAGACATCCCGTTTAATGAGTCGAGCAGCTGACCGTCCCCAGCCCTGCTGCCCCCTGGCTGGTGCCCCTGCGTCGTACTGGCCACACCTTCCACCGACTCCTCGGCTCTGTGCCGGGAACAGCAAAATGCGGCGTCCACAGTAATTCGGAGCTCGTGGAGACTGCACTTCTGGGATTCACTTATCCCCCCGACCGTGTGCGGGAGTCCTCCTGACCCCTCGTCTCCCGAGGTCCCGTCCGTGGGAAGAAGCATGTCCACCCCTCTGCACCTGCCCATCCGGACAACGGATGGCGAGTGAGCCACACGGAGGTCACCACTCGTCCTCCTCCCACCTCCCCGGGCCCCTCCCTGACCCCTCTCCCCCTTGGCTCCCTCAGCAATCACGGTGACTGTCAAGTTTGGAAAAGGCTGGCTGACATCAGAACTTGGAACACTAAAAACAAAGTGCAAACGCCCATCCTCAGTCCAGATGAACGAAGGTAATTCTGTCCATCTGCCCCATTCACACACACACACACACACACACACACACTCACAGCCACAGACCCTCCCTTACCGGCAGGCCGGACAAGCTGGTCTCCACTGTTGGATGGGCTGCAAGCAGGAGGGACCTAGTGGTCATGCCCGTCGGCACAGCTCACGACCATCACGCCCGCGCAGCTCCAACGTGGCCCGCCCTCCTGGCCGCGAGCGGAGCACAGGCCACCGGCTTCTGGCCACCCTCACACTGACACATTGCCTTCCCGTGCCCCCCTTCCTCCACCAAGGGAAAGGACTCACTGAAAAGCCACCCACCGAAGATGAAGTTCGCTGAGAAAATCCCACCCTCGCTCCCCGGGATCCTCCAGGAACAAAGAGTAATTACGGGGCGGCTGTGGAACGACTCCCGGTGTGCTTTTTAGGACTGACTTCCAATGTTCGGGTCCCCGCACCCCAATCAGCCCTCCTCGTGCCTCCTGTCCTCCCTCCCCCCAACCCCCCACCCCCCCAAGCCCGTCTCTCTGACCAGCTCCACACTGGCTGATGACAAAGCACCCCACAGGCTGCCTCCCTCCTCGTAAATCACGGCGGCTCCCCGGACGGCGGCCGCTGGCTCTGAAGGAGGACACCGTATTATTTGTGCTGCACTCACACACCTACGTACTGAACTCCGTATTTAAATCAGACAACAAACAACGGTACCAGGGGAGGCAGATGAACAAAGTCCTGCCTGTCCTCCCCAGGCACAGAGCCTCAGGACAACCCACCGTGAGAAGGGAGGTCAGTACCCAGGACCAAGCACCAGTCCACCTGCCGCTGTGCCCACACCAATGTCAAGGCTCTGGGGTTAGCAGATAACGCAAGGAAACCCAACAGAAACAGAATGTGGTTGACATTTTGTTTAGTTTCCCATGAGCCAAAGAAAAAAAGAAAAATGTCGGTCCGACTTGATCGTTTCCCAGGTCTGTTTGATTCTATGTGGTACTTACCAAGGAGACACTTCTCTGCAGAAAAGATCGGGAATCGGTGCATTACAACTGTTACCCAACAATAAATGACATCTGGACAGATAAAAAGAAAGATGCTTATTTTCTAAGTAAGCTGCACCTACGGAATACTAAACAAATCAATCCACACCAAACAGACTTTACTCTGGAACCATGTGGCTTTACTAGAAACGCATTTATTACTTACTTACTGCAGTAAATCTTTCTCCCCCCTTTTTTTCTGAAGTTCCATTCAAATTAAACGATTTGAGAAAGCTTTTGAACACCAACTTTATAAACCCATCTCTGTGCAAGGTGTTCTACAGGATAAAGAGAAGTACGAAATAATAATGCCGTTTGCTCCAGGAACTTACAAACCGCCTGATGGGTTTTCCTCATAAGGAATATTTCTTGCTGAAATTTAAATCCTCTATGGAAGCTTTAGGATAAATTTGTCTGTGCATGAAAAAAAAACCCAGAGCTTGCAGGATTTGAAAGGAAAACTTCACCGATGATTCTTGCTAAAAGCTGAATTTAATGTTGTGGCATGCCATTGACCTGGACAGAGACAGCACTCCACTCCGGTACGATTTCTGTGGTTCTGTGTTCTGTGTCCTGGGTGATCCTCTGATTCTTTTCAAGTCGGGACTGAGACAAGGAGGTCAAATCTTTGTATCCGCCCAATCTTTCCTTCGGGGCACAGTTTCAGATCTGCAAGATCTGAGCAAATGCCCGGCTGGGTCACATCTTAATTAAAAAGTCCATGTTCAGTTTGGGGCCCTGCAGAAGTTAAGATGAACAGATCTTGGAAGGAGTTCGGAGGAGACCATGAGAAAACAGTAAGATAACTTGTGTCTCCACCTGGACAAACAGACCAGAGGCTCGGAGAACGTCGCAGGAAGGCATGATTGCATGGAATGAATGTGAAACCAATTCTTACGTGAAGATGTCTTTACAGAGTGACAGATGGGTGTACTTTCTGTTCCCAACGGGGACTGTGATTGAAAAGGGTTGATTGAGTTTCAGCAGAAGGGAGGTAGGTCAGAGGTCAGATACCACGTGTGCAAGGAGAGTTTCTAAACAATGTAGTGAGTGTTTTTGTCTTGTTTTGCATTGTGTTGTTTTGTTTTTCTGAGACAGCGAGAGAGAGAGAGCGAGCAAGAGAGAGTGAGAGCACGTAATCAGGATAGAGGGGCAGAGGGAGAGAGAGAATCCCATGCAGGCTCCATACTCAATGTAGAGCCTGACATGGGGTTCGACCCCACGAACTGTGAGATCACAACCTGAGTCAAAATCAAAGAGTTGGGGGCGCCTGGGTGGCTCGGTCGGTTGAGCCTCCGACTTCGGCTCAGGTCATGATCTCGCGGTCCGTGAGTTCAAGTCCCGCGTCGGGCTCTGTGCTGACGGCTCAGAGCCTGGAGCCTGTTTCAGATTCTGTGTCTTCCTCTCTCTCTGCCCCTCCCCTGTTCATGCTCTCTCTCTCTGTCTCAAAAATAAATAAACGTTAAAAAAAATTTTTCAAAAAATCAAAGAGTCGGACAGTCAACCGAAGGAGCCACCCAGGCGTCCCAAGAGTGTTTTGTTTTGAAAGAGAAGTTAGTAATTACCTTTGTGTTTTCTCAGATGTCTGGAAGGGAGAGTTATAGACTGCCTGTTAACATCTTTCATTTTCTTCTTCCACAAAGATTTTTCCTCAAAGGACAGGCATGGATTGGAAGTAAAGGATTTTCCTACTCAGGTACTTTCAGGAATATATATTGTTCCAGAATCACAGTTTCACCAACTTTGGAGCGAGAGGAGAGGTTCATTTTTCCACCCACCCCAAGTTGTCAAATGCCACATCTAAGCCATTTAGTTTGTTCCCCCACATGTCACGTAGTCTCTTTCCTCTTTGCTCTTCTGCTCAATCTTCTACTGGAATGTGGAATGTTTTGGAATGTTCAGTTTGCCACCAGAAGTAGCAAACACCTGCCAAAGCCGTCTCTTGAGCACAAGCGTAAACTAAAGAAACGGCACGACAAAACCGCAGCCCTTCCTGTCTGCAGCCCGGGGTAAAGGTCAAGGGCACTCCCCCTCTGGCCTCAAGTGTGGGCAGAGGGTCTGTGAAGTTGGGAATGATGACACTGATGTCCCCACAGCCACTGGTCACACGTTTGGCTTGGGGATGCCCTAGACCCCTCTGGGAGCTGTGACGTTAGTCTTCCTGGGACACAAGCAGCCCTCCGTGGGTGGAGCTGGGGACAGAGAGGGTGATGTCCCAACACCGTCGGCCGATGCGTTCCCTACAAGGCGACTCACAAATGGGGAAAGGGAGACAGAGCAGGAAAGCGAGCAAAGAGACACAAGCTAGACACATTCTGCAATCTCCTTGCCTCCCCTGGGTCACCCTGCTCCTGCCCTGTCATGAGATCCACGCGGCCGAGGGAAGGCACGGTGCACTCGGAACGTGAATTTCTACTGCCATCAGAGGAGGCGAGGACACACCATGTGCACAGACACAATGCTGGAGGCAAGTCTGCACTGCAGGACAGGCTTGCCTGAATGTCTCCTGCCCCGGCACAGGAAGCGCAGGAAGCAGGTGCTCGATGGAAGTTGCTGGAAGGAGTGAGCGATCACTTTCAACCAGGCCCTTACTCCTGTCGCACTGAGCATGCACAGACCCAGTGTTAACTCCTCACGGCCACGGGACCGGTGACAGAGACCCCGGGGGTAACCAAACTTCCTTGCCACGGATCACAGCTTTGCTCTTAAGAGCGGGGCGTCACAGAACCAAAGATGAGATCAGAACTCATAGCTACACCTAAAAGGTTCACATTCAGAGAGCTCGAATTCTAAAACCATAAAGGCCTCGTGGGGGAATGCGTGGAAGAAAGAACAAAACGGATATAGCAAGTGTCGGTCAGCACGCTCACTTTTGCCTACTGGTTTCCTTCCTAATCCAGGAATGCACATGCCAAAACCAGTGGAACGGGAATCTCTACTTCCAGAATGTTCATTTTGCTGCCATAGGAAGAGGAGAATGAAGCCCTGACAGTCACACGTGCCCTGAGGTGGCATTATGTCCCAGGAGTCTGACTGCTTCTCGGGGCCCCAGGATCTGAAAGGCAGTGACACCCCTCCTTCCCGTGCTCCCACCTGTCTTAATGTTGGCTTTCATTTCCACAGGTGTTGCCCAGATACGCGGGTCTACGGAGAGTTCTTCCTGTGTGCTTTACAATAAAGACTCTTAAATTCTTAAATTAGCGTACAGATCAGATAGTAGCCAGAGACATAAGGAGAAAAGGCTCTGACCTAAGAATGAAGACACTCAGTCACAAACCTGGGAATAACATTCAGAGATCTAATGCCTTGCCCAAAATTTCACCTGTATACTGTGTGTGTGTGTGTGTGTGTGTGTGTGTGTGTGTGTGTGTGTGTAAGATGACACGTTAAGAAATGATGCCGAGCACTGGGGAGGCAAAGATAAACCAGTCACAGCTCTTATCTCGAGGAGCTGATACCTGAGATGGATGTGGTGGCCCAGGAGTTGGTGCTACACGTCATCTAAGAGAAGGGCAGTCCGATGGTGGCAGAGACGGCTGGCTGTCACCCGCCAGGGCCTCCTCTTGCCTCTCCCCTGCCCACAACTCCATCCCCAGCACCCCTCACAAGAAGGTGTGGCCGCGGTCCAGCTTTGTGATGACAGCATGATGGTGCCACTTAAGCCCCCGCTGCCACATTGGGCTTTGGGTGGTAAGGAAAACCGGGGACAGGGAGAAAAAGGGAGAGGAAACTTGAAGGTTTCTGCATTTAAGGCGCACTGGTGATGAGAGAACGAGCAGAAGCCACGACAGCTGGACAGGAGCGCAGGGATGTTGAGGCTCGGGAGGCAGGGGTGAGGGGTCTGCCTGGGGTCCGTCTCCCGTCCCCACAGGTCACCAAAAGCACAGCCGCTGGACAACGGCAAGTCCCCACGGACAGCCCCCTGCCCCCGGCCTCTTACCCCCTCCTCTTGGACAGCGGTCCTTAAGGCTCCATCATGACCTCCGAGAAGCTCGACTTTCGCAAATGCAGAGAATTTTCCCCGTTTTGCATGAAAATGGTTTCTCGCGCTCCCAACCTGGCTGAACACCAGACATTTCACTTTGACCGACAACTTATTTCTAAGACATCTTTCCACTGAAGCTGAAGTCCTTGCTGTTTTTAACAAAATACGTTAGTTGTTACTATTAGTGTTAAATGCATGAGTGCACTGTTACCGAAGCACCTTCGTGACTCCCCCTGCATTCCGGCAGGGAAATCCGGAGAGGAACGCACCTGTTTGCGACGCCGTCGGTCAGGATAGGGTTCCTCATTACTGTCTCTCAGAGGAGCGACCCACGAGGACTAATACAGCTGACTGGCCACCGTAACGGTTGTGCTCTGAGACCCTGCAGGGTCCCGAAGTCCTTCCCCTTCTCCCCTCCCCTCCCTACCGCGGGGGCTCGGCTTGTCTTTCTTCCACAAACACTGACTTTGGGTCTTGGCTTACATGTATTTGCGACAACCCTACCTGCCGGGCTCCAGTCCCACGTCCGAGCACCTGCCAACACCTTGCACGTTGTGGGGCATAACCGTAAGAAAAATAAAAACAAGAAAAACAGTGACTGAAGTTTCCTGAAAATCCTCTATGTGCTGAGCACTTATTCAAGAGCCTTTCAGGCATCGCCTTGCTGATTCTTGTAACAGCTCTGGGAAGTAGTTTTATCGCCGTTACCATTTTACAGATGACGGAACTAAGGCTGACAGGCGCCACCAGTGGCCCCAGATCACACATCCGGTGAGTGGGGGGCCCATTATTTGATTTCAGGCATTTTGACTTCAAAGCCTCCACATCTCTATGGCTTGTATTCATTTTTTAGGGATATTCAATGAAGACTTAAAGAAAATCACCTTGGGGCGCCTGGGTGGCGCAGTCGGTTAAGCGTCCGACTTCAGCCAGGTCACGATCTCGCGGTCCGTGAGTTCGAGCCCCGCGTCGGGCTCTGGGCTGATGGCTCGGAGCCTGGAGCCTGTTTCCGATTCTGTGTCTCCCTCTCTCTCTCTGCCCCTCCCCCGTTCATGTTCTGTCTCTCTCTGTCCCAAAAATAAATAAAAAACGTTGAAAAAAAATTTTTAAAAAAAAAGAAAATCATCTTGACTTCTATCTACGTTTTTAATGATTTTGATGTTGAGGCAAAGGTATAGGCAAACTCTTATTTTCACCAAGACCTTGCAGGGAAACGTCAGGCTGACTTTGCCAAGTAAAGAAACAGAACTATTACCGTAGTATTTTCTGGCAAGTGTGCTGTATTTTCTCTTTCAGTTCAAGCTGCCTGAATTCTCTAAGAAAGTGTCTAAGAAGTGTCTACAGGCTAAAGTTTCCAGACGCTTTGTGGGGCTTTTTTTTTTTGGTCCTATTTTCTTTTTTTTTTTTTTTTTAATATTTTTTTCAACGTTTATTTATTTTTGGGACAGAGAGACAGAGCATGAACGGGGGAGGGGCAGAGAGAGAGGGAGACACAGAATCAGAAACAGGCTCCAGGCTCCGAGCCATCAGCCCAGAGCCCGACGCGGGGCTCAAACTCACGGACCGCGAGATCGTGACCTGGCTGAAGTCGGACGCTTAACCGACTGTGCCACCCAGGCGCCCCTGGTCCTATTTTCAACGATCTGTTCTCTAGCCCTGTGCCTAAGGGTGGCCTCACAGAAGGCTCCTTTCATAAGCAAAATAATTATTCTGTAAAGCGAAGACCCTTGCTTTTCTACGCGTCCTATTTCTTCCACCACATTCTCTTTATTTGGGGGTGCACCTCCATTCTCTCAGGTCCAACACGTTTGCTCTTCCCTCTGTGTACCTCGATCTTGTGCCTTGCGGTCACCTCCACGCCTCCTCTGTGTCTGACACACAGTAGGTGTTAAGCGTTTGCGAAACAAAGAGGAACACTGAATTAACGGCACTGAATTCCCTGAAATACGATTCAAAAATATTCATCCAAACGTGACCCCTCATGTGGACACGGTCGAAGGGTCAGTGCATTAGGAAGGATTAGTTTCAGCTCCAGCAATGAAAATACTCGAGAGTGACAAGCTGGCGAGCCCTGCGAGGGCTCAGTGCTGGTCTGCTGGGTCGAGCGCGGCTCTCTCTGGCTCAACGCCAGCAGAACGAGCACCAAGGACACAGTTGGTAGCTTCCGACCCGAGTCTCTGCTCACAGGGTCCTCGATTTCAGGACCGCCCCGAAGTGGGACTGGATGCAAACTGAAGGACGTGAGGCTTGGGTTCTTTGTCACCGACCCTCGGGGCAGAGAGCCGGAGTAGGGGAGCCTTGGAGGAAAACAAGACAGGTAAGAGAAAGGAGGAATGGAAGAATATTTTCTTAGCCAAACGTATTTGAACACTGTGTACGCGTGTGTTCTTGTCCCCTCTTCCTCTTACACATGCAGACGCTCATTCTGAACCAGGCAATGTGTCTGAAAGCTGATGGGGACCTTAGAAGCATCTAACCAACCATCTAACTTTGGGGTGGGGAGAGACCACCAAGGAGGAAACAAGCAAATCAAGCTACTTCACACTGAATGTTTGAAAACAGCAAGCCCTAAGCTCATGCTTCCACGGGAGCAAATGCAGGACCCCCCCCCCCCAAGTACAATACAAAGACACCTGCCTACTATCAGCTACACCTTGGGTTAACCCACTGTGAACGGTACCAGCGGCTTACCTGACGGAGCCGGTCAAAGCTATGGCCTTTCACTCCTGCCTGGCCCCAGACACAAAAAGCCCATGGCGCTGCTTCAAGAAAGCTGACCTGTCACCTGGTGGTCTGGAGATTTCCCAGGTAGACCAGGCTCCAATGAGCCAATCCTTTCCAGATCACTGGACCAGCAAAGGTAATCCACCTTCCAACACTGTGCCAGTGGCACATTCACCTGATGGCGGTACATGGGACCGACTGGGCTAGACGAGGCCGAATCAGTTCAGTAAGATGGGCAAAGCCACTGAACATGAAGAGACACCAGCCTGTGCCTAAGAAGTCCTGTCCTCTAGCATCAAATGTAGACCAGGACCAGCATTAAAGCTCATATGTAAAAAAATGAACAGTGCCCAACACTAAAGCTACTCTCATTCACAGAGACAACAAATGCCCCACAGCCCTTATTCAGTCATGAGGCACCAGGAAGAATCCTCAGAGCATAGGAACAACCACTCCCATCGGTCCAAGGACACATGCGGTCAGACCACCCTACCACTGCACACGCAAACACACACGGGCACCACCGCATACCTGCCGGGTGACCCCCTGTCCGGGGGTGACCCCCTGTCGGTTGCCAAGACCCATCCGGCACCTGACCCTGGAGCCACCCTAATTACATGTGGACAAGTGCCAGCCTTCCGTCCTTCCTGCCCGACCCATGACTGGGGATGGAGTCACAGGACCGACCTAACTCCTCAGTTGACTTCACTTCTCTGTAATATAATGAGAAGCAGAAAACGCATCAAGGCTTCAAGGGATTTCTTCCCAATCATGTCCGTGGGACCTTCCACATAGTTCACTGTAGATATGCCTACTTGGCTAAATTTTATTGAATGTTTAAAAAGGATTACAGGTCAGAGCAACGGCTTAATCTTTCTAAGATCTCTGTGAGCTATAAATATCTCATGCCATACCACAGAGTCCCAAAGCAGAGCTTGATTTCTCCCATGACTAACAGTGCCGTTGACTGGAATGACGGAGGAGAGCCAAGGAGATTCAACCCTACAGAACAATTTCATTAATAAACTGCAAATAACTGTAAAGGAGAAAACATTCATTTTACTGTCAATTTTTTTCTCTACATAGAGTTTTCTCATTAAAAAAAAAAAAGACAGAAACCTGTGCATAGCCCAATTTCTGAAGACACCATGACATCTATCCCAACTTGGGAATAAATTACAGTTGAACCCTTGAACAACATGGCGGCTAGGGCACCGATGCCCCTCGCAATTGAAAATACATATATGACCTTTGACCCCCCCCAAAAACTTAATTGCTAATAGCTCACTGCTGATCAGATGCTGTACCAGGAACAAACAGTAGATTATCACATATTTTATATGCATCATATTCTGTACTCTTACAATAAAGCTAGAAAAACTATTAAGAAAATCCTAAGGAAAAAGAAATATATTTGCAGTACCATAATGTATTTATCGAAAATATCAATGAGGGGCACCTGGGTGGCTCAGTCAGTTGAGCATCTAACTTGGGCTCAGGTCATAATCTCATGGTCCATGAGTTCGAGCCCCACATTGGGCTCTGTGCTGACAGCTCAGAGCCTGGAGCCTGCTTCAGATTCTGTGTCTCCCTCTCTCTCTCTGCCCCTCCCCACTCACACTCTGTCTTTCTCTCTCTCTAAAATAAATAAACACTAAAAAAAAAAAAAGAAAAAAAAAAGAAAACTATCCACATGTAAGTGTACCCATGCACTTCAAGCTTGTGTTGTTCAAGAAGCAACTGTACATTATTTTATTTAAGAACATACAACATACTGGGGCTCCTGGGTGGCTCAGTCGATTGAGCGTCCAACTTCGGCTCAGGTCATGATCTCACGGTCTGTGGGTTTGAGCCCCGCATCGGGCTCTGTACTGACAGCTCAGAGCCTGGAGCCTGCTTCAGATTCTGTGTCTCCCTCTCTCTCTGCCCCTCCCCCGCTCATGCTCTGTCTCTGTCAAAAACAAACATTAAAAAAATTTAAAAAGAAATACTGATTCTAAGGGGCACACACACCCCAATGTTTATAGCAGCACTATCAACAATAGCCAAACTATGGAAAGAGCCCAAAATGTCCATCGGCTAATGAATGGGTAAAGAAGATGTGGTAAATACACACAGTGGAATATTACTTGGCGATCAAAAAGAATGAAATCTTGCCATTTGCAACAACGTGAATGGAGCTAGATTATGATAAGCAAAATAAGTCAGTCAGAGACAAACAAATACCGTATGATTTCATTCATATGCAGAATTTAAGAAACAAAACAGGTAAATACACGGGAAGAGAAGGAAAATAAAATAAGATAAAAACAGAGAGGAAGGTAAACCATAAGAGACTCTTAGCAAAAGAGAACGAACTGAGGGTGGGTGGAAGAAGGTGGGTAGGGGATTGGGCTAGATGGGGGATGGGCATTAAGGAGAGCACTTGCCGGGATGAGCACTGGGTGAATGGGGATGAATCACTAAATTCGACTCCCGAGACCAATACCACGCTATATGCTAATAACTGACATGAATTTAAATACAGTCTTGGAAAGTAAAAAGAAATGCAATACAGAACCAAATGTAAGAAACTATCAAATTTCTAGAAGCAAACACAGGAAAAACAGTTGGTAACCTTGGGTGAGACAAAATGTCTTAAAAAGGACATGGAAAAGCAAAATCGTAAATGGCAAAAATGAGTAGAGTAGAGTAGACTTGATCAAAATTAAAAGACTTTTCTCTTCAAAGACACTATTAAGGCCATTAAGAAAATTAAACCGGCCACATGCTGGAAAAAACTATTTGCAAAAGTTGAACAACACGTATTTAGAAATCTTACCATTCACTAACAGAAAGGCAAGCAGCCTAGTAATAAATTAGGATCTGCAAGGTCCCCCACCCCTCCGCTGGAAAAGTTACAGATGCAAATCAATTCACAAAATATATGCCACACGAAAGTCATGATGTGCCAGCTTCTTAGAAGTTAAACATGCTGTGACCCTATGACCATCCATTCTAGTTCTAATGATTTTCCCAAAAGAAATCAAAGTCATGTCCACAAAACGACCTGTACGTGAATGCTTACAGCTTTATTCAAAACAGCGAGGGGCGCCTGGGTGGCTCAGTTGGTTGAGCGTCTAAGTCTTGATCTCGGCTCAGGTCATGATCTCATGGTTCCTGAGATCGAGCCCCGCATCAGGCTCTGTGCTGACAGTGTGGAGCCTGCTTGGGATTCTCTCTCTCTCCCTCTCCCTTTGCCCTTCCCCCACACTTGCTTTTTTTTTCTGTCTCTCAAAATAAACAAATAAACTTAAAAAAAAAAAAAACAGCTAAAAAGAGGAAATAACCCAGATGCCTTTTTATTGTCATAATAATAAAAGGAATGAACTCCTGATGCACAGGACAATACTGGTAAATCTCAAGGACATTTTACGAAAACACAGAGGCTATCCACAAAAGGACAGACTTCATGAGTCCACTTACATGAAATTCTGGATAAAACCAAACAAATGACTGTGACAGCAAGTCTGACAGTGACTCCCGAGGGCCAGGCTGTGGGGGAAGGAATTGACTGTAAAGGGGCAGAAGGAAACTGGTTTGGGCAATGAAATATTTTCTACCGTGACTGCGATGATGCTTATAGGACTCTGTTCCACATCACTCAAAACTCATCAAACTGTCCTCTTAAATTGCAAACATTTAACGAATGCGAATTTCACCTCAATAAAGCCAGCTCCTGAAAAAACTGGATAAAGGAAAAGGAAGAAACGTGGAGTACGAGCTTACTGAGGGAAGGAAAAACGTACCAGCGGAAACCCCTTCGTCGGGACAAGTACCCCAATTAGGGTGTCTTTCCATCAAGTTGGGGAGTGTGATACCAGGCACCAGTGAGAAGCACGGTTCTGGAAGTAACGTTAATAGGGCTTAAAAGCAAAGAAACGAACACAAAATAAGGAACAGAATGGAGGCCGCTGGACAATTCCGCTCACTGCGCCCCGTCTACACGATCCCGATGGAGCGGAGTCAGAGCGAGGAAGTTGCTCTTCCACAGGCGCAGGTTGAGCACCAGCAGAAACTGTCCAAATCGACTTTTTCGGGACTCTGGAAATTAACCAAAGGCTGGCAACAACCCGGGCAGCGTTTATGCCAGAAAAGTGGCTGGGTCCAGCCAGGACAGAGCTCCGCGTGGCTGTGACTCGCCCTGTTACCGGACCTCCCCCTCCGGCTCTGCAATTCACCCACACTAGCCAGGACATTCCCTGCTGGGTGGGATCCAAGAGACGTGGAGACACGTGCCCCCAGGAAACCCCACATGCAAATGTTCACGGGAGCGTCTTTCCTCACAGCCACACAGCGGAAAGAACTCAAAGGTCCACGACTGAGGGGTGGATCAACGAAACGTGGCTTCTGTGCCCTGGGATGTTACTCAGTCACAGGAAGAAACCAAGCTCTGACTCACACAACATGGGTGGACCCTGGGAAGGACTACACTAAACGGAAGATGCCAACACAAATGACATCCCTGAGCATGATTCCACTTACACGAAATGTCCTGATATGCAAATCCATAGAGATTAAAAGAAAAGTTAATGGTCGCCAGGGGCCAGGAGCAGGGAAATATGGTGAGTGACCACTCACGGGGACAAGGTTTCTTCCCTGAGACAACAATATTCTAAAGTAAGATCACACCGTAGGTTACATAACGGTGAATACACTAAAAACCCGTGAAATCGAACGCTGTAAAAATAACAAGTAATGGCTTGCGAATTACATGTCAATAACGTTCTGTATTTTATAACAACCGGCTTAAATAAAAAGACACACATCAGAAACATTAGAATGGTTGCCTTGGGGAATGGGAAGGGGGGCCTGTGACATGGAGATAAAGGGAGCCTTGCCCCACATATATCAGAAGTCAGTGCTCTGCTCGTGGTATTTACAAATTAAAAGGAAAGTAAGATTTGCTCTCAAGCAAGGCCCCCCGAAGGTGGCTGCCCTCTGTCCAGGCTCCCTGCAGCCCCGTGCCCAGGATGGCGCTGTGGCCCCGGCTTGTCAGTCTGTTGGCCGTGCTGGGACTAATTCCACCTGCTGCTGTCTTCTTGCAAGATTCCCGGAGATCCTTGACCAGTCTAAGGATACCAGCAAAACTCACCACTGTTCTCTCTGAGACTCAGGGTTTGGCTCCAAGGTGCTGATGTAAGCTCACTCAGTAGAGAGCTCCAACCACAGACTTCGATAATTCTGTTTTGGCCACATCCTGTCCGTTTGTCACTGAAATAATTATTCCTTCTCTAATTCCCCATCCTAAGCTTTGGGGGTCCCTGACTCAGGCTTAGCCGGGCTCCTTGGGCTTGCACCCGCACCCTGAGGACGAAGGGCCTGCCCAAGAGCCAGATTGCATTGTTCCCAGCAGCCCCGGGCACGGCTTCCCTCCTTCCTGGACAACCTCTCTTTAGTCTGAGACTTCTTAAAAATAGCTCTGAGCTCTCTTCAAAGACTCCTGGTCAGAAAAGGCATGGTAGGGATAATCGCCTCTATGGAAATTCAAAGCACAGCACAATTTTCCAGCTGCCTCATTAATATGCCTCCACGCCCGACAGGACACCCTCCAGACAGTGTTCACGAAAACACCGGACGCCTTCCTGGAGGCACACCAAAGGGAGAGCTCCGTGTGTCCTGGGGCAGTGGTGAGCCCGCACGTCACCCAGTGACTCACGGCAAGCAGGTCACAGACCCGGTGACCCCGGCCCGGCAACCAGGGACCCGAGCAGCTGGCATACATCGTTTCCGAGAGATAGAAATGGGCCGCTGGGGGTGAGCCGGGCCGGGTGGTATTTTGCCTAAAGTACCAACAAACGATTACCGAGCTCTGTGAAGAAGCTGCCGCACTTCCTTTTTCCTGTGACAAGATAAAGTCCAGTGTTGCCCACGGCTCAGTGTTTCCACTTGCCCTCACCCTCAACCATCACTGATCTCTGACAGTGACGTGAAAAGCAGGTGCCTCCAGCTTCACAAGTTGGTCTGGTTCTTTCGAGCCACACGCCACAGGCAAACTTCGGGGGAAGAGGCTGGAGGCCACGGAAGTTTGCCTGACTCGACGGCGGGCGGCTCGAAAGAACCAGGCCCACTCGTCTTGGCCAACCGAAACCATGCCTTCAGCGGGTAGGACGGAGGGCACAGCCAGAAGCCAGCCTCATCACCACGGGACACCAGACCCTTGCGTCACGCACCTCCTGTTCTACATTTGGCTCTGGGTGGCCTGGGCTGTTTTCACCCACCAAAAACCTATCTTCCAGGAATCAACGGCTGCCCCCGACTTCTGAGGAGACCCGAAGGGACTCATCCCAGAATTCCAAAGAAGGCGTACAAAACCGTTCACGCAATGACCGCCACATGCCGAGGAGAACGGGCCTCAGGGGAATCACTATTTACAGTAGATGTGACAGCAGAAAAGTTGGCTTCGTTACAGCCCCTCCTCCCCTCTGTGCACTTGACAGAGGCGTGCACGTGGGCTCAAACGTCATACTGAAAGAAATCACACGTGTGGACGTGGCTTCCCAGGTGCTCCCTTAACATAGCACGGACTTCAAAAAACATACCCGACAGAAAAGGGGAGGGGAGGTGTGCCCGGGAATTCCCACCCGGGTGGTGGGACTATCGATCGGGGCCGCCACGTTGGAGGATGACGTCAGTTTCCACTTAAACGTAAAGCCACGTTACTTACAGTCCGCATGCTATGTTTCTTGGTTTCTCTGCGGGGGGAACACCGGACACATAGATGCAGGAAGAATATATAAAGATGATCAGGGTGGCGGTTGTTGATCAAAACAAAAATCCGGAAACCGTCTGCGTGTCTATCAATAAGGGAATGATTTTACTGACTATGGCAACCCCACGTTACAGTTTGTAAGAAGGAGGGGAGTGTGTGTGTGTGTGTGTGTGTGTGTTCAAAGCTAAGTCGATAAATGGATGTCACCACGTCATATTGTCGGGTGACACAGAAGTTGAGAGAAAAATACCTCGGTATACTAATTATGTAAAAAAAATTACACGCACACAAAACTGTACCAATATATCTAACTATCCAAATGTGCACAGTCATGTGTACATGCATGTGTATGTACATATAAGTATTTATGTATATAAATTTTATTTTAATATACTTATATAGGCATTAATATTATTTAGTATGCTGATATGTAATTAAATATTACATTAATATTCTATATATCTAAAGGCTAGAAATTTACATACCAAATAATGGTAGCAATTTCTTCTAGGAGTTTCTGAAACAAAGGCCATGGGGATGATGGACATCACTTCATGCCTTATGTTTTATTGGTTATTATTAGGATAATGCATTCGTATATTTTTTTTAATGTTTATTTATTTTTTGAGAGAGAGAGAGACAGAGTGTGAGCAGAGGAGGGGCAGAGAGAGAGACAGGGAGACACAGAATCCGAAGCAGGCTCCAGGCTCCGAGCTGGCAACACAGAGCCCAACGTGGGGCTCCAACCCATAAGCAGTGAGATCGTGACCTGGGCTGAAGTCAGACGCTTAACCGACTGAGCCACCCAGGCGCCCCACATTCGTATATTTCTTACATACTTAAACAAAAATTATAGGTACCTATGAGGAGCTTGGAATAACATGACACAAGCAATTGCCTTGTTTCACACATTTAATGCCTATGCCTAGGAAAAGGCACTCAGAGAAACCAAAGCGAAATAAAAAGACTCAAAAGATTAAAAAGAAAGTAATTATAGGGGCGCCTGGGTGGCTCAGTCAGTTAGACATCTGACTTCAGCTCAGGTCATGATGTTGTGGTTCGTGAGTTTGAGCCCCACGCTGGGCTCTGTGCTGACAGCTCAGAACCTGGAGCCTGCTTCGATTCTGTGTCTCTCTCTCTCTGCCCCTCTCCGCTTGCACTCTCTCTCTCTCAAAAAAAAAAAAAGCTTTAAAAAAAGAGTAATTAATTAAAAATTTTTGGGATATGATTTGTCATTTTCGGTGTAAAGAACATGCAACTTATATCTGTCCACATATCTTATATCTGCCCACTGTCCCTATCTTCCCCTCAAAACACACACACACACACACACACACACACACACACACACAGAGTCAAGTGTGCATGTGTACATTTCCGCACACACAGTCAAGCACACAGGATTCAGGGACAGAGGGCCACCCTAAAGGCAGTCCAATCTACCCCCTCCACAGCTTTCTTGCCAAGCACTTGTGAGACTCATTCAACACCAACAGTGCCAGGGAGTTTATGGAGCCCAATTTCAGACCTTAGGCATATGCTTACAGACAGAGAGAGGGAGAGAGAGAGAGAGGAGGAGAACAGAGGATGGTTAAAAATAACAAAAAAAGAATGTGGAGGAACAAAGATCACTTGCATAATTACACCCGGAAGCAGGATTTGTCACAGACCTAGGCACGGATGTCTTTGCAACCAGCAACCCTGACATGAAAACAGAGTTGAACGTGAACTCTATTTAGTGATTTCATAGTGGGAATTAATCAGGAGAAAAAGGTAACAATTTGCCTTTCCACCCCAAGCGTCCGGAGGCAATGTGTTTCTTTTTACTGTCTCCACAAATCACATCTTTCCCCTCAGGATGAGGCTACAAAAAAGGCAACAATTTTAGTCCACCCCAAAATATGGTAACAGCAGGGGTGACCCCACACTGGTTCCACCGGCTAGTGAGCACTGGGACGCTTAGATTCATTTAGGACCCCGCGACCACAAGCACGCTGCGTGCCAGGGGAACAAAGACGCTGCAATAAAACTCTGCAGAGCGGAGGTCAGGAGGCTGCTATTTATACGACAGCAAGAAGGGAAAAAAAGGCTGCAACTTATTGTTATTGTCATTCTCTTACCCTTAGTGACCATCACAGCAGCCCCCAAACAGAAGAGAAAGGAGGCCAAGTTCTTGGCTTGCCTTTGAAATATGCCACAATTAATTTCTGCCACCAAGTGCCTTTCATTAGAGAATCTCTCCCTCACTTCAGCACGTGAACACATGTATCCCCTCGACGGCTCTCTCTGCCAAGCAGGTAAATATTATTATTACAAGCGGAGGGAGCAGGGGAAGGAGGTACGTACAGGGCTGACTGTGTTCCAAGTGCTTGGGCAGCAGCTTTGGGGTTTTTTTGTGGTTTGTTTTTTTTTTTTTAATTTGCCCAGGTTCACAGTGCCGAGCTGAGGCCCTGAAGGGGCAGAGGGCCCCTCTCTATACACCCCAGGAGACGATCCAGATGTGCAGGGAGAACTGGCAAGAGGCCTCCTGGAGGGGCAGAGCCAAGAGACCCCACCCACTTTGAGCATTGTATCTGCTCCTGCTGACCTCCCCCCTGCCCAGAGATGGGGGCTTGGCGGGGGGAGGGGGGGGCGCAGAGAAGAACTCTGTGCGCACAGGGAGGAGGAAGCTGATTGTGCCAAGCCTCATCTGACGATCTTAGGGTTCCAAATCGGGTGGCAGAGTCAAAGGAAATAGATGTACCCCGCGTTAGGCAAAGCCTTCCACCTTGGGGTGCACCTGCAGGTGTAGGGGGAAACCAGGCAAGCTCTCCCTGCTTCCTGGGCTCCCCACCCACCTCACTTCCCAGCCTGCCTTGCAGCTAGGCAGGGCCCCAGGACTTATTCTGCCCAGCAGAAGGGGATGCCTGCCGGGATCATCAAACCCTTCCGCGTGGGGTCCTCCCGGCACTTTGCCTCCAGGGGGTGGAGTGGAGCAACCCTTCCTGAGGACGTCACAAGAAATGCGATGGATGAACGTGGCAGAGACGAGGTAGGGGCACCTGCCCCACTGACCTATCACACCGGCCCGAAGGAGATGCTCGCTGTGCCTGAACCCTCATTTATTCGGGGGCCCCTGTACCCTAGCAGTTCGCCTGCCCTAACTGCGGTGAGGCATAGCACCTGCCCACAATTATTGACCGAAGAGCGTGGGAACTCTTCGACGAAGTTAACACACTGCTCCAGAGGAAAGAGGAATGGGAAATAAAACCAGGCAGATCTGAATGTTTTATCCGCAAACACCAAACACAGAGAGTGGACGGCAGGAAGAGTAACCCTAACTTGGTTCGAGCCGGCAGCTTCCCTGAACGAACTTGTGGGGTAAACCACGTCTCTGCTCTCCCTCAGCCCCACGGTCTCCCGGGTAAATGGCGGGAGGGGGGTCCGGCGGTGGGAATGGGGGGAACTCTTTGGGTGGCTCTCCCTGTCCACCCTCCACGTGGTCACCTGGGAAGCAAGCGGACTCCCTGCAGGCCCGAGCTCACCCACCTACACAAGGACACCGTGATGTCTGGCTTTCTTCCCACCGGACGGCCTGTTCCTTCCGCAGTCACCTGGGAGGAAGCACAGGTGCGAGGGGCAAGGCGCCCCCCATCCTCACACGGTCCCTCAAATCCGATCCTCATTTCCAGACATGTCGGGACCATGACTACCATGCCACCTACTGTCCCCCCCCCCCTTACCCTTGGATTCAGGACCAGCATGAGCAGGAACTTACGGATACACTTATCCAAAGCTCTTATAGCTTCATGATTAGCGTGTAGACTAAGTTCACGTGTATTTTACATTTATTTTATCTTGTGCCCTATAAACCCTCAGCAAGCTCTCACCGGGAAGGCAGCTTCAAGGCGCTGGTTGGGACTGACGCAGACGACGGGCACAGTGGACAGCCACAATGCTCGCATGACACAGAGGCTCCCAGCAGCCCAGGGAACCGACAAGGCCCCGCGCTGGGGCTGGGGCAAAGGAGAGTTTGAGAAGCAGGTTCCGTGCTGGCTCAAAGTGCAGAATTCTGCCCAGCAGCTAAGTCCTGCTGCTTTCCTGCGGACGAAAATGCCAGGCTGGGCGCAGCCGGCCATGTGGGAAAGCCGTCTGGGACCTGGGCCGCCCCTGCCATCACAGACTGGCTGCACGTGGCCATCCCCTGAGCTGTCCGTACCCCTGGAGCTGGCACAGCCATGGTCACGCTCACCTGACCCTGAGGACTGTTTTCTCTCTTCCGGGACAAGCACGTCCGCGTGGTTCAGGCCTGTCCTCCCCAGCCTCCCGGGGTCCCCTCCTCCGGGGTCTGTCCGGGGCAGCCCGGCCTCCCCTGCACGGTGGCCTTGCACAAGCAGCACACATCGGGGTCTGAGCAGTGGAGGACATCAGGACACCCCGGCCCGGGACCCACCCCTCCTCCCCCAGGGACGCAGCCCAAGCGTCCACGAGGGGCCCGGCTCCTACACCAGGTCACGTCCGAGCTCCCCTCGGCCTGGCCCCGGCGCTCTCGGTCAGCGTGCACCTCGCGCCGGACCTCCTGCACCTGCGACGCGGGGCCCAAACGCAGGTCTGTGGCTCTCTCAGCTTCACCGGCCGCCCCTTAGGATCACGATCCAAAGGAACATGGACAGGACGCAACGGAGGGCTGAGTCGGCTGTTCCACGCCATTGCTATTTCTTCCCTGGTTACCCGCAGGTTTAATAACTCTACCCGAGAGCGAACGCTGGTGAAAAGCGTAGGCTCTGAAGCCGCACCTCCCGGGCTCAGATCCCCGTGCCCCCAGTTACTACTTGTGTGGACTCTGCCAAGTCACTTCACATCTTCTGTGCCTCATTTTCTCTGCCCTAACCTAACAGCAGTAATGGAACCGACGCTAATGACAGTCGTGAGATTAAACGATGATGATGGTGGTGATGCCTTTCTTCTTGCAAGATTTTACGTGCCCACCAAAGCTGTTTCTGGAACTGTTCACTACAACAGGGTGAAGCATAGAGGTCCGGGGTGGGTTTCCGATGTTAATCCACACCCCACTGCCTTATTTTCCGGCACGTTCTTCTCCGACTCATCCACCGCAATACCAGGGAAAAAGTCAGTAACGCCCCACGGAGCCGCAGAGATTCCACGGCTAGTGTCCTGCAGGCTAAATAAGGCTTAATTTTTTAAAGTCAACTGCCAACACTTAAAGTTTTGGGGCGCCTGGGTGGCTCAGTCAGTTAAGCGTCTGACTTCAGCTCAGATCACGATCTCACGGTCCGTGAGTTCCAGCCCTGCGTCGGGCTCTGGGTTGATGGCTCAGAGCCTGGAGCCTGCTTCCGATTCTGTGTCTCCCTCTCTCTCTGCCCCTCCCCCGTTCATGCTCTGTCTCTCTCTGTCTCAAAAAATAAATAAACGTTAAAAAAAAATTAAAAAAAAAATAAAGTCAACTGCCAACACTTAAAGTTTTTAAATTTCATGTAATAATCCACCTAAGAGCTTATCCAAAAAACAAGGAGTTCTGGGGATCCTAGGGACCCTATCCCTGCACTGTGACATTTGGTTAGAATTTTCTCTGGACGCCGGTGATCTCCAGGTCACCACAGCCCCAGGCGGGACGCTAACCAGCTATCGCTCCGGACTCCCTGCTCTCCTGTTTCCTACTGCCTGACCCTGGTGGGCAGTGCCTTCTCAACCTTTTGTCCGATACCATTGCTATCATGCATCCACCATGCTCAGCCTTCTTGAAAACTTGGGAATATCTGCGCCGGAAGCAGGGGCTTAGACCTCTCCAAGAGTTAACAGATGGACATGGGCAGGCACACACTAAACTTGTCAGAAATTTAAATTTTGCTAGTTTTGCAATGTGATTGTTCAAGGAAAGGAAATTCTTCAGGAGTGAACATCTCTGGTGACGGTTGGCTAGGCAAGTTGTGTATATCTTGTTCAAAGGGACACACACCATAGTTGCGATGGTTAAAAGTTACAGACACACATCGTAGCCGCGCTGATTAATGGTATATGCCCACGTGTCTAAGCTACAGTAGCAAGCTGTTTGGTCCAACACTAGTCTAGATGGAGTCTGCAGATGTGATGAATATCTACAACGAGTTCACTTTTTTTTACGTTTATTTATTTTGAGAGAGAGAGCATGAGCACGGGAGGGGTGGAGAGAGGGGAGAGAGGGAATCCCAAGCAGGCCCTGCAATGTTAGTGCAGAGCCAGGCATGGGGCTCACTCCCACCAACCCTGAGACCACGAAATCGAGAGTCAGATGCTCAGTCGGTTAAGCGTCCGACTTCGGCTCAGGTCATGATCTCAAGGTTCGTGAGTTTGAGCCCCACATTGGGCTCCGTGCTGACAGCTCAGAGCCTGGAACCTGCTTCGGAATCTGTGTGTGTGTGTGTGTGTGTGTGTGTGTGTGTGTGTGTGTTTCTCTCTCTCTGCCCCTGCCCCTCCCCTGCTTGCTCGCTCTCTCTCTCTCTCAAAAATAAAGAAATATTTTAAAAATAAAAAAAAAAAGCCAGATGCTCAACCAACTGAGTCACCCAGGCACCCTACAACAGGATCACTTTTAAGTCAAGGGGATCACCTTCAACAGTGTGGGTGGGTTTCATCCCACAAAATGAAGGCCTGAACAGCAAAACCTCACGTTTCCAAAAGAAGGAATTCTGCCTCAAGACTGTAACGCAGAAGTCAGCACCGAGTCCCCACCCCGCTGGCTTACCCTGCAGACTTTAGACTCGCCAGACCCACCGCTGCACGAGCCAACTCCTTAAAATAAATCTTTCTCGTCCAGAATTTCCTGCCTCAAAAACCAAACGGCAAAAGTAAAACAACTTAGATTTCTAATCTACGTATGTCCACACAGACGTGCACACACACACACACACACACACACACACACACACGTACCCACGCCGTGGGTCCTGTTTCTCCGGAGAGCCACGGCTGATGACAGAATAACAACACCCCTGAAATCCCAGAGTCTGGTCCAGGTGATCAGGTGACCATTCGTGTCCCAGGTCCGTGGTTTTATACAGGAGGAAACCGGGACACTGAAAAAATCAAAGACTTGCCCAGACGGTGCGCACGTTAGCAGGGGACGCAGGGCGAGGTCTATCCTCACGACCCCTCCTGGACACCATCTACCTTCTGAGCCACGACGACTCCCGAACTAGCTTCAGTGAAAACACAGGGTATTCTGAAGCTAAAGAAGGGAGACATTAGACATTTTTATTTAAGACAAAAAAAAAAAAAAAACCACAGGGAGATCTGTGTCATTGCCCTGGTTCTATCTCTCACCAGCTGTGGGACCTTAGACAAATTACCCCCAAATTTTCTTGTCTTCAGTCTCCTTATCTGTGAAGCGGAAGCAATAACACAAACCCTTGTTTCATTCTTGTGGTTTTGAGGACAAAATGAAGTAACAGATTTGAGGGCACTCCGGAAGTTTAAAGCAAGATGAAGAAATGTTTTGACAGGTGAGGGAGACCACCAAATGAAAAAAGAGATGATAGCGGTATTCGTATTTCTTTTTAGTGGTTTTCAAAGACTGACTTCTGAACTACCAGGTTTCAGCGCTGCATAAACATGGGCCCTTATCTCTCCCCCGCCTCACCGCACTGTAAGATTATAAAAGAGAACATGAAAACTCTTCTAGGAAAAGATTTACAAAAATAATTTTCTCCCATATTAAGATATACTTGACTACGCAAAGATTTAGAGCTTTCTATGGGAAGCCTTTTAAAATTGTAGCGGGCTGACTTCTGTACTTGACAAGACCTTGAAAGATTGCGGGGTGTACAAATTTTAAGCATTCGCCATAAATTGTTATAACTGAATGCTTATTTTCATTTCAAGTTCTCATGGTGAAGGATGTGATTTATCATGCCCTAGAGATTTAGCTGAGACTTATAAACTATTAATAAAATAAGTATGGAGTGTGGGAAGGGAATAAATGTGCCTTTCGAGATGTCCTTTCTTCACTCAAAGGAGTCAATACGCCAAGAGATGCACACAGGCTCTCGGGTCCCCACGGCCAGCCCGTCTAGGGATGCGCAGCTATAATAAATTCAGGGCACATCCCCAGTCAGGATTTGGCAAAAACAAATTGCCCTTCTCGATGGAATCCTTTCAAGGAAAAAAAAAATTAAACATTCTATTTGATTTCCATACACTACAAAGAAGTAAAAACCTGGATTTGAATCCCAGGAAGATTCATCCAATGATACGTCAACTTCCTGTACAACTTGGAATCAGTTGCTTCATCTTCCTGGGCCTTACTTTAAGCCTCTGTAAATGGGGGACGATGAGATCCGTTTCCCAATACGAACGCTAGGCACTCGTGGACGGTAGCTATGCAGAATTAACCCAAGTGGCGGAAAAGTGAGCGTGACTTGGCATCAGGCAACAGGTCTCATGTTCTACAGGTGGAGATGTCACCACATCCAAAAGACAGACATCCCTCAATCCAGAGCCGTCCCACAGGGTCATGAGATAAATTCGGCAAGGTTTCTGCGGTTCTGTTGCTCCTGGGGACACACCTGCGAGTGGACATTCCTTACGCCCGGTGCCAGGACAGGGAGGAGGATGTCATCCAGCCTCATCCAGCCCCTCACCCACCCGGGCGTAAATTCCTCCACGGTGGCGAGCGACGCGCGTTCAGTACCGAAGGTGGGTGCGTCCGTCCTCGGGTGACGGGCGCCGATGGAAGGGACTCGGGCAGAGCAAGGCAGCTCCCGGCAGCCTGGGCCCATCAAAGTAAGGGGTGGTGGCCCCCTCGGGCTGCCTAAGAGACAGCGAGGTCCCGCAGACGAGGCACAGCGGCCACGAGAAAGCTGCTCTCCGCAGGTCAAGGCATTTCCCCCACCACATCCTCTGTGTCCTCCTCCTGCCCGACCTCCCGCGAAGCTCTTCTGGCCCAACGGCATCTTGCCATCAAACACCAGCGCTTACAGATCCTTCCTGATGGTTCCCGCCGTGGTTCCGCGGCCGGCCGCATCCCTGCTGACTCTGTCGCTGTGTTTGTGGGCACAGCGTCCACACTCACCGACTCGCGCCCCGCCCCCCGCCCCTTATGCTCAGACGCTCTCCCCACGACGGGCATTCTCATCATCTGGCATTCTGGATCTTTCCCTCCTCCTGAATTTCCCCGTGGCCGCATTCACTCTGCTCACCTCCCACCGCCCTTCCCCCTCCCTGCGGCTTTGCCTGACAAATGTCGGCTGTGCCCCAGGTGCCCTGACTCGGTCCGCCCTACTCTCCATAGAGTCGTGTCCCTGTGGCATCCGTCCCCACAGCCGCACCAGGGTCCCCAGCCACATCTCCAGGGCGATGTCTCTCCAGGTGCCAGTCCTGCACATTCAAGCAGCCGCCTCCTGTCCCAGCACTGATGTGCCCCCCCTCAGCCTCACGGGCTCAGGGCTATCTATCCCTGTGCCCCCTGCCCCGTCTCCACTCACTGCCCTCAGGCAAGGAGGCCGGCACCCAGCCAACCGTCAAAGTAGGAACCAAGAGACTTCTCTGCCCAAGGTTCCTCTGCTTGCGAGCAAGTATGAAGTCTCAAGCCCACCACTAAACAGTGCCTCTGCCCCTCTTGTGCACCTGCACCCCCCCCCCCCATGCAGTCACGCCTTCCCGAAGATGGCACAAGCTTCCAGGACTTTCTCTCACCGGCCTGTTCTGCACCCGCGGTAACATCCTGACACCTGATGAGATCCTGGTACTGCCTCGCTCCGGGTAACTCCATGGCTCCCCATCGCCTACGAAGTCCCTCTGCATGATGTAGGACGGTCAGCACATCCTGGCTGTGCCTCTGGGTCCGACTCTGACCTGACTGGTCCCACACCTTCTTGTCCAACTGGTTACACCGGCGGCTGCTGCCCCTCAGCCCGGCAGCCCCTGGCACCCCAAAATCCTGGCAACTTACAACCCTCGGCTTTTCCTTTTAATTCCTTAAATCCTCCCTCACCTGTGAAAGCTTATCTGCCCTGCTCCTTCCAGGAGCCCCTCTCCCACCTCGAGCCGGCTCTAACCGCCACCCTTTGTAGTAAACTTCAGAGTCGTGGCTGTTCCTCTGTCTGTGCCCCCACTGGACCCCAAGCCTGCTTCCCTGCTCAGCGGCCCGCGGCTCCTCGGCCCTGGCCGAGGGAGGAGAACACGAAGGACTGGGTGAGTGGATGGTTCCAGATTAGCCTCGAACCTGCACCGGATCCCCCAGAACTGTCCACGGACCCGCCAGACTCTTCAGAAGCCCTTCGCATGGTGCTGAGTGTCGTTTCGCCTGCAGTCCCAACGTTGAGATGGTTTCAGCTCGACACAAGAGGGTCCACCTTCCCCACGGGGGGGGGGGGGGGAGGGGAGGGTTATTTGCACCCCTCCCCCCCACGGAATTCTTCCAAATGAGCAGAGGAAAGGAAGGCTTCTAAGGAACACGCACAGCGTGGGGAGTTAAGTCCAGAGCCAGAATCACAGAAACAGAGCCTCTAACCTTTAGGCGAGTGAAGAATCAGCTGGCTCATTCCGGAAGAAACATGAAGCCAGAGTCTCTGGATTCCCTTTGACAGATTCCACCTTCCTTCCTGCTTCAGACCTACAGATATCCACAAGGAGACGCAGCGCGGGACCTAGAAAACGTGCTTCTCAAGCAGGCTTTCCTAGCAGCACGGAGACCACAGACCATACAAGCCCTTGCCTGACTCGCAAGAACCGTTTTCCCTGGAGGCACCGGGGAGGCTCAGTCGACCGAGCGTCCGACTTCGGCTCCGGTCACGATCTCACGGCTCGTGAGTTCGAGCCCCGCGTCAGGCTCTGTGCCGACAGCTCAGAGCCCGGAGCCTGCTTCGGATTCTGTGTCTCCCTCTCTCTGCCCCTCCCTGCCCAAGCTCTCCCCCACCCAAAACTGGCACTAAAAAAAATTTAAAAAGTTTAAAAAAAAAAAAAAAACAGAACAGCTTCCCCTGAGGGCAGAGGGTGAGGGTTTCGGCTGCAGGGACACGAGGGCTGGGTCTGTCGCAGCAGAAGCGTCGGGGCAAACGGACCACAGAATCTGTGCCTTGCAGAACCATTACTTTCTCCCCCTCCTCAGAAAAAAGGACCCCACGCTGTTTACACTGAATCTCAGCTGCTGTGCTCACCAGCTGCGTTTCCAAGCGTCCATCAGCGTGTGCCAGAAAGGCGGGGGGTCTGCTCACACCCACTCCTTGTGCGGACGTGCTGGGCGCGGGTCGCTCCGCGGGCCCGGGGACCGAGCGTCAGTGGTGCCCCGTCTCCAAGGATCAGAACCGCACCCGCTCACAAATGAGTCTCGGCGGATGCTTTTAGGACTCACTCCTTCACGTATTATTCTGTTTCAGGTGTATGCATTTCGAATTTCTCTCTCAAGACACGGAAAACGAAGTGTGCGCTTTTCAAGAGTGGAGACCGCATGCTTTCCCTTTGATCTCCGCTCCCGACTTGGAGGGATGTAATGACACGACCTACATCTGAATCGCAATGGCTCCTCCGGGTGTCTTTAACTGTCCCTACGTCTTCAAGCCCTGCTTCTATCTCACTGGGCAGTCTGGACGCCGCTTGAGTAAAAGAAGCCCCTGCTCTTTCTCGGGGACGACAGTGTCCCTTCTGAGGGAGGGCTCAGCAGGGGAGAGGCCTCTGCCTCACGGATGACAGTCAAGCGGAAGCTTCTTTTACCTTGAATTGCATTTTTCCCGATCTTTAATAAGTGTGCACGTCTTACCCTTCAGGAGCCCAGCAAGGAAGACGGAGTGGAAAATCTCTCTAGACCACATCTATCCGTCCCAGTACCAACCCGCATATTTCAAAGCGGTTTTCTCCAAGCCATGAAGCTAGTTATTGATGGGGCCCAGCTCGGCCCCCAAAGGGATTTCTGAAATACAGAGAACCACTGTTGCAGGCTTGCTGGTCTTGTCACAGGTCCAAAATTCATGGCAAAAGCCTTTGTATCACGGACCCAGTTTCCCCCCCCCCCCCCCCCCCCCCGCCTCTCTCTCACACACACACATGCAGGCACACACACACGCACACACATATGCACACACAGGTGCACACACACGCACATCAACATAGTGATGCTTCGATTTCCAAATGAAACAAGAAGAAAGCACGTGGCCGCCCTCCACCGTCTTCCTGGGTCATCCCTGCAGACAGAAGTGCTACCTTCTGGTGACAGAAACAGTAACGGCCACAGTATTGGAACTGGTCTGTTCTCTTGGTAAAGAGCAGCCCATTTGAGAAAACCCACAGTGCGTCCTGGGGGTTAAACTGTGCCCCCCACCATCCCCACGCTGCACTCTGGCCTCCTGGGACCTCATGACACGGCCTTATGTGGACACAGTCTTCACGGGGCGACTGAGTCACCAACATGACAGGTCCTCCTACGACAGGGGAGGAGGGAGGCCGCCGTGCGAACCTGGACACGGCCACCATCCGCGAGCCACGGGGGCGGCCGGGCCCAGGGGCCACCCTGCCAATGCCTCCGCTCCCCATTCCTGGCCTCTGGTGCATGAGACACGGGGCTTCTGTGACTCAAGCCACTGACTGGTGGTACTTCGGACAGCCACCCTAAGGGAGCCGGCTAACACGGTAAGTGACCTTGGCCAGAAGGGCGTCACCTGCCCAATGGCACATTTCTACTTCTAGTGGATCGTGTCGATGGCTTTCTACGGATTCCTCTGGCTGAAAGGAAGCTGGCGGAGACCAGATTTGTAAAGCTGCTTCTGGGGAAGAGGGTCCCTGATGCCCGCGTGAATCATCCTGCCCCCCGACCGGCACCCCCTTCAGCAGAGGCAGGGCGGTGACTGGGTCTGCTGGCCCTGAGATCTGCTCACTGTCCGTCTGGGAATCAGTACTGTCCTCGGGAAAAATTCAGCTCCTCCGTTCAGGACCTTCAGGTCCTGCCTCCACACTTGCCCGAAATCCCCCCCTCCTCTGCCCTGGTTCCTCCGCATCTCCTTGGGGTTGCCTGATCTTACCAGCCTGTGCTTTCTACCACTTCTAGAAAGCCTTCCTGCCGGCATGGCACAGCCTCATGGACGGTTCCCCGCCTGCCCAAACCCCCACGACACTAAACCCTGAGTTGCTTCCTGTGCACGTTCCGGCCCAAGCGGCTTCTCTCATATCTGTGATCTCTCCCGTGAGGGCGTGGGCTCCCTGGGAGCAGAAATCTGCTCTTGGACTCTGGTCTCTGCAGACCACAAAATCCAAATGTGCCCCGTTCGGGAGTATGGTGAGCAGATGGAAAATCAATACTTTAATACGGTGATAAAAATAAGGATTTGAGAAAAAGTCACTGCTTGGTCAAAGCAGCATGCAGGTCGGGGGAACAGTGGACTGGAGAACGTCCCAAGTCACTTGAAGCCCCTCAGACCTGGCCAGGGCGCCCCTGCACACCCGGGCTGTGCCCCCACCCCTGCCGACCAATAAAACCACTCTCGGAAATCACGTCTGGTTTGGCAATTTCATTGGCAACAATGAGACCTCTCAGCAGAGAGCTACAGCGAGTCAGGAAAAATGGGGAAGGGCTCCGGGGCCGTGCCTCCAAGGGTCAGTGCCCCCCACCGGCACATCCTGCTCTCGGATGGGATCCCCAGACCTTTCTCTCCATCCCTCTGCTTCTCTAAGTCTCTGATTTCACATCTGTCGTAGTGCAGGCCACCAGCAAAAACCATCACAGACGGTGGCTCGTTCATTTCTCACGGTCCTGGAGGCCAAAGTCAAGGCCAAGGCGAGGGTTCAGACCTGGGTACGGATGCTGCCTTCCGGCTGCGTCCACACACGGCAGGGGGCGCAGGGAGCCTCTGGGGTCTCTCACGGGAGGGCACAACCCCGTTCCTGAGGCTCCAGCCTCATGACCGACTCACCTCCCGAGAGCCCCACCTCCAGGACATCACGCTGCGGGGCGAGGGCTTCAACACATGGCTTCTGGGGGACACAAACACGCCATCTACAGCATCACCCATGTTCTCTCAAACAGGTGCATCCACTTTGCTCCCATTCCCACTGCCCCGTTTTTGTCCAAGCTGCCACCACCCCCCACCCGGGACACTTCTCACTCATCCCATGTGTATCTGCCGATTTTGCAGTCCCCGAGGCAAAGCTCCCTGCAGGAGGAGAGGAAAAGCTAGGGAGGCGCCTGTCCCCTCACAGAAACTCCAAAAAAGAGAAGGAGAGAGGTGTCCCCCCAACACACAAGCAGAGAGACAAGGCGATGACGATTTAGCAGTCTTCTGAAGGGAACACACAGTGACTATGTAGCCCCTGGCGCAGGACAGACCCTCAGTGTGAGTGAAATCCAGACGCTCGTTTAGAGCCTGATCAGAGCAGAACCTCCGCCCACATGAGGAAGAACATTTCGGGGGCAGAGCAAGCAGAGGGTGCGCCCCAGGCAGCGGGCATGGCAAGTGCAAAGGGCCTGGGGCAGCACACACCTTTGCTCTGGGACACAAAGGAGGTTCCTGCATCTGCGGCCTCTCAGTGCACGATCTTTCAAAAGCAAGAGACAGACAATCATTCCCTTGCAGTTAGAGCCTTCAACACCCCGTCATTTGAAGCCTCGTCCTCTGCCTCATCCTGTGTTTATTGCTGACTGCCCCCTTCCTGCCCACCTACATTTTTAAAATTTATTTAAATGTTTTTATTTATTTTTGAGACAGAGAGAGACAGAGCATGAGCAGGGGAGGGGCAGAGAGAGAGGGAGACGCAGAATCCGAAGCAGGCTCCAGGCTCCGAGCTGTCAGCACAGAGCCCGACGCGGGGCTCGAACCCATAGACTGCGAGATCATGACGTGAGCCAACGTCGGACGCTTAACCGACTGAGCCGCCCAGGCGCCCCATCCGCCCACCCACGTTACAGCGACACCGGCCTCCGGTCTGCTCCTCCACGATGCCCACAGACCTTCTCACCACACGCTCTCCTCTCCCTGCCTGGAATGTCCCCTCCCCCTCCCTTCGCACAACCGCCACCTGCTAGCCCTTCAGGACCCAGCCTCCGCATCCCATGGACGGGGCCGGGGAGGGGGCCAAATCGTCTCCTTCATCGCTCCAGCGACGGACCCACGCACACAGCTGGGCTCAGGATCTGTGCTCCGACAGACGGCAGAAGAAGATGCCACTCGACTGGAGAGGACGCGCATGCACACACACGCACTGGCTCCCGGTGGCCAGGGGCGCCTGTCGACTGTCAGACGAACAGCCAGCCATCCAAGCCTGGGGCTGTGCTGGAATCGATGTGATAACAAGGCTCAGTATATAGCAGGCCTTGGTGATGCACCCTTATCTCAACGGATCATTCGGGGACACCCTCGATCATGCCACTTGGCCCGTGCTCCACGTACACCGGGGATGCTCGCTCTTGCCCCAACGCGGGGCCACGGGCGGGGTCTGCAGAGAGGAGGGGGGAGGCGGGAGCACGATGCCCCAGCATCAGCTGGACCGCCTTTGTTCCACGCCCGGCCGCGCTCACCACTCTTCTGAATTCTCTTTCTTGAAAAATGCGGGGCAGCCTGGCTCCGACGGGGGCTTGCAGAGGCGTCCACGCATTAAGTATAAACTCTCTAGTCCGTGTCTGATAAACGCCGCTGGCTTATGCGGAAGTGAAATTACGGTGTTTTTTGGTGGTCTTGTTTTTTTTTTTTTTTTTTGTAAACGCTGGGGCCGGCCGACACATTTGTCTGGCGATCATCTGCGGGGACACACAGTTCCCGGCTCCTTGTTCATTCACACCACGGCGGGAGCTGAATGGAGGGAGTGTGCGGTTCCCCGGGGGTGTGTGCGCGATCGACATCAATGAAAGCACAGACAGGTCATTAGAAAGTAAATGAGTCTCTGAAACCAGAGGCGCCAGAGGAAGCCCCTGTGGGGCTCTCGCAGCCCTGGCCTCCCCGCTCAGGGCATCAGCCTCAGGCGGCAGGATTTGGGCGACCGGGTCTTCAGCACCCCCCCACCACGCGGGTCTACAGAACAGAAGCAATCTAAGGTCTGAAATTTCCATCATCAGTCATACTTTGGGACTTATACTCTCAACATCAGCAGACGTGTGTTTCTAGATTTCGAGAAAGGTCTCTTTTTTTTTTGCCTCAAGATATCTCCCTTGCTGCCAGGCAGAGTGCCACAATCAGCCATTAGAGATTCATTTCTTTGGACTTTTAAGATTTTTAGATGGAGTTCCCTGACTAATAAAATAATTACCTTCAGGCCCTTTTAAGTAAAATTTTATTAGGGATATGTTTATTTGGGATATGTTTATACATATATATATATATATATATATATATAATATGTTTATATTATAAACATATATAATATGTTTATTAGGGATATTTAGTGAAGACTAAGCTTTTACAAAAGCAGAATCGTGTAAAAGGGAACCCAGACAAATACGAGGGGGGGGGGTGTGAAATACACCAAAGCCTCACTCGGGCTAGTGCACGATTCAGCCTCAGACCTGCCTCAGAAGGAAGCAACTTGCAAAGGTCAACTCGAGGAAAGCGGCCATTCAAAAGTCACCACAGGGCTTGACTGCCACATTCTCTGTGATCACGGTCAGGGTAGCAGGCAAGAGACAAAGTCTGTGGGTGCCCAGGTGGCTCTGTCGGTTTGAGCGTCTGAATCTTGCTTTCAGCTTTGGTCCTGATCTCGCGGTTCATGAGTTTGAGCCCCACATTGGGCTCTGTGCTGACAATGCAGGGCCTGCTTGGGATTGTCTCTCTCCCTCTCTCTCTGCCCCTCCCCTGCTCTCTCTCGCTCAAAATAAGTAAAATAAACATGGAAAAAAAATTATATATAAATTTGTGAGGGTGGCAGGGAAGACACAGAATCACAGGCACCCTGAGCTGGTTCCCTTGAGTCGGGCTGGGGCAGATATGAGGAGAGCCAAAGATCCCAGAGGTCACAGAGGGGTGGCGGGGTGGCTCAGTTGAGCATCTGACTCTTGATTTCAGCTCAGGTCATAATTCCAGGGTCGTGAGATCGAGCCCCGCATCCAGCACTGTGCTGAGTGTGGAGCCTGCTTGGGATTCCCCCTCTCTCTGTCTCTCTCTCTGTCTCTCTGTCTCTGTCTCTCTCTCCCTCTGCCCCTCACCCAATCATACTCTCTTTCTCTAAAATAAGAAAAGCATAGAGCTCACAGACCCCAGGCAGGAGGCGGACTTGAGGAGAACAGGGCTGCCTCCTGACACAAATGTTGGCCGTAGAGGCCGCACTCCCATCCTGCACTTGACCCTGCGCCCCACCATCGTCCACCCCAGCACCCCACGCAGCCGTGTCCTTATGCTCACTCTCCCGCCCGCTCCTCACACGCAGCTCCCAGCAGAGAATCCACGACAGCAAGGGCCTCTGGGGGTCACGTGCATGCTCCCTGGTTCTCCAGGGGACTGGCATCTTCGGTCTCATCACATGGTACCGTGAAAAGGCTTATCACCTCTCAGGGCTGCGGGCATCAGCCGACAGGTGCCGTGTGCCGTTGAAGGGAGGGCTCTTGTACGTCACGGAGAGAGAAGACAGAGGCCAACCTGGAAAGGACAGAAGGTTGAGGAGGCCAGGACACGGGCAACATCTGGCATCGAGATATTCACTGAAGAGGAGCTGGAGGACTGAAAGAATGTAGACAAGCACGCGGTGACACTGATGTCTTCCCCAGAGAGGACGATGTTGAGTTGCCAGTGAAATATCCTTTAAAGGTACTCGGCTTTGCCAACCTCCCCTTCTTTAACTGCCGTATATGAATTACTAGGTGTCACGGACTGCGAGGTGGGGGCGTTCAGGGAAAAACAGAGAGAGAGAGAGAGAGAGAGAGAGAGAACGAGAAGAAAAGACTGATTCTTAACACATTCTGGAAGTTCCTCTGATTATTCATTCAGAAGCTTCAGTGGCAAAGACTTACCTGTTTTGAACAGGACTGTATTTCTTATCTTGTTCTGTGTGCCTAATATGTCTTCAGCTGTATGGTCAATAGAGTTTGAAAACCTTATGCTCTGACTGCACATTTCTGCAAAAGAGCCAAAGCAGCACACGCGGGCGGCAGAGTCTAGGAGATGTACTCGGGTCACCGCAGAGGGCAGCCACAAGCTCATTCACGTCTTCCTTCCCTTGTTCTCTTTACATAAGGAGCCACTCAAGCGAGGGGGAGCTCCTGGGGGCTCTCTCTGTCCAGCAGCGTCCGGCCTGGGACTCATTCTGGCCTGGGTGACGGGGAGAAACTTCACCACCCAACCTCTGGTCTCGGCTTCATCACAGAGCCCGCCACCCCTCACCCCCAGCCTCGGCAGGGGAAAGGCAGGGGGGCCGAGGGGCGGATGTGCCTGCTTTAGAGAGAACACCATTTCTGTCCAGGAGGGTCCGCCTGGCATCCACGGGTCACAGGTACTTTTTAAGCAACCGGACCAGACCTGCTTTATGACGACATCACTCTCTGACACTTCAAGGGCCCTTTCCTGTGCTTTGCCACCGCTGTGTATTACACACCTAATATACACTAGCTCGTGTCATCCCCATAAGAAACCTTTGTCACAGGGCACACTTCTAGGTGTGCACGAAACCTTACTGTCTGAAACCAGCATGGAACGGTTACTTCGCCCCTGGCTAGTTTCCTGGTCTGCAGTGGGAGAGCTCTTAAGGCAATCTGGCCCCTCGTGGAAAAGATACCTTCGGCCCCCCTGAACCCCTGGATCTCTCTCCTACATGCAGAAATCTGA
The DNA here is from genome assembly GCF_016509475.1 of Prionailurus bengalensis. Classification (NCBI taxonomy): domain Eukaryota; kingdom Metazoa; phylum Chordata; class Mammalia; order Carnivora; family Felidae; genus Prionailurus; species Prionailurus bengalensis. Next base: position 164,925,956 of record NC_057348.1, on the reverse strand, counting down.
CCAAAAATGGCGGTGGAAAGTTCTAGAATTTCTCTTCGGGAGAGGTTTAGGAGCAGCGACCTGGTTAAAAGAAGGCGCCAGATAACTTGTCTTGAAGAGACATACGCTTAGCAAGTGCATGGCTTTTATTGCAATAGATCGCATACGTGTTGGGGGCGCAGAGAAGCGGACGGGACGCTTGCCCCAGTGACAGCTGGGTTGGTGACTAGCTCACGCCAGGCAGGCTCTCGTGTCTGGAGGTCGAGTGCCGCGGATCACCCGCGGCACGTCTCAACACGGATGCTTGGAGGCATTCTGTGATGTGCAGGAGGAATGGATATGGAGATATGGCAGTCGGAGGGTAGACCATGGTTCCATCCCTCCTTTGACTATTTGGTAATCAAGCACAGAGCAGACCCCTTCACCCTTCGTAGGGTCAGCTGATAGAATCCCGTCAAGGTGATTTCAGTGCACATCACTCACGGCTAATTCTTAGCGTACTCCTGAGTCCACATCCCTGCAGAGCAATGGTCTACTTGGCCCCAACAGTTGACTTCCTGCTCATGTAGTTTGTATCAACCCTACGGAAGCCAAGACCGAGGGTTCACATAAGCAAACCCCACGTCCCCTCTCCTCTGCCAATACTCAGGCTGACCCCCCAGCCCGGAAGGTGGATCCACTGGATGGGATCTCCCCACCGCCTTCTGTGTGCCTTGTGCACTGAACCAGGAGGAAATGGCCGAGCCCCTTCCTGGTAAGCGGAGTCGCGTGAAGTAGGGAGGAGCCGGGGGGCCATCACTCACAGCTAGCAAGACTTCATTTCTGGGAAGAAGCCGTTCCCTTTCTGGCCCTGGCTACCTTGCCTTCTCCACTTTGATGGGACTCCTCGTAGCATGATGACAGTACTACCTCTTTCCTTTAGCTTTAGTAAGAGAAACCGTCCTGGTGTCACTGACTCGTCCTCTGGGGTCCCGCCAGCCCGTCTGTCCTCTGTGCTTCCTTCCCCAAGGAGTGCCAGCACATGCCCTTTCACAACGGGCCGATTAAGTGATGCCACAGGCATCTGTCCGCTTATTTGCTTTCACGCCTGTCTTTCTCACCGGGCGTGGGGCTCCCCGAGAACAAGCATGTGGTCTGGCTCACCTCTGTACCGCCCGGAACCTAGCACAGGGCTTGGCATTTCCCAAAAAACACCAAGTCAATGGATGAAGCCATTCAAAGAGCCAGTGCTTTGGGAGACCCTAACCACAGCCCGAGCCACGTCCCTCACTGCCGCTCACCCCGCTGACAACTACAGTTTAAGACTAATTTCGGCGACTGTTTGTTGAACATCTGTCTTCACTGCGAGACCGTGAACTTGTGTCCTCTCTGAGCCCTGGGGCCACGTCTGTTTGGCTCGCGGCTCTGGCACAGAGCAGCACTTAATAAATATTTGCTGAATAAGTAAGACAATAATTCTTGGCCGTTAGAAGAGAATTACACATAGCGAAAACTTAATACTTGCGCCTTATAGACTCGGTGTAGTACCTACAACGTTTTAAGCACTGAGTCAATATTAACCGATCATAATGAGTTTGTACTATATATAAAGTGCGTGAGTAATGGCACCGTTTCTAATTTAATGGATGATGATCTTGGGGCACCTTCTTCTAGGCAACAAAAAATAAAAATAACGTTTAATCAGAAATGACATCATTGTTCCTCTGAGTATTTTTATTCTGATTGTAGAGAATTATAGTGATAGCCCAGAAAAATGCATTTCATTTAGGAAAAGTCGGGGGAGGGGGTGGAAAATAACCTTTGAATTGTAAGAGCACACAAATGAATTAAACCCTATTTCCGTGTTGGCATTGATGTATGCAGAAAAAGTGCTTGTGGGTCTACGGCCTGAGAATTTTTGTTTTAATTTTTTTAATGTTTTTTATTTATTTTTGAGACAGAGCGTGAGCAGGGGAGGGGCAGAGAGAGAGGGAGACACAGAATCCGGAGCAGGCTCCAGGCTCCGAGCTGTCAGCACAGAGCCCGATGCGGGGCTCGAACTCACAAGCTATGAGATGGTGACCTGAGCTGAAGTCAGACGTTTAACCGACTGAGCCACCCAGGCGCCCCTATGGCCTGAGAATTTTTAATTAAAGGATCTGGTTGGGCATGCCGAGTATGTGTAACCACCGTAACAGTGATGAGACTCAATTAGGCACCCTGTGTGCTCTGCAACGTGACAACTCGGATGACCTAACAGAGCTCCCTGGCCTCAGGAACAGTCATGGGTGGGGGTGGGGGGGGGGGGGGGGAGGGAATCTTCCCACCATTGTTGCCTTCCTTCTTAAAGACACAGGACTTGAAAACAAGAAACTACAAGGTCAAGGTGCAGCGGGGGAGAGATGGGTGTGGGACTAGTCACGCTAAATAGTCCCAGGGCTGGTCTCGTGGGGTTGCACATCGATGCCTTCTTCAAGCAAGCACGTGACCAACAGATTATGCATTTTGATTTATGCTGCTTTTTCTCACCTATTAGACTTTTTCTAGCATCCCGTCACCTACAGGCAAAGACCCCTGTGGTTTTCTGAAAGATCAAGTGCCGTTTGCTTTGCTTTGCTCTCCTGAGACTTAGAGGTTTGGTTCTGTACCCTGGGAACGTTCACTTCTCCTAAGAGGATTTGAAGGCCTGCTCTAAACTTCCAGCGATAAATCTGAGAGACCCCTTACGCACCTTGCAAGCCAACCCAGTGACAAAGTTCGGTACAAAATGGGAGGTCCCTGTGCCCCAGATCTGAAAAGCTTAGGTGCTCCGGTGAGGCAAGTGCATGAACAGGATGAAGGTGGGAGGGAAGGAGAGACACAGTGATCTATCAGGTACCAGGCACAATACAAACACCACAGTCTTCGGGGTCTGCTTACCACTCTGCCCGGGGAGATCCGGGAGCAAGGGAGCCTGTGTGAAATGTCCCTTGCGGTCACACGCTCGTCCCCGCCACGAAAACCAGGACAGCTCACACAGTCCCTGACATAACCTTCTGGATCCTTCTTCTCGGAAGAAGGACTCACCCTTCTTCTCGGCAGAATGGACTTCGCCTGTGTCATTTCCCGGGTCTTAACCAAAGGGGGTGCACACCTGTTTCACCCGACGCGATGTCTCTGAGGGGCAACTCAGGAACCTTCCCTAGGGCCACTCTAGGGGCAGGTCTCCAGGTGAACTCTCCTGCCAGATGGAATCAAACTGAAGCGCACATCAAGGGCGGCCACGAGATGGGAACAAAAAACTGAAGGGAGGTGTCCCAAAAGAACGAGCATAGCACAATTCCGTTGTTGTAGTGATAATTTCAGAGGAAACGGGGCTGCTCTCATGTAGTCAACTTCACCTTTTGAGGCATCCGTTGGCTTGGGGAACCTCACATCCGCATCTCATTATTTGGTAGCCAGTAGAATGGGGCTCGTGGGACGTTCTAGATGCCCCGTCTCTCCTGAGACGGTGGCTCCAGGATCTGAGGTAAGGGGTTTCTCACCCACCAAAATGGCTCCCACAGCTGGTTTCACTGACGCGAGCCTCCCCAAGGCCGCCCCCACCTAACTCTTGGTCCATCACCACCCACGCGGTGCCTGAAAGCCAACGTCTAGGTCAATCCTGGTGTCTCAAGGTTTCTGGGCATCCCCACCCCAGTGTCCTTTCAGAGGAATCACACTGTCTTTTGGCTGGTGCCATGGTTTGTTCGGGCCACGAAGGCCAAGCACAGATGGGGCAGCCTAAACCACAGAGGTGCCTTCACTTGTGATTCCGGAGGCAGGACTGGGAGCGCCACACGTCACCTGTTCTCCCATCTCGGTGGCACTCAGTCACGGGGCCACGTCTGGCCACAGGACACGGGGAAGGTCATCTCGCTGCGCGCCCAGGAAGAGCTGGAGGCACGCGGCTTGATCGGCTTGTCCCCGCCATGACGTCTGGCCTGAGTTCTCCGCCCTGAGCCTGCCAACCACCGCTCCTGCCCATACTCCTCGCTGACGTTCGGTTCAGAACACGAGCCATCTGACCTCACTTTAAAAACTTCCTATATTGCAAGGTGGTTTCTCCTGCATTGCTTACAGTGGTTTCTTGGTATTTCGGTACCGTCTTCACTCAGTAGAGTTTATAAGCTTCTAAACAAAACTGGCATCCTACTGTGCGTAGGTGTGATACCCACATATCTTCTGGGCAAAAGTGGAAGCCACTGTGGGCAGCCCAGCCTCACCTTCCCCCCCCCTCAGTAAACCGTAACACAGCCCCAGTCCTCATTGGAGGCGGGCTTCCTGGGGCACCGGAGTTCTTGGAAATAGAAGCAAACTAAGTGACGTTTCAGCCCACTGATTAGGGCTGGCCGGTGACTGTGCACGTAACTCAGCACCAGGTGCTCTGAGGGCGGCATGGGGCAGTGCCGTGGGCACGCGCCCCAGCAGAGGCTGCGGCGAAACCCCGCACCGGGCCGGGTTCCGGATGGCAGGCACCCGCACGGTGCAGGGGGCGCTGTGGGCTGGGGCTGCCACGGGCTTTGTAAGGTCAGTCTTCGAGTGGAAGCAAGAGGTCGGGTGGACCGGCCAGCAGCTGCACGGGGTGGTGCCGGGACCACCGACCAGAGTCAGAGGCAGAGTGCGGCCCAGGCCTGTCTGGGCCTTGCCAGGTGAGCCTCAGTTTCCTCATTTGCACAGTGGGACTGTTCTTACATATTTGCCCAGGGTTGCACGGAGACCCGACGAGCTGATGTCATTCTTGGCCATTGCTGGATACACCCGGGGAACGAGCGGGGTCTCAGGGAGAGCGGAGAGCCAGGGCAGGGTCTGCTCTGTGCTGTGAGTCGGAGGAGAGCAGGCTGGGTGGGGTCGGGCTGCTGCGTGAAGGCCATGATGCCGGGACGTTCGACACTGACGTTAGAGGCAGTGGCCTATTCTGGGCTGATGAATCACACACTTGCAGTCCTGATTCGTGGCCTGGCTGGGCGACCGGGCTGCCCTCCCGGGACACCTCCCCCGTGCCTCCCCGGCCTCTGATTCACTTCTCCTCCAACTGAGCAAAGCCAGTCTTCCCGTGGGACCATTTCCAAGGCACGGGAGTGCTGGGCCATCGTCCCCTGTGGGCTCTGTCCCCCCCCTCCACCCCAAGTGTCAGCTTCCCTCCATCGCCTGCCCTGTCACTTGTCCGCACAGCCCAGCTCGTGATGAGTTTATTCACCTGTCGCTATTCCCAGAGAGTCCGCCCTTTCTTGGGGTTTCCACAGCCCCCACCGGGATGGGCTTGGCCGCTGGCCGGGACGTCCGCCCTCTGTCTCTGGCAGTGGCAGCCTGGGATGTTTCCTCTCGGCGTCCTGCACCTTTGCCGGGACGGCAAAACATTCACTTTCACCCAGATACACCGGCACCGCCAGCCTGCATCCCATCCCCAGGGAGCTGGGCTTCAGACCGCCCGATCTGCTGACCGGTGTCCGTGGGAGGCCACAGCGTCTGGGCTCCAGCCCCCCAGCTCCGTGAAGCCACCCGGGACGTGCTCTGCTTCCTCGTTAACCAGGGGGCTCGTGGCAAATCAGGGGCCACACCGCCAACGGCTTGGTCCTAGAAATCCTCTCCTTTGAGCCCTGCACTGTGAGTGTGTGTGTGTGCGTGCAAGAGTGTGCGTGAGTGTGCGTGTGTGTTCCAGACAGAGAACGAGAATGCGCGACATTAAAAACATTTTAACGGGGGCGCGGGGGTGGTCAGCCGCTGGAGTGCCCGACTCTTGGCTTCCACTCAGGTCACGGGATCGGGCCCCAAGCTGACAGCACGGAGCCTGCTTGGGATTCTCTCCCTCCCTCCCTCTCTCCCTTCGCCTCTCCCCCCTCAAATAAATAAAATGAAAAAAATTTAAAAAAAAACATTTTAATAAAGGCAAGGCGCAGAGTCGTGGAGAAAAAGGTTTCCCGCATTACATGAAGGGATCACATTCTCATTCCCTCTCTGCGACCGATGTGCCAGATACTCAGTGAAGCATCTGAAGAAATTAACTTATTTGAGACGGCAGAGGTGTTCCTGGTGTAGATAAAGACACTGAGGATGTTCTCGGATTGCTTTTTCTCTCTCATTATTAAAAACGTAATTAGATTTTCAACACGGACAAAGAGTTATCTGAACTGGCCAGGGCAAGAAGTGAACAGACTCCCCTCACACTCCTCTGTTCCCACACAGCGCCCCTCTGTTCCAGACAGAAAAGGAGCAAGGTGGCGGAGGGCTCCACGAGACAAAGCGAGTGGCGATTCTCACGGAACCACAGAATGTTAAAACGAAATGGGATTTTTCAGAAGAAAAAAAAAAAAATCTCGTTCACAGTTGAGGAAACCGAGAGCTTATCCAGGTAAAGACCATCGTCAGGACAAAGACAGTGATGAATTGTCTTGGATTAGAAACCAAGCTTCTGGGATCCTGTCCCATATGCCCCTTAAACCATGACAGTGTCGTGCTTGCTTGTACTTGGGGAGCCGGGGATCTCTCTCCCAACCCTGAGCATGTCTAGTGAGCAATGCTTCTCTACCGACACCAAATCGCCAAACCCCCAGCCTGGGCTCTCTTCTCATCACACGTGAGACAGGACAGAAGACAGAGTGGCCCGCCGGCCCTCAGCTACTGTCATCGCGCTCAATGTTCTTTCGAGAAAGAAAGGAAAACTGCATCAATCAGAAGACATTGCCCCTCTGTGGGCGTCGGTGGCCTGTAATTTATAGACACAAAATGATCAATCAGAGGCAACGAGCCAAAAAGAGAAGATTTACTGTGGCCTCCCCAGACCCCATGAGCGTCCCCAGTAAACGATCTACACAGCAACTTGTGCGGTTCTGATCAGAAACCACACGAGAAGGAACGGTTCCTTGCAAGCTGTGGCGAGACCCCTCCCCCGAAATGCCACCGCCACCTGGCGCCTGACGGTGCTGCGGGCAGATCGAGGCACAACCGGCCAGAAAGCCAACGGGGACGTGGGACCCTCTGATTTCGCACACGTCTGCTGCTGACGCTCTTAAGAGGCCGCGGAGATGCAGTGCCACCAGCCATGACACGATTCAAGACACACATATTGAAATTCAACCGTCGTCCGACGAAAAACCACTTGTAAAAGGAATCTGTGTCCTCAGGTGCGGCAGAAATCGCAGTGAGGACGGAGGCTGTTCCCCACGGCCTCCGAGGGCCGCAGCCAAAGCGGACATCGCATTAATTTCCTGTGAGATACTTGAACTAGTCTGTTCTGCAAAGAACAATATTTTCCTTCCTAGGGCATTTACCTGAAAGAAGAAAAGTTACATTGGTAGCCACGAGCCCCAAATGATGGCAAAACTGTCTCGTTCGCCGTCGTGGAGACCATCTCGGCTTCCGGGAGGCACTGACCGTCGGCTCTGATGAATGGGACACTTTTTCTTCCTCCAAATGGCTCATTTTTCAAGCACCCCCATTCTGATTTAAGTGCTGCGCTGAACTTTCCTTTACAAAGTGAGTACCATGATCTTGTAGTTAGTTCGGTGTATCTCTTATCCATGGGGATTTTAACCGCAGTTTCCAGAAACTAGTGGGTGGGGACTTCCAAAGTCCCCAGTTGTGACCCAGTCGTGCTGGGTTTTAAAAGCCACTGAGGAGGCGCCTGGGTGGCTCAGTGGGTTGAGTTTCTGATGGCAGCTCAGGTCACGATCTCACGGTCTGTGGGTTCGAGCCCCGCGTCGGGCTCTGGGCTGACAGCTCGGAGCCTGGAGCCTGCTTCGGATTCTGTGTCTCCCTCTCTCTCTCTGCCCTTGCCCTGCTCGCACTCTGTTTCTCTCTCTCTCTCTCTTAAAAATAAAATAAATATTTAAAAAATAAAAAAAAGAAAGAAAGGCCACCGAGGCACACGTCCGGGTGAGCATCACTTCCTGCAGAAGAGTCACCTTGGGATGGTACACAGCTAGCCCTCAAAATCTCTCTGCGATTCCATTATGAAACTGCTTTCTGAACCACACAGGATGAGTCACACTGTGGTGCAGCCAGCTGTGCATGTGAGCCGCGGATGGCTTCTTCTTCGAAGCCAACTTCGGTAGCTCCCCACGTCAAGCTCACCCAACTGCCGGCAGGGAAGGGCTTCCAGAAATTTTGTGTTTGCAGATTCAAGATATTCAAGGGAATATACCCCAGGCTCTAAAGGCAAACCCAAAAGCTGAAGGATGCCTCCCTGAGCCATCAACCGTAAGGTTTCATGCTTCGTAATGAAGAGACCAGACGCGGGTGTGGTATGGCCATCGTTCCCACTCGCTGTCGAGGAAAAGCACCCTGGCCCCTTGCTCCAAAGCCCTTGGCAAATGTCACAAAAGGCTTAACTGTTTCCCAGCTCTTCTCCATCCACACCCACTCCTTCATCAGTTCACCCACCGCAAGGTCGTGCACACCCTCTCCTTGCCGACAGCCCCTCAAAGGAGGCCCCCAGCCCCACCTGCTCGCTGGGGGGCCCTGGAACTCAGCGTGTGCGGCCCGGAACATCACAACCCCACACCTGCCTCACCCACAGCGCGGCCAACCTCCGCCAAATGCACTTTGCTCTTGCAGGGCTCCAGCCCAAATCCCGATGGCATCCTGGCCCTCCGAGGACCCAGTCGCCCCACAGCTGGGAGCCGCTTCCCTGCTCTGAGCCCCCATCAACGGTGTCTTGGCTGAACTATAGCAAGAGCCTCTGGAAAGGTCTCCCAGCTTCCACTCTTGCCCACCTGTGGTCTCTTCCCAACACCACAGACGGTGCGATCCTGTAAGACCTAGGTCAGGCCACCGCACTGCCTGCTTAAACCTTCCCATCACCCCCCTCGCCAGAGGAAACGCCTGCCTTTCCAGGGCAACGGGGCCCTCGCGACGGACACTTTGTCCTTTCCAGCAGCTCCTCTAGCCGCCCCATCAGTGTGGACTCACCCACCAGGCTGGCCTGTCTCTCGACCATGACCTTCTAAGTAGGGTTTTTATGTACAAGCACGAAAAGCCCCGGGAAAAGTAGAATACGGCGTTAATGTCACTCTTCTCTGGGTGGCAGGATTAGTGTTGTGACTTTTTCTATGCTTTCCGTATCCCCATAGTTTCCATCCCATCCGATAAAAATGTGTGAACGCATCATTTTTAAGTTAAGATAATGTGCCTCTTGCTCCCATACTCACTAATTTACTTGCCAATGTCTGGGGCACCCAACATTCATAGTACACGTTGTAATGAGTAGAAGTGAAGTCGAATTCATGATCTCATTCATGTTATGCAACATTCGATACTGTCCACGTACACGGGCAACAGAGATGAACCAGAGGTATGCCCTGAGATGCGGAAGGCGTTACAGGTCAGCATGGCAGAACTTCACATCAACTTTCACTTTGGAATTTCTTACAGGGAGCGCACGTACGCATTCATTTTCTATAATAAGAGCCTTAAGTAAAATACATGACTGTTTCCTATAAAAATGAAAACATACCCAAGGAAACATTCTTGTAACAAATACTGTAATTATTAATTTGCATTTTTCCAGTGGACCTCGGAGCAGGTACATGTTCACTGAGGCGATGCTACAGAAGGGGAAATTCTAAACAGCAAATTATTTCTCCAATCCCTGTCCACACAACAATCAACTTCTGTAACAAAGACATTGTCAGGGTGGGGTGTTTTTTTGTTTTTTTGGGTTTTTTTTTTTCATCATAGGTAAAGAAAAGATACAGGAGGAAAAATATGTAGCTAACTATTTTATACTTCATTTGTCCTTTAAGTAATAATTACCTGACAACTTCCATCAAAACTCCCCACTCCAGACATCTGAACCACCTAAATAAAACACACCATCATCCAAAAACACTTACCACGAATACAGTAAGGAAAGTTCCAGCCCCCTGGGTGATTTAAGGCTGACACTGCCCTCCACCTGCTGAAAGGACCTCTCTCGCACATCCATTTCTTACACAGGAGCTGGGTTTCAAGAGATTGTATTCTCTTTTAGTCTCCTATTGGATATAAATGTGATTTCAAGCAATCTGTAATAGAATCTCACAAATTAATTAAGTGGCTTCTGTTGTGATGAGATTTACTCGTACATATGAACACGTGAGGCTCACAGATAGAAACACGGACGTGATCAGTGACGGGTAACAGATCATATGGGAGTCACGTAGCTACGAATCCAGACTGTGAATGTGGAAACCCCCAGAAGAATGGCTGGTGCTCCATACGGGCTTGTTTGTTGAATGAACGAATGCCTGAGTTCCTCTGAGTTCCTCTGGTGAGGAATGGCTTTCCGGCGGGTGCAGGATGCAGGTCCCTCCTGGGAAATCAGCGACTGCACCTGCTGTGGCCAGCGGGGGACCAAGGATGCCATCGCCACTGCCCTCACCATGAGCTCACACTAGGGATACCTGTGATGTGCCAGGCAGCAGGTTTCGTGCTAACGCTGGTGGTACAGTGTCAGTGACCAACAGGTGTGGCTCAGCAGACTGTCCCCAGTCCAGATTTTCTCTAGACCGCCATGGCACAAGCTGTGGAAACTGTCCCTCCAAACCCTGACAGCCAGGATGCTGACTTCCCAACAGACCCCTGGGTGTTCGCTTAGCCAACAGAGCGAGTGCCCTCTCTGCTGCCCTGCCATCACCATGCCGCCGGCTGTGGGCACCCACAATACCCTGGAACGCTGGCCCCAGGAGCCCTCTGCTCTTTGGATCTGGCCCTTGGTGATTCAGACCAACAGCCAGGCAGATGATCCATCACTCATCAGTGTCAGAGACCAACCTGTCATGGCTACAGCCATTCTCCCTCTTCTTAAAGCAGAGATTCAAAATCAGAGCCACACGCCCAGTGTAGTGATCTATAAAGAGGAAGGAGAACTTTGGAAAGGGCCCAGAGAGTTGAGAGTTTGAATAATGTCTCCAAGAAGGAGCAAAAGTGTGTGTATGTGTCTATGTATGTATATCCTATGTATACATACATGTATATAGGATATACATACACACACACACATACTATACATACACACATACAAACAGTATATGTAACATACATATGTTTAGGATCTTAAGTCCACCTTGCTCTTTGTTTTAGGAAGCTGGTCTTTCTAAAAGGCCATGCTTTCCAACACAGACACTGGATTCCAGGTACCGGCCCCCTAAGTACTCCACGCCCAGTAATCTTCAGTTCCTGTGTGTTCCTTTGCCACTTGGGATGCCCTCACTGTCCCTGGCTGGTTAGTAGCATCTGACCTCATCATCCAATCCCTGCTGAGGATTCAAAGACCATCTGCAGCACCTATTTCTACAAAGAGGGGCTTGGGCCATTCTGAACAGCAGCCTTCCAGTTTAATCAAAACGATAAAAGAGTCCCAAGCCACTCGGAATCACTGATGTCAGGGGACTGGAGATTTCTGGCTTGCCTCATTCACGGTGCACCAGGCTGTGGACTTACATTCCTAGTTGTATGCCAAAGGCTGGATGCCAGGTCCACCAGGGCGTGCAGGGGTCTTGCTGAAGCCCCTCTGAAAACCCTGCAGAGAAAGGACTCTGACACAGGTGCTACCTCTGCTATGGCAAACGTCCTTTTACCATACTTCAGGAAACCTAAGGGATCGTTGATTGTGATAGGCAACGTTACGGCTCAAACCACTTCGAAAGAAAAATTGCTTCCAATTAAAATACGACATGCCATTATTTATAAGATACATCCTGATATTAACGGTAGAAAAACACGTAAAAAATCTGCATCTCAGACCTAAAGAAGTATGGCGTTGGATCAGTGGCAGGTGGCCGGGATTGTCCCTTCTATCATCAACAGTGCAAAGTAAAGCCACGTGTGGGTTTGGGGGGGGGGCTGGGGTGATCCACTCCATGGGAACCAGCCACGACTCGAGATTCCCACTGGAGACGAAGATAATAATTGAACCAGATTAATGGTGCATGAGATTGCCTGCAAGGCAAAGCCGTGAGCACCAGCCCTTCCTCTAGGCTTCCTGTTTCCTGACTTAGTAGGCAAGGAAGGACGGCAGGTTCTGCCATGACTTTGCTTTTTCACGTTTATTCTCCAAGGACGCAGCCGGGTGTGGAAGCCTGGCCAGGGCCTGCTCCTCAAAGCTGGGTCACCCTCTCCCCTTGCAGGCACGTCAGAACCTGCCAGAACCAAGATTTAGATGTGGGAGCTGAGAAGCGACAGGGGCTCTCCTGAGCCTTCAGACCTCAGCGGCATGCCTTGTAGCCATCCAGTCCTCGATGCCAGAGGCCGTCGTGAGCCTGCTCACGGGATGTGGATTACTCCAGTTCTCACTACTTTTGTTCATCGCGTGAGGTGCTCCCTTGAGCCAAAAGCAATTAGTTTAACAAGCCTGAGCAATGTGTTCCTTCTTTGCAATGGCTTCCAGAAAGCCGGGTCCACACGCCGCTCACCTTGTGTAGACAGACACCTCACGGCACGCATTCAATGAGATGGCTTGCCCTCGATTTATCCTTCTGCCTTCCTTTCTCTTCCCCAAATGTGTGTGTGTGTGTTACGTGATTTATACATTTTAACTCCACTGAGTTGCATTATGCTTTCTAAGTTACATTTACTCATCGTTTGGAACAACATGCCAACATAAACTTTTAAATCAGTGTAAGTCTAGGATCCCAGAATGTTAGTACTTGAGGCGTCTGATATCAGTCAGGATGGGCTGGGTTGTGATGTGGCAACAATCAACTCCAGGATCCCAGAGGCTTACGAGAACAAAGGTCGGCATGTTGCTCCTGCTCAGTGTTCACCCTGGTCAACACTGGCTCTGGCTGGGATCCTGGGGCCCTGCCTCTGTCCAGAGCTTACACTGAAATCCTGATGGAAGAAAAACAGACTCAGGAAAGTGCTTCCATTTGGAGGAGAAATACATCACTTTCTCCTGCATTTCATTGGTCAGTACAGGACATATTGGCTGAATCTTCTATCTACAGAGCAAGGAACTAAGTAACTGTAAAAGACAAACACAAGCTACCACAGGTCCTCCAAGATGCTGGGGACAAACACCATTACGGCAGCCTCCTAAGCCTTGGGCTTTTAATATGAAGGGACTCCTTTAGTACCTACCGCTAATCAGCGACATTGATGATACCACCGGTAATAACATCACTAATGACCACCTAATAGGAACCCAGGTAAGGACCCCAGGTCTGAGCTGTGACACCCATCTCGCAAGTGCAGTCCCCGTCAGAGAAGTCAGATCCTCATGCCCCGTCCTCTCCCTTCTTTTCTTCTCTCCCTCCCCACCCTCCCTCCTTCCTTGTCTCTTCCTTTGAAATCAGTTCCACTAGCAACCGTAATATGACAGGATTATTGAACAGCGCTAGGATGTTTGTCAGCACTCCGAGGAGCAAGCTGGTGGCCCCCTGGTTCTCTCGGCCGACCGTGCGAAGACCTTACACGTGAAAGAAACTTGCTTCAGAGAAATTTGCTTCACACGCAAGCACTACGAACCCACTGACGTGTCCACAGTCACTCGCCCTTCTAAACCTCTCTCAGGGAAGCCAGGTATCCGTTACAAGAGGAAGGCTTGCCGGCTATCCCTGGTGGACGGAAGGATTCCACCAACAGCAACCAAGCGTGCAGGTCCCCGACTCACTGTGGGCCCCCACTGCACTTGTGTGAGACAGGTGTGAGTCGTGATTCATCTGGGACATTCTCTGGGAATTTTGGCCTCAGGCAGCAGTCAACATCATCAGTAAGATCATGTGACTGCCAGATAAAGTGTTACTGTTCAGAGGAGGGTCCTCTGCCAGCCAGAGGTGTTCTCTTCTGTATGGGTGCATCGATGGCTTACAAGGCCCAGCCACTCTGCGGCCAGCTTTCCGGTAACCCATGCAAACAAGCAACCCAGAAGGAAAGACAAGGACAACATCAACAGCTCAGTTGGGTTTCTCTGGCCTAAAGTACATGAAACCACGGCTCCTAAATCTACTGGCTCGGCTTCTCTGGAGAACCGTGGCTGATACAGTGGGAATAAAAGTTCTCTCTGTAAATAAAAGAGAGTGGACCGACGGCCTCTACAATCCATTACCTGAGTGTATATTTCTTTGATCGAAGTGCATTTTAAATTGTTCTCATCCTCTGAAAATGATCATTTACAACGTGCTATCAGGAAACCCTATATTAAACACAATTTTTTCCATCAAAGCAGACAACCACCGTGGGATTAAGTGTGTAGGACATGGTAGGTAAGAACTCGTGTGAATGAGGCCCAGGAGGAGGCTGGCTTATGCGAGGGCCCTCTGGTCTTTTCAATCCAGCCAAGGGTCCTGCGAAGGACAGTCACGGGTCCCCCAGGAGACTGCATGAGAGGCATGCAAGAGAAACGCACACCCCAGCTCTCCACTGATGGAGAAGGGACGTGACACCAGGTCACCTGCCGACTGCGTGACAGTGAGGTCCGCAACACCTTCTGTGTCGGCCAGGCCTCCAGCTTCCTTGCCAAACCCAGACAGATTGCAGGCAAGACGAAGGAGAGCCATCTGTGATTCTAGATGCTATTTGTAAGCCATGAATTCTGCAGCTGTCCCACGTGGGACCCGACATAAGACCTCAGTGACACGTACTCGTTCTGATGTCAATCGTTCAAAACTTGGTGGAGAAGACCAAGTCATCGGTGCCGGTTTGCTTGGCCACACAGACACATCACTTCCTAACATATTTTTAATTGCCTGTGCTTTTTGCCTTAGTAGAAATGGCCAAGGTGATTGTGATGAATCATTTTAAGACAGCAGAAGACATTCAGCTGAAAGGAGTCTTTGCTGATACATTATTTCCACAGCTGATAATAAGGAATAACGAAGAAATCTTCAAACAGGCAACTAAACATGGTGTTTCCTGCTGTTTGACTTCTCAGGCTCCACAGCAATCAAAGAACCTAGGATCATGTTGTAGAGACCAACAAGGCAGAAGAGTTTAGGATTATGTTATTTCCAGAAAGCGGGACCAGCCACAATAGCTCTGGGAATAAAACCACCCTGTGGTGGCTCATGTCACAGTTCTGTTCATGAGGTCCGAGGGTACCAGACGCACTTTCTTCTCATTTGTTTAAAACTAACAACCGATACGTCAAATACACGTCCCGCACTCTTTTAAAAAAATTTTTTTTTAACGTTTATTTATTTTTGGGACAGAGAGAGACAGAGCATGAACGGGGGAGGGTCAGAGAGAGAGAGGGAGACACAGAATCGGAAACAGGCTCCGGGCTCTGAGCCGTCAGCACAGAGCCCGACGCGGGGCTCGAACTCACGGACCGCGAGATCGTGCCCTGAGCCGAAGTCGGCCGCCTAACCGACTGAGCCACCCAGGCGCCCCCGTCCCGCACTCTTAAATAGCTCTTCTGGGATGACAGAAAACATAAATGATTGAATGAGCTGTTTTTAAAGAACTCCGTCTGAATGGTGCGATGACGGGAATTAAAATGGAGGAGATCAAATCATTTCGGAAAGATCTTTGAAATTTTTCTGGTACTTTCCCATCAGTGGAAAGATACAAGCAATGTAGACGTTTGCTGTGACTTAAGCCTGATGCAGTCTGAAACGGTGGCAACATTTAAAAGTCAAAAGAAAAGTACTGCCTTTAAGTAAGGGGGGGCAGCCCATGGGACCGGGACAGTCCTACAGAACCCACGGAAGGCGTTTCAATCTGCGAGAGGGTTCGTTAACTTTTTTTTTTTTCTATCATCCCAGAACCTTTGGATAACCGGAAGGGAAGCTACGCGTCTGGGAGGGAGAGACGTGGGAGCCAGCCGCTTCCTGAGGGCGTCCTCGTCTGCCGAGTCCACGCATTCAGTGGCCCCCGGGAGGGGACGCGTGGCCGCAACATGGCGTGACCCAGCCTTCTGTTTGTAAAGCAGCCAGGGGGGTAAAATTTCCCGGAGGTCACATACATTTCTGACTGGACGTACAAGCACAGGCCCAATCGATGTAAAATTTGGTAAAATACTGGAAGAACAACGTCCCTTCTCCATCCAGGCCTTTCCTCCCAGAACCTATGCCCCCCATCGCCCCCCCCCCCCATCCAACTCTGATGGCAAAGGGCCCTAATCCCAAGAAGCAGAGGGACAGGAGGGAGGTCTCGGGGAAACTCGCCTTAACCAGTCCTGTCCCGACTCTGGTTCACCGTGCCCCTGTCCCCAGGCCCCACGAGAGAGACCTTGCTACTTAAAGTAGGGCTGAGGGCTGCAGTGTCTGTCCCCCATCATCCTGGGTTTTTTTAGAAACGCAGAATTCCACAGGCACCCGGGTGGCTCAGTCGGCTAAATGTCCGACTTCGGCTCAGGTCATGATCTCGTGGTTCGTGGGTTCGAGCCCCGTGTCGGGCTCTGTGCTGACCACTCGGAGCCTGGAGCTGCTTCAGATTCTGCGTCTCCCTCTCTGTCTGCCTCTCCCCGACACTCACTCTCTCTCTCTCTCAAAAAAAAAAAAAAACATAAAAAAAAGAAATGCAGACTTCCAGGCTCCAACCAGACCGACTGAACAGAACCCACTTTTTAACGAGATGTGCAGCCAGTGACACCATATCCACAGGTCACTTTAGGGACAAGAATAAGCTCCAGTCACTGCAGTCAACAGAAGATGCATAAGAATAGAAATCTCGCTGGAGGGGGCGCCTGGGCGCTCAGTCGGCTGAGAATCGGACTCTTGATTTCGGCTCAGCTCGTGATCCCGGGGTCATGGGATCGAGCCCCACAACGGGCTCTGCTCTGGGAGTGATGGAACCTGCTTCAGATTCTCCCTGTCTCTCCCCCACCCTCCACCCCTCTCCCCTGCTCGCACACTCTCTCTCTCTCTCTCAACAAAAAAAGTGAAATAAAATAAAAAATTTTGAAAAAAGAAATTTCACTGGAAATTTTAACACACACAGTAATAAAATTTATAATAAAAGTAATTCATTATACTTTTTAATTTAATAAAACACACAGTAATAAAATTCATAAAATAAACTATATAAAATTATAAAATGAATACATTCACGACATTTTACAGTTTTGAAAATAAGAGCTGGGGTGGCTTCTCACCCCGATGGATATTCGAAAACAGAGAAGAGGGGTGCCTGGGTGGCTCAGTCGGTTAAGCGGCTGACTTCGGCTCAGGTTATGATCTCGCGGCCCATGAGTTCGAGCCCCGCGTCGGGCTCTGTGCTGACCGCTCTGAGCCTGGAGCCTGTTTCAGATTCTGTGTCTCCCTCTCTCTGACCCTCCCCTGTTCATGCTCTGTCTCTCCCTGTCTCAAAAATAAATAAAACGTTACAAAAAATATTTTAAAAAAAGGAAAATAGAGAAGAGACAGAAGACTGTTCATGCCCCTCTGGATCCAAGAACATGTGTTTGTTTGCTTTTTAATTTTTTTAATTTTTAAAAAAATTTTTTAATGTTTATTTATTTTTGAGACAGAGAGAGACAGAGCATGAACAGGGGAGGGGCAGAGAGAGGGAGACACAGAATCTGAAACAGGCTCCAGGCTCTGAGCTGTCAGCACAGAGCCCGACGCGGGGCCCGAACCCACGGACCGTGAGATCATGACCTGAGCCGAAGTCGGCCGCCCAACCGACTGAGCCACCCAGGCGACCCTGCTTTTAAATTTTTTTTTAATGGTAAGTGCTATCTGGCCCAGGTGAGGGTCTTATGCATGTTTACTAATTTTGCCTTCTCAAAATTTTAAAGGATTAATCCTTTAAACACATGCCTAAGTATATTATGGTCTTGTAGTTTAACATTTTTTTAAAAAGTTCCACTCACTTAAAGTTTATTAATTTAGAGAGCACACGTGTCAGCAGGGGAGGGGCAGAGAGAGAGAGAGGCAGAGAGAATCCCAAGCAGACTGCTCGCTATCATTTCGGGGCCCGACGCGGGGCTCTACCTCACGAACCGGGAGACAGTGACCCGAGCTGAGACCAACAGTCTGAGGCCCCCAGACGCCCTGTCTCATAGTTTTAAACACAACTATTGCCTGTCTCTTTACCACAAATCCATGAAGCCGCACAAGAACCCCGCACTCCACACGGCGCAGGAATCAGCAGGTCCCAGGCCCCGAGAGAACTTTCCACGTCACCTGCTGCCTGTGTTGCCACCTGCTCCCCTTGACCCCACACCTGAGTCTCATCCCTGGAAGGACCCCCCAACCAAGCGCTCCAGATGATGTCATTCTCATCTTCACTCTTGTGTTCACTATTGTTCAAACGAACAGTCGTTCAAAGGAGAGCAGGACACGATCAGATAGCTCCCAGGACCACCAAGGTTCCCTGACCTCTCACAGCTAACAGGTGCACTCGGCATCAGGCCTGGGGGCCGGGCGTCATTCCTGGGCACTTTGCTCTTGGACACCCCTACGGATGCCAGAAAATGGGTCAAGAACCTGACCTTCAACCGCCCTTGGACCGCGGAGTCACTTTGGACACGCATACAGTCTGTTTAGAAAGAAGGTCCTCATTACAGCTGGGGTGGGGGGAGTCCTGCACCATATAGAACTGAAATTGTGGCGTCCCAACCTGAACTCTGAGCCTGATTTTTTGTGCTTCCGTCTTGCTCGACACACCCACTGGCCAGCTTAGAAGGATCCACGCATCTTCTCCAAGAGCACACACAGGTACAACAGACCAGGTTCCACTGCTGAACGCTTAAATCACTTTATCGATTAAATCCTGTAATGATTTAATTTACTTATTGATCAATTAAGATTTTGCTGATCAACACTCAAAGGGAATGTGAGCAATTTTAGCCAGATAATATCAAACGCAATAAAACATTCTAACTCGTAAGTAAAAGCAAGAGTCCAGACCCAACTGCTGGTGAGCCGGGACAGCGAAAAGGGGAGAGCCACAGCACGGAAAGCATAACCTGCTAATAGCTTAGCATCCGTAGGATAGTCACCAGCTTCCTCAAATAACACGCCTGTAGACACTGTCGAGAAGGAACAACGGTGGCCTCTGAACTCTGAAGCCGTTATCTGTCAAGAGGAGGAACAGGTGACTTCTCCAAGACCCACGGTCGATGTTTATTTGGTTTTGAGAGGCGAGGGGCGGAGAGAGGGCTGGAGACAGAGGGCCTGACGCGGGCTCTGAGCTGACGGCACAGAGCCAGACGCGGGGCTCGAACCCACAAACCGAGAGATCATGACCCGAGGCCAAGTCAGACATTCAACCGACTGAGCGACCCAGGCACCCCTAACGACCCGGCACCGGTCAGGTGGGGTGGGGTCTCCCTTCAGGGCAAGGAAAATGTTCCACATTAGACTGTGCTGGTGGAGGCAGAGCCCAGGACATAATGCTAATTTCCCAGAGCTGTGCGAGCAAGCACACCCTGCAAGTTACAGCTCCACGGAGCTGTCAGAAAAATTCCTGTGGCTGGGAGAAGGCCCTTCGGACACTTAAAAGGGCTCCCCCCTGATGGAGTCACTATTATATACACCCGCAGCCTGCAGGCGAGGGAAGGGCCACTGGGGAGTCCCCAGGCTGGGGCCCGGGCTCAGCCAAGTCAGTCAGTTTCTGGTGAATACCAAATCTAGGTCGTCCCTCTGGCTATTCAGACCATAACAGACACAACCAGCTTCCTGGCACCCAGAAGAAACTCTATGTTCCTGGCACCTGATGTGAAGTTTCCCAAATGTGAAACTTCCGGCAACGCACGGCACCTAAGAACCTGAACCTGAACCCTTCTGCCGCGGTCACTCGGAGACCCCCCCTGGAATATTCACCGGGCTCTGCAGGCCCAAGCACCCGGAATCATGCAGTCACAAAGGGCTCCCCTGGGAAGTTGCAAAATGTTTCTAAGGCCTAAACGAGTAAAATGTAACAGAGGCCTCCAAGGCTGGATTTGCTAGTCTTTTCCCCGGGGAAAGAAGGCTCAAGGGAGACAGGGATGAATTTTCTCAGATACTGAATAGAAACGTCCAGCCATGGAAGGTGAGACGTGCTTCGGGCTGGTCCAAACCACAGTGCTAGGACCGATGAGCAGAGACGCAGAGATGTAGCGACTAAGGTCAGTAGAAGTATTCTTACACCTGCAGCAGAAGCAGTATCGACTAAGCTCTAACTAGCATCCTTCCCGATTCTGAGACTCTACGGCTCCAGCTTATCAAAACACGAAACAACAGTGGATCTCTGTTGTGAGAGTTCTTGTGATCCACTCCGGATCAAGTCAAAGAACTGATAACGTTACGAACTAGCAAGAACCACGGGGTTCAACTGAAACCCGTTATTTGAAGATTAGGAAAATGGATCGTGACTCCCAAACACAGCTGTATGCAAAAAAAAGCAGAAAAAAACAAAAACAAAAAAACACCCTTCGTCAACAGTTACTGCTGGAACAGAGGCCTCCCTTGCTGGTTTCCAGCTAACACAAGAGTTTCAAGAGATGCCATGATGTTCAAAAGCTCGCCTCATCTTTTCCCCCAACTTATGCCTACAGGTCGACGATTTTTCTTTAGGTAGAACAGGAGCAAGGAGGCTGTTCACAGTCTTACAGGGGAGGCCACAGAGATCCCCTGGGGAGGAGAGCTCTCCCAGCTCATCTACTCCCCCCTGCAAAATAAAATCTATAGGTGCATATACATGTACATACACAGGATTTTTAAAATGTCACTTTCCGCCCCTGAAGAAAAATGAGAGTTAAACCCCTTAGAGAATTCTGCGTTGGAGAAATTTCGATATGAGGAAGACTGCCCGTCTTTTAATCCCCGGGTTTTTTTTCCCTTTTCAAGTTCACCCTATTATTTTCAACAACCCACTTCTCTACCCCCACCGCTTTCTTCTTACAAATAGCTCTGTGGGAAATGCTGCAATTTTTAGTCTCTCTAAATCCTTCTAAGCACCAAATTCAAAGAGCTATTTTGGCAGCTGCAATGCACTAGGAAAGAGAATTTGGATCCAGGCTGGGGAGGACTCGGCTTTTTGCAGAGGGGTCCTCCGAGGAGGGCGCGATGCCAAGTGCACCTCTTTCCGGAAGTGCCAGCTTCCACAGGACCCCCCCCCCCCGGCTGATGCCACGCCACTCCCCACCTGCTTCCCACATGTGGCTCTCTATTCGTTTCTGGGGAGTGTGTATGAGTCTTGACTTTGCAATGACTTCAGGATATATAGGCCACAATTTTGAAAACCGTAAAGCTCTTTGAAACTCCCGGGAGAACAAAATGTTATCTGACTTGAACTCATTTGGGAGCAAAACTTACCGGAACTGATTTGAAGCGATTTACAATTGTATTTATTCTACTTAGTGTAGATTTTTTTTTTTTTTTTGCAGAAATATAATGGTCTGCTCACCGCAGACACGACTGAGGGTGTTACCTAATGTAAAATAAAAACACTGAGCTAGACGCTTAAACTCCAAAACGCTGAGTTCCTAATTGAACCCAAGGTTCTCAGAGAAGCGGTTCCGGACCTGCCCCAGGACAGGCTGTAGGCATCCAGCCTGGCGTGGTCCCCTTAATAAGTGGTTAATGGATATCACTGCACCGAGCACACCCGGCGGTGGCCTGATCCAAAGAGGAGACATGACAGGAAAATTACTTAAAAATAGGTGTCAAAACATACCAGCACTGAAACGGAATCGCTAACAGAAATGTAACACGGCAGGATTTCTCCTTCTGCCATCCAGCAGGAGCTTGCTGTGACCTCAGCTGATGAATCTGCATGTTACAATGTTGCCACCGCATGCAGGGTTTCACCTACACCGCCTTCTGCTTGCGCCCTGACGATCCGCGCAGGACTTTGTCAGTAACAACTGCTACCCTGCTCTCCCCTTCCTCAAGTTCCAATTCATTGCCAGTTCGTACTTTCCTTGCCTTGGAATTGCAAACTCACAAAAAGTAAAAGAGACCCCCCAACGCCTTTTTAAAAATATATCCTGGGGGGCAGCCGGGTGGCTCAGTCGGCTCTTGATCTCGGCTCAGGTCACGAGCTTGCGGTTTATGAGCCCTGCTCACGTGCTCTCTCTCCTTCGAAATAAATAAGTAAATTAAAAAAACAAAACTCTTTTTACAACAACCCCCAGCCCACATTTATTCATCCCGTCTATGTTCGTGTGTGCCAGCACTGGGGACACGGAAGGCTAACAAGACAAGATGCCCATCAGGGGAGTGCGTAAAACGTGAATTTAGAACGTGAAACCAACGAATAAAGGACGAGTATGATTTCAAGAAAAGTACCTGGTACCGGTTGGCAAAAGCCTCGGCCTGTGTCGTGATATTGGGGCAAGAGGGTAAGGGAAGAGAATGATTCAGTGCGGAGGTCTAGAGGAAGACCATTCCAGAAAAAGGGAGCCAACCTCTGGGGGAGAGAGTGGCGGGGGAAGAAAAGCAGGTGAACAGAAGTGAAGCAAAATACGGCAATTGTTCCGGGGACCCCAGCGAGGCCAGGGTCACAGCAGCACCAGGGAGGATTGGGGGGGAGCGAGGTCCCAGGATTGGCAACAAACAGCTGTGTCAGGGTAAGACCAGGGGCTTGATCCCAGTATGCTGAGAAGCTACTAAGTGAAGAAATCTGACCTACGTCTAAAAAAGATCCCTCTGGAGGCTCTCAAGAGCCTGTGTCTGACCCAGGGGGAGACAGGGAGACCAAGGAGGAGGCTGCTTTGGGAGAGCGGAGGTCAGGTGCAGGGTGCCCCCGAAGCCTGGGCTGGCTGACAGAGTCACTGGCGTGCGGTGTGGAGGCCAGTAAGGAACAAGGGACGCTCCGAGTGTTCAAGCTGGAGTGTCAGACCGTACGATGGTCCCATCCTTCGGCATCATTCCGCTGAGGTGAGGAAGCGTAAGTAAAAAACGTTTGGAGGAGGTGAATCACGCGTGATGTTTCGGGGTCGGCTCAGGCGGTTAAGCATCCGACTCGTGATTTCGGCTCAGGTCATGATGGTCTCACGGTCTGTGGGTTCGAGCCCCGCATCGGGATTCTTCCTCCCTCTCTCTCTGTCCCTGCCCTGCTCCGTGGCTCGCTCTCTCTCCTTCCCTCAAAAATAAATAAATAAAAATGTTTAAAAAAGAGTTCTGTGTCAGCTCTGCTGTCTTTGGTAAGCCCATTAGGCACGCAAGAGGGAGTTTAGCATCAGAGTCTGGAGTTCAGAGGCTGGGGTGTGAATTTGTGAGCCTGCAGCACACAGATGCTACCGAAAGCCACGCGGACTGCAGGAGCCAGCAGGAGGACTACAGGGCAGAAGGAGGATTCCGGAGCCCCAGGGCAGGAGGAAAACCCAGGCAGGGGAAGAAACTGAGCAGCCGGAACCGGAGAGATCCGTGGCCCAGAAGCTAAGCGAAGCAAAGTGACCGAAAAGGGAGATGCCATCACCTGTGGGAAGCGAGAACCGACCTCTGCATCCGACTGTGACGTTGCCAGGTAAGATCTCCCTGGAGGGGCAAGGAGAGGAGACTGTAAGAGGGGAGGAGATGGAAATAGCTACATTTTGCTATTAAGTTGCAGGAGAGAAGGACTGGTGGCTGGAGGGGTACCCAGCATGGAGTTGCGGAGAGGCCGTAGGTTTATTTCGTTTTGTAACATGCGGAGCACATCTGTCCGTCTGAGGAGGTCAATCCAGCAGAGAACACGGGTGTCCCCGAACGGACCCACGGTGGCCCCTCCACCCACGACACCCCTGAGCCCCTGCTGGTGACGGAGGGGTGTGCCAGCACTAACTGCCGCCTGAGTTTTGCAGGCGCTTAACAGCTTGCTGAGCACCTACCCTCCTGCCCACGTCCATTCAAGACCGCGGATCATCTGAGACCTCTAGGTAAACCATTTGAGAAAAAAAATAAAGCAATATCCATCCCAAATGCCTGTCTCAGATGAATGAAAACAACAACAAAACAGAGCGCACCTGTTGATGCTTTTTACCAACACGCACACGATCTCTTTGAGCGACTTAACCCTTCATATTCTTTTTTTTTTTAAGTTTATTTACTTATTTTGTGAGACAAAGAGGGCACAGGCAGGAAAGGGGCAGAGAGAGAGAGGGGGACAGAAGGTCTGCCGCGGGATCTGTGCTGACAGCGCGGACCCTGATGCGAGGTTCGATCCCACACACCGCGAGATTGTGACCGGAGCCGAAGTCGGACGCTCAACCGACTGAGCCACCCAGGGGCCCCAAGTCTTCATTTTCTGAGCGTCCTCGTAAGGAATCCTGTATGGAGATCCCTGGGACGTGCAGGCTTGGAGTGCATCTGAAATATGCTGAATGTATTTATTTTAAATACAACGTTCTTAGAAAACGAGCCGTATAAAAGGACTGGTCTAGGGGCGCCTGGGTGGCGCAGTCGGTTAAGCGTCCGACTTCAGCCAGGTCACGATCTCACGGTCCGTGAGTTCGCGCCCCGCGTCAGGCTCTGGGCTGATGGCTCAGAGCCTGGAGCCTGTTTCCGATTCTGTGTCTCCCTCTCTCTCTGCCCCTCCCCCGTTCATGCTCTGTCTCTCTCTGTCCCAAAAATAAATAAACGTTGAAAAAAAAATAAAAAAAATAAAAAAAAAAAAGGACTGGTCTATACTAAGTTCTGTGCCTTTGTTGTGTAACTCCAGTCACACAAAAATTGTGACTGTCCCTTTGTACCACAAGCACATCTTTAGTGATCCTCTGCTATCGGCATTTTCCTATCCACGTCCACAAGCAACTAAAATTAAAGAATCCAGACACCGAATCTGTCGCTCTTTCCGGAGTTGGGCTGTTCTCTCGCTGTGCCCAATGATTTCACACAGGATGGGTAGCCTGGACGTTTCCGTGTAAAACCCGTGACTATACCTTCAGCTTTTTAGTAAGTCTGTTGTTTCATCCTCTATGAAATAAACAAGACGTTTCTGTGCCACTCACAATGTGTGCTGCCAGAAATACAGACGACTGGACTAGAAACTTCCAAAATTCTTTATAATTCTAATTCCCAACAGGCACACCGAATCTATTCTATAGCACCTTGTGCAAATGTTTCTCCACCAACTGTATCAACAGCAAAATGTTTTAAGTTTCGCTGTCTCACATGTCAATTCACATTTAAAAAAAATGTTTGAAATATCCATTTTTGTTGCCTTCTATCAGATTAAATGCTGCCAGCCTACAAATTCAGTCTAGGGATCGGAATCTCTTTAAAAAATCACACAAAAATAAAATCTGAATCTATTTCCATGAAAGCCTTATAGATATTACTTTTTACTTAAGTTTATCTATTTTGAGAAAGAGAGCACGTGCACAGAGAAGGGGCAGAGAGAGAGAGACGGGGGGGGGGGGGAGAGGGAGAGAAGGGGAGAGAGAGAATGAATCCCAAGCAGGTTCACTCCACGCTGTCAGCACAGAGCCCGAAGCAGGGCTTGAACCTATGAACTAGGAGACCATGACCTGAGCCAAAACCAAAAGTCAGACATTCAACTGACTGAGCTACACAGGTTCCCCATCTTCCAGATAATTATGAACACCTGTATTGCCCTCCACCCCGTATCTGTTTGCCTAGTGCATTAGGGATTTTCAGGGAAACACACCCCATTAGATACCTACTATATACCTCTGTATATATAAATAAATTTACAAAAGTATCTATATACCTATAGATACATAGGCATAAATAAAAACCTTGGAAGGAGTCAATGTTGCAATTCAAGTCTGAAAAAACCTAGGAAGGAGCCAATGTCGCAATTCAAGTCTGAAGGCAGTCCGCTGCAAAATTCCTCTTGCACAGAGGCGATGAGTCTTCGGTTTCATCCAGGCCTTCAACTGATTAGATGGGGCCCACCCACATTATAGCAGGCAATCTGTTTTACTCAACACCCACTAATTTAAATCTTTTTTTAATATGAAATTTATTGTCTAATTGGTTTCCATACAACACCCTGTGCTCATCCCAACAGGTGCCCTCCTCAATGCCCATCACCCACCCACCCCCCCTCCCTCCCACCCCCCATCGGCCCTCCGTTTGTTCTCTGTATTGAAGAGTCTCTTATGGTTTGGCTCCCTCCCTAACTTTTTTTTCTTTTCTTTTTTTCCTTTTTTTCCTTCCTCTCCCCCATGGTCTTCTGTTAAGTTTCTCAGGATCCACATAAGAGTGAAAACATATGGTACCTGTCTTTCTCTGTACACTAATTTCAATCTTAATCTCATCTAAACGCCCCTCAAAGGAACAGCCAGAATAATGTCTGGCCACATATCTGGCTACTGTGGCCCATTAAGTGGACACACAGAATCACCCACCACACCTCGGTTAGACAGCACTTACTTCAAGTTTTGTTTACCGACACGATTTCTCGTGTTTCATGACTGGGATCCTCTCTTCTGGATGTACACCAGTCTGTCTGTCCCTCTTCATGTGAGAACCCAGAACCACACGTTCAGTTGTAATGTGGTCGGCACAGAAGGCATGAGAGGGCTCAGCCCTTAAGTATTAGCGTTTGTCACAGCTAATGAGGTTTGACAGTAATTTAATAAAAGCCTCTAGTATATGTCTTCTGCCTGGATACAGATCTTCATAAAAGTTGGATGGGCGTGCCTTTTAGTTCTCCTAAAATGCATACCGTTTACTTGCATACAAAAAAGCACATACAACCCTTCTTTTCATCTTCCTAGTTTACTTTTTTACCAACGTCAGGAAGTAAGTTTCTCTACCCAAGCTTCACGATTGTTTCTCGTTCTATCGTTTCACAACTTTTTGCTTTTCAAAGCTCTTTGGTATTGGGTCCCAGGACCAAATCTTGATTCAATCTTCACTTTCCAAAGCTGATTCTGCTCGCCAGAGCCCCCCGTCAGTGCCCCCGCCCCCACCCCCCCGTCTCCTTGTTTCCTGACCCCTTATAAGCACATCTTTACAGTGAGTTAAATGAGTCCTTGTGCCTCACGTAAGGACCTTAGACTTCTCTCACAAGACTCACAAACAACAGATACCCAGGCTTCCCTGAAACCTCATTTAAATGTCTTGCTCTGTCACTCCTTGCTGTGGAGGCAAATCGCCCATATGTAGTGATTTAATCCCCCTTAAGAAATATTCATCATTGTGACATTTTCATTTTGCCTGGGATCAAAACGTTGGGAGAATCGTCTTCCTCACGTATCATAACTAATACCATTGATACAAAACCTCAAATTTGCGAAATCATCCAATACTGGACCGTAACATCTATGCTGAAACACTGACAGCCTCAATCTGCCTTTCCGGCAGAATGTATCAGCCTTGTAATTAAATAGTCCATTGTGTAATCAGTTGTACCCCCATTTTGCCGCTAGAACGGAACCCCAGGAGGGAAAGGCAGGATTCTGTTTTGCTCGCTGAGGGATCCCCTGGTTGACCACGATACCTGCACGAGAGACACTCAACAGATTGCGGGCATACGTGCGTGACACCCTCGGTCATTCAGGCGACGATGACGGCCAGTGACAGTCAAAATGCTCACTGTTACCCCAGCCCTATTGCTACAGTCACCGAGCTTTTTTCTTTTTTAAATTTTTTTATGTTTTATGTTATCCTTTGAGAGACAGAGAGGGACAGAGCATGAGCAGGGGAGGGGCAGAGAGAGAGGGAGACCCAGAATCCGAAGCAGGTTCCAGGCTCCGAGCTGCCGGCACAGAACCCGACGCGGGGCTCGAACCCACAGATGCGAGATCAGAACCTGAGCCACCCAGGCGCCCCCTACGATCACCAAGCTTTTAATGAAATCGTTAGCACCCAGGGTCAGTTTCCTCCCCTCTCCTCGCCCAGGTCTACACTGATGAGGAACAGACAAACTACCCCAAGTGAAAGGAATTGGGAAACGGTGGAGAAAAACCAGGGTCCGAGAACAACCTCGACTTGGTTCTCTGCGGAGCGAACTCTCCGCCCATCTGCCATCCCCCGGGACGGCACACAACACAGGAGCCCCTCGGCCTGCCCCGGACACAGCAGCGGGCAGCTTCCGAAAACGGTTAAAAGCCCCACCAACCAGAGTTCTCTCCCACTTACGCAGCAGGCAGGGCACAGCTGGTGAACCCTTGTGACCCTGCAAGGCTTTCAAGAACCAGATGCTGCAACCGTAACACAGGCCCTTAATCGTGGGACCGACCTGAACAAAAGCGGATCCAAAGGTGATGTGGTGGGGGGCTAAGATGCGAAAAGGAAAAGGGAAGGCAGGGGCACGGCCGACACAGCTGAATTCTTAGGGACGCTTCCAAATAAATGCCCTGGGCGTGGCCGCAGAAGACGCGGCATCAATATTTTACGGAGTGAGCACTTTTGTACGCGTATCGAGACTCTGCCCTCCTCGCCTGGGAGACCTGAAGCTGGACCCTTTCTCCTGAGATGACCGCGTCAAGCTGCCCCCATCGGACTTGGATGATGACCGGCTTTTCCCCTTCCACCTCGGCAGGAGGGAGCCTTGGATGATGACCTGGGCGGTCTTCCGACTGAACTCGTTCGAGCCTCATTTGATAAATGGAGAGATTTCCTCCATCCAGGGCTCATATGGGAGTTTAGCGAGAGGCGGCGTAAAAAGTGCCCACCTTCTTGGTTGCCAGGCGCTAAGCACTAAATAAATAATCGCTCTTGGAAGTAAGTCTGGCTGGATAAACAAGGTGCCGGGCCCCCTCCCTTCCTCGCCCCAAGCCTTAGCCGCAGCTCCCTCCCACACTAGGTTGCAGGACCCCAGTGCCTCTGGAGCATAGCAAAGCCCGCTCTGGGTTATTCTTTGGGGCATGCCTCTTGCTCTTAAATTCTTGGAAGAAGGAATGGTTCCCCCCCCAGCACTGGTGTCCTTGGCAGTCTCCTGGTCCTCAATTCTGCCTAAATCGTGCTGACATCTCAAGCACTCAGCCTCCGTGAGCCTGGGACGGGTTCCAGTCACTCCTGATGAGTGTCCGTGTTTTATGCTGGCTGTTGAACAGGTTACTCATTTCAATGTTCTGGCTTTAAGGGCAAAGACAAATTAAAAAAAAAAAAACAGGCTTAATTCTCCTCATTGAAAATACAGTCGGCCCCTTGAACAACACGGCGGATAGGGGCCCTGGCTGACACCCCAGAGCGTCGACACTCCGCACAGAATTTCCGACTCTCTGAAAATTTAACTCCTGACCACCTACTGTTGACCAGGAAGCCTTACCGGTAACGTAAACCACTGACTGACATGTGTTTTGTGTGTTGTATTTATACACTGTATTCTTACAATAAAGGAAGCTAGAGGAAAGATTATCAAGAAAATCACAAGGAGGGGCGCCCGGGCGGCTCACTGGTTAAGCGTCCGATCCTGGATTTCGGCTCAGGTCACGATCTCGTGGTTCATGAGTTCGAGCCCTGCATCAGGCTCTGCACTGACAGTGTGAAGGCTGTTTGAGATTCTCTCTCTCTCTCTCTCTGTCTCTCAAACAGAAAATCGTAAGGAAGAGAAATACAGCTAAGTACCGTACTGTATTTAGGGACACTAAGTCGCCTCTAAGTGGGCCCGTGCAGTTCAAACCCCAGGGTCAACCGTAGGGGAGATCTTTCCCTCCTCTGCTTTTTCTTACCAAGTTCACCTCGGAAAAATGAGCCATTGTGAGCGTTTTCTCATCTCTCTGAAACGTATCCTTTTGAGGACGAGATGGGCCTTTTGTTGCTGGACCGTCTTCCCAAGGAACGCGGGAGCCATCTTTCCGAAACGCAAACGTCAAGGGAGACCCTCCCACCCTCCCGGTTCCCGCGGGGGGACAGGGGCCTCCCGTGAGCTGGTGTCAGCCTCCCTCTGATACGCACACTTCCTCCCGTCCCAGAGACAGGCGGCTCCTTCCAACAAGCTGGCGGAAGTGGTCACCCCAGTTACCAGGTGGGTTAGCATGAACCGTGTCTGACCGGTGGTGCCGTGAAAGGCCACGGACTCGAGGACTAGTTCCCGCGTATCAGGAAACACGTGTGACGCAGGCGGTGTCGGCTGGACTCCCTGGGTGGTCGGGTTTCTTCTTGAAAGTTCCTCGATTGCCTAGAATACGCATCTCATGCGGGCCTCTTATTCACACGATAAAAGTGGTTGTCTTCCTCCACTATGTTTGTGGACAACATTTCTGGGCTGGAAGATTCTGTTTTTCATTCTATTTCTCCAGCACATTCCACCCGGAACCTTCCAGAAGTCAGCTGGCTGGCATTCCTGCTCCGTACTACACCGCGGCACATGTGCCTCTGCTTGTCTGTGTTTACGGGCAAGGAGCCCAAGGGAGGAGGGATGGCGTAGAGACTGAAGGAGTCACAACGGCTTTGACAGTAAGAGGCATGGGTGCCAAGGCCCTGGGGCATCCTGACTCGCCTCAGCAGGGCTACCTTCGGAGGATGAAACGTTCCTCCTCCAAGCAGCACAGGGCAGTCCCTAGGTCAGGGACAACACAGGCCTGCATCTCTCCGCGGTTGGTCCACAAGCAAGACTGAGTTGAACGCTACCATTCCCAGCCTCCTTCCAACTGGTCCTGGCACAAGTGTGACGAGATCTCATCGAGAAGCTGGTTCTTCATGATCACCCCTGACCCATCTTTGTGAAGCCCTCTCCCCACCTTCCTGTGAGAGCCCTCTCCCCTCCTCCCTGTGATGGCCCTCTCCCTTCCTCCCTGTGATGGCCTTCTCCCTTCCAGTGATAGCCCTCTCCCCTCCTCCCTGTGATGGCCTTCTCCCCACCTTCTGGTGATAGCCCCCTCCCACCTCCTGGTGATAGCCCATTCCTCTCCTTCCTGTGATGGCCCTCTCCCCACCTTCCTGTGATGGCCCTCTCCCCTCCTTCCTGTGTTGGCCCTCCCCTCACTTTCCTGTGATGGCCCTCTTGCCTCCTTCCTGTGATGGCCCTTTCCTCTCCTTCCTGTGTTAGCCCTCCCCCCTCCTTCCTGTGATGGCCCTCTCCCTTCCTTCCTGTATGGCCTTCTCCCCACCTTCCTGTGATGGCCCTCTCCCTTCCTTCCTGTATGGCCTTCTCCCCACCTCCTGGTGATAACCCATTCCTCTCCTTCCTGTGATAGCCCTCTTCCCACCTTCCTCTGCCTTGCTTTCTGAAGGACAATCCCCCCTAACCATCGCTGTGACCGTTCCTCTCTGATTCTGTAGCTCCCCCATGACTGTGATCTGGGAGAAGAGGGTTTCAGCCTTTGTCCGCAGAGACTTCTGTAAGTACCTCACTGAGTCCACAGTTGTTTTTTATCCCTTAAATTCGAACTGAATCCCTTGTCCAGGGAACTAATCTCCAGGAAAAAAGTCTCCTTCTAGTTTATTTGCAGGTGGTCCTGAAACAATTCTACGCACTTGAATATTTTGGGTCACAGAGAGGCTTTGGGAATGCATTAACTGTCATTAGCACTGTTAAGGCAACAGCCAAATTTTTAAATTTGCGTAAGAGCATTTTAACATCATCTCCTTTATATGTGCTAAAGAAGAAGGGGGGGCGAGCCTTTGTAGTAGGCTTTAGAATAGAGTCTTATCTGCAGTAATTAACATTTCCTAGATGTCTAAGAAAATGAATCATTTTAAGTAATCGTAGCTAAAAATAAACTTTAGAACAAAGTGGGAAAGTACCCAATTTCTCTTTAATAACCAAAGTCAAAAATGAAAGCCATCTCTTTAACCCTGGTCCCCCCACCCCCCATGTGGGCACCCTGTCGTGAATCAATTTAGAATGAAACTGGGAAGGAAGATTATTTGCGGTGATAACTCACAGACTCCCGATACGCTCCCAAAACGCAAGCCACACAGAAGGCTGAAAAGAAAAGATGGGAATTGTGTGGTGTGAGCCCAGATACAAATTAAGTGTCCCCACGGAACAGAAGAAAGAGACACTCTCCCCCTTTCCTTTCAGAATTTCCTTCTCTGTCCTTTTCAAACCTTGTTTGTACGGAAATGTTTTTAATGGCTAAATGCCTCTGGCCAGTGTCTCCCCTCAGAAATGCCGCCTCAAGGACCCAGGAGCTGAATCTCTGAAAAGTAATCGTGGAGAAAGATCCGCCTCACCTCCCGGGGTCTCGGGGAGACAGGGGCCTGACTCGTCCCCGGGCTCCAGGCGGCAAATGCGACCCGACAGGAGTGGCCCCATCTGTGGCTACACAGAGGAGAGATTTCTGTCTTCGCAGGGGGGCTGAATGTTTATTCAATAATAAAATGAATTTCTGTCTCTTCTGCCTCTGTGATGAGGCTGTCTCGGTTGGGAGGAGAGTCTGCTTTTCATTGCATCTCCCCACCCGGGGCTTTGCCGTGTACCCGGCGGTCCTGGCAGTCAGCGAGGAAGGTTGTCCAAGGCCCGCTGGCCTGGCCGCTCTGAGCCCGGTCAGCCGGCCAGAGCCCCTGGGCATGCTGCTGGCTGCTGGTTCTCTGAGACGCGAGCGCAGAAATTGAGAGGATGCCATTTAGAAAGGTTTCTAGCAATTTTCACGGAGCAACTGTACAGCTTTGGATCTAGGAATACAAAATTTGGGTTTGCATTCTGTACATCTTCTAGCTTTCTCATTTTTTTTCATTTCTGTCGCATTTTACAAAAGTCCTGACCCATAATGGAACGGAAATGAAAACAAAAAAACAAAACCAAACAAATCAAAACCAATGCCCCTTCCCCAGTCTGAGGACTGGAAAATTTAGAAGCAGACTGTAGCATGCGCCAGAATCAGCCGTTCGAGTCCGAGGCTGCGTCCCCCCGACCCCCGTCCGCGTTCCTGGCTCGGCAGGTCCGGGTGGGGCACATTTCTTTCCCAGGCGATGCCACCTTGTTCACGCTGCTGGTCTAGGCACCGCATTCTGAGAACCACCCTCCAGAGAGTGTTTCAAAGTCCTGATGCCTCTGGCTCACCCCCCCCCCCAAACAATAAACAGTAAAAACAAAACAAAAAAAAAATCCAATACTGAGGTGGGCCAATTTTTCAAGGAAATCTGCAGAGACCATGGCATTTGCCACCTAGTTTGGCAAGGTGACCAACGGGGCGTCCTACCCTTTCCAGAAACCAGGCAACTCTTCGGTGGCTTTGTCAGCAGCAGGCCTCTCAACCCAAACATCCTGGCTAGGAAAACATTCCGGAAAAGGACAAGCCAGCAAGCTAGCAAGCAAAGAGCGGGGGGAGGGGACAGCGGACCCGCTTGGTCGGGCCCCCTCCGGACGCGTGAACGTCGAGGAAGGTTTCTTCCGGGCTGAGGCTCTGGTGGGAGGGGAGGCTGGAGGGGACAGCCCTGTCCCGGGAGCTTGGCACCCAAGTTCCCACAAGGGTGGCGCACCACAGTCGGCAGGCGCGAACGCCGGGCTGGTTGAGGGCATCAGAGGAAGAAGCAGCAGCCACGGGAGAGGACGCCTCTTTCCGTTCGCCCTTGAGCTTCTGTGCCCGGGACCTGTGGGCGCCCGCGGAGTCCCGGCGCCTTCTCTCCGCATCTCCTTCTTTTAAGTGATCGTGAATCAGCACCCAGGTTTCACAAAGCCAGCTCTGCAGAACGCGAGGAACCGCGCAGGTGTCTGAGCTGAATGCACACGCAGATCAGTGGCCCCCATGTCGGAGGCCACTGCGCACCCAGGAGTCAGGGGCCCCGGATTCTCGCAGAAACCAGAGCGGGTTGCACCCCGGCCTGACCGCCGATCACACCGCGGTGGTGGAGGGCCCCCGGCGCGCTCACCGAGGACAGCGCGGACAGTGCGTCCTTCCTCCCAGGGTCAGCGGACAGTCCTCCCCCAAGGCTCTGTTACCATTTTCCAGCCTGCTTCTACTTTCTGGGTAGACCCACTCTGCACTCCACTGCTCGCGGTTTCTTCCCCTCCGGTTGCCGGCCCCGGCCACCTCCTTCCTGGCCCGCCCAGCTTTTGGAGACCACACGCGTTCTCCTCCATGCTGCTGCTTTCCGCCAGCTGGCCAGGGGCTCCCCAGAGCAGCTTTTGTAACTACCGCCAGGTCTGTGCGCACAACCGGCCTCTACCGACGTGGCCTTCCCACGTCCAGTGGCCGCCCGGAAAACAGTGCCCCGTGCCACCACATCGCACGGTGTGCTCGCCCACCACACGCAGAATACATTTTAAAATCCGTCTGCGTTAACGACTCAGACAACAACAGATGCTGGCGAGGATGCGGAGAAAAGTCTTGCACTGTTGGTGGGAATGCAAACTGGTGCAGCCGCTCTGGAAAACAGCGTGGAGGTTCCTCAAAAAATTAAATACAGACCTACCCTACGACCCAGCAATTGCACTACTGGGTATTTATCCACGGGATACAGGTGTGCTGTTTCGAAAGGGACACATGCACCCCCATGTTTATAGCAGCGCTATCGACAATAGCCGAAGTATGGAAGGAGCCCAAATGTCCATCAATGGATGAATGGATAAAGAAGATGTGTGTGCGTGCGCGCGCGCGTGTGTGTGTGTGTGTGTGTGTGTGTATGGAATACTACTCAGTGATCGAAAGGAATGAAATCTTGCCATGCTCAACAATGTGGATGGAACTAGAATGTATTATGCTAAACCAAACAAGTCAGTCAGAGAAAGACAAATAGCATATGATTTCACTCATGTGTGGAATTTAAGAAACACAACAGACGAACATATGGGGAAGGGAAGGAAAAATAAGAGAAAAACAGAGAGAGAGGTAAACCCTAAGAGGCTCTTAAACACAGAAACAGACTGAGGGTTGCTGGCAGGGTGCTGGGTGGGGGGAGGGGCTCAGTGGGTGATGGGCACAAGGGGCGATGGGCACTAAGGAGGACACATGCGGGGATGAGCAATCCCCGGGTTCTACTCCTGAAGCCAGGACTACACTGTATGTTAGGCAACTTGAGGTTAAACAAAAAATAAATTAAAAGTAAAAAATACTAAAATCTGTCTCCAAGCACTGTGAAAGGCAACACAGGTACAGCAAAATGCACCCAATATGAACATACAGACATAGAAACCATCGTTTTGAAGCAGCCTGTGTAAACTCTGGGCAAGCATCTGACCCCTCCCCACACTCCAGAAGCCCCCACATGCCTCCCTGCCCCCACACGGTCCCCCTCCCCCAGTAACGGTACTGTGATTTGCACCGTCAGAATTCCCTTAGTTTTTCTAAACATGCTATCCCATACCAAGGACTCTACCTCAGTGTCCCTCAGTATGACATTTCAGCTTTACCTGTGCTGAACCCTATATAAACGTAACCATACTGGGTGCCTGGGTGGCTCAGTTGGTTGAGCGTCCGACTTCGGCCCAGGTCATGATCTCACGGTTCGCATGCCCCTTCGCTCCTGCCACTGTCTGGTACCTCGTTATATAAACACACCGACAGCCATGAGTCCTACTGTTGATGGGGATTTGACCGGCTTTCAGTTTGAAGCTCTAAACCTTCCTGTACGTGTCCCTTGGGGCACGTCTGCACGATTTCTTGTGGGCATGCGCCTCACAGTGTGATTCCGGGTGACATCATCAACGTCAGCAGCTGCAAGTCGTAGCCCTCCCCACGATCTGTGTGCAGGGCTCTCACTGTTTCACGTCTTCGCCAAAATTTAGTGTTACAAATCTCTAAAAAATGGTAGACTTCTCTGGGCACCTGGGTGGGTCAGTGGGTTAAGCATCTGACTCTTGATTTCAGCTCAGATCGTGATCCGGTGGTTGCGAGATCGAGCCCCTGGTCGGGCTCCGTGCTGACGGTGTGGAGCCTGCTTGGGATTGAGCCTCTCCCTCTCTCTCTCTCTGTGCCTCGCTCCTTCCCATGCGCTCTCTCTCTCCTCTCTCCTTCTCTCTCCCTTTCAAAACAAATAAACGTATGAAAAAAAAAAATTTTTAATGTTGGATTCTTGCATTGGGTGTTTTCTCACTGTGATTTCAATTTGCCTTTCCCTAGTTATGCTAACGTAGTTGAGGGGCTCAGTGCATTTCTATAAAAGCCCCCTGGGCCCAGAAAAGCACTGTCCCGAGGATGGAGGGTCCTATCAGGCTGATGCTGTCGTGAGGACCAGACTGCCCTACTCTAGAGATCCCAAGAAAGCCGATGTCTCTGCAGGTGGCTGGATCAGGGCTGCCCTGTGGCTTGCGTGGCCAACGAGGGGACAGGCGGCTTTCATTTCCTGATGTTGCTGTTAACAGGCTCCTTTCCCCTCTTGCACAAGAAGATCCCAGGACACAGATAACCTTTTGTCAGGGGTGTCCTGTTTTTCTCAAGGGGACAAAAAGGTGAATTACAAGTAGTTGGAGCCTCTTGTTTCCAGGTGAGGCTGAACCACTCCATCGAGATCAAACAGAAAGACAGAGACCTTAGAAGGGAACACCTTCTGTCAGCTAGACAGAAATAATACTTGCTTTGCAAAAGGCTCGTTGCTGTCATATTGTTGTCATAGAGTTTTGCAGGATTGCGCCTTCCTTTTCCGTAAGCAAACCAGAGTCGGCGGTGAGTGTCACAGCCTTCCACCGGTAACCCTCAGCCTTCCCTCCCTGGAGATTTTCATAAAAGACTATGCTCCACTCTGAAAAGCCTGCGTGTGTTGAATATACCCCAGATTTACTCACAGCTCTGCAAGTTAATCTTTAACCTTTGCCCATGGCGTCCTTAGACAGGAGAAGAAGAAATAACAATAAAATCGGAAGGAACATGTGGAAGCCTGTGAAATTGCAAGAGATAGCAAGGGTTGGATAAAGAGGTGTCTCTACCTGCTAAATGCACGGTTACTTGGATCACGCTTTTAAGTAAGTTGAAGGAAACAGAGAGACTTTTCCTGGGAAGGGGCCCACGTGACAGCCGCCTGAACTTCTCAGAGACGCTGGCTTGTCCTGTGAAGCAGGAGTTAACCGACTTTATGTAGTTTAAAGGTTTAGCGCCAGGACTGTGGGAAGTCACGTGAAGGCAGGTTTCGTGGAACCATAAGCAACACCATTCCAGCAAATAGAACCTGTCAACAAAGGCAGAAGTTTCCAGTCCCTGGATGTGTTCCAGAAAGGGCTGGGAATCCTACAAGGAGATGTCATTCTCGATGATCTCCAGGCCCTCTCCCATCTTTCGGGCTCTGGGTTTCTTTCCACTTGTGGCGGGGAAGAAGGTTTCTGAAGGTCGGCTGCTAAGTCCTCTCCATCCTGCTCAACGATCTTGCCGTGTCTTGATTCTTTCAGCCACGAAACAGAAATATCTGTCCTGGGGCACAACAGGTTGTGCTACTATAATAAAATAGAGTATGTGAAATTACTTAATAATCTGCAAACTGTAAGTTATCAGTTAGGTTTGAAATGGGAAGCGTGGGATCTTAAAAACATATGCACAGTTTAGAGTCCTAGAAGAGGAGCAAAAAAAAAAAAAAAAAATCCTCTTATAAAGAAGTCTTCCCAGGATTTGATTTGATCTGATAACCAGAAATTTCTGGGGAACTAGTATTTAACCAGAAAAATATTTGGTTTTCTGTTGTAGATAATTATAGTTTTATACAATGTGTTAATTCTTTGTGTGTGTGTGCGCACGCATGCCTGAGAATGGAGAATTTAGTCCGTAACGGAGCCCTTTTTGTAAGAAGGAGAGATTTGGGGCCTGAAGTTCATTAACTCTCATTTCTCAAAAACATAGGATAAGAAGGTTTAGGAAGTTGAGCTGAATGTGCCCAGAGTCAAGGATGTACCCAGAAACTACACACTGGCTTCAGGCGCTGTAATCATACATGACTGCTGGTCTCATCTACCCAAGTTCAAAGCTGGGTTCCCAGTAGTAAAGGTTTTACTACGCGTTGTTCATACATAACCAGAGTCACAAAATGAGGGGCATTCGTCTGGTAGGCTGGACAACAGAGAGAGGAAAATCTTACTTTTCAAGTACCATTACCGTGAAGAAAACATGATCAGCCTTGGGTCCCTCCCACGCAAGACCCCATCACACCCCACGCACAGCTGATGCCCTTCCAGGCAGGTCTCTCGGCCGGCCCAGCTCGTCAGAGATTCCTTTCTGTTTTCACAGATAAGTAACACCAAACTGGAAACCAGAACATCCTTGGCGAGGCTGTTTATTACCGCGTGGTTATGTTCTCTTAATAGCTAAGGAAGTCAGGCGATCAAAGTGACTGTGCCCGCAGAAGTTCTCATCCAACAAATCCACGGCCCTGCCTCCGAGCTCTGGAAGCATTTCCACCTGAGAAACATGTGTCGCACACGCGTGCGCACAGACATACCCGTGCAGGCACGCACGCCGCATTCTGCCTGAGCGGTCAAGGCTTATGGATGCCTGCTGTGGACTTTGTGACTTATGGGCACACATTTCTGCTATCTATTGTCTTTGTGTACAAACAGCGACAGACACACTGCAAGAGTGACGAGTGAGCTGAGCTGGAAGGCGCCAGGGAAGTCGGTGCTGAAGAAATTACAACGCCAACAAAATGTCTGTTCTGGCGCGGACGGGTACTTCTCAAGCACGTCCTCAGGTCAGCGTGTGGAGGAGACAGGGCTCCCCTGGCTGGGAAGAGGGAGCAGAAAGGGACTTGAGGGATAATCAGTCTCTTCACATTCCCTCATCTTACACGGGAGGACACGGAGGTCCAGGGAGCTGCCTGCAAAGGACACTCGGAGAGTGGCTGGAAAATTCTAGAATTCCACCTGCTGGTCCAGGAGTTATGCGCTGTTACCCACCGTGTTCTACTTGCTCAATTTGGTTTGAAATACACTTTCAGGTAGATCACAGACAAGTAATAGAGTATCCTGCAGTGAAAAGGACTGCTATCTGTGGGCGTGAATCAAAGGGAGCTTCCTGGGCATCCTGGTTCTTCCCCAACCCCAGGTGAGAAATGGAAAACAAAGACACAGCACGTCCCCTCAGCTTTTCCCCTGGGGACTCTGCTTTTACTCCCTCTCCTCACGTGTCACTCCATCCCCAGCTTCCCATTCATCTTGCTTGCTCCACAACCCAATACACCAGACTTGACTGTGCCCTTCCGCGAACCAAAATGGCTCCCTATAAATGGTGGCATTAATTCCTTAGACGCTATTGACCCTGTTTACTTTAAAAATTCACATTCCATCCAGTGGCTCTCCATCTTGGCTGCCCAACAGAAGCACTGTTGAACATGTCGACACCCAGGGTGCAAAGGAGAGCAACGACATCAGCTCACCCCGTGAGCATGTGCATGCATGTGCACGGGGGTGTGGAAGGCCCAAAGCTATCCTTCAATCATCACTAAGTCTCCTCTGGTGATGCAACCATTCAGCAAGGTTGAGAACCTCTGCCCTCAAACAACCATTCTCAACTGTGCCAGCCCACTGGACCACCTGATGTCCTTGGCTTTGTCAAAACCACCCTGAGGATTACATCATCCAGCCGATGCTAAGACCTATGGACCCACGTGGATTTTCAGACCTTCCTTCCACCTCTTGAATGAACCCCCTTCCCCATGCTCACAGGAAGCCACAAAGGAAAAGGGAATCCTGACTGCTTTTATCTACCTCTATACTCTTGGCTCAGGACGTACTACAAGGTCTGGGACATGCTCTTTCTTGAGTTCTAAAATGCGGTCCTGTTAATCAAAGAAAATCAGCTTCTTTTTTTTTTTTTTAATTTTTTTTTTTTCAACGTTTATTTATTTTTGGGACAGAGAGAGACAGAGCATGAACGGGGAGGGGCAGAGAGAGAGGGAGACACAGAATCGGAAACAGGCTCCAGGCTCTGAGCCATCAGCCCAGAGCCCGACGCGGGGCTCGAACTCCCGGACCGGGAGATCGTGACCTGGCTGAAGTCGGACGCTTAACCGACTGCGCCACCCAGGCGCCCCAAAAATCAGCTTCTATAACCAAAAGAGGTCACAAAAATTCTCATCACCAAATTTAAAGTAATGGAAGGAAAAGGAAAAAATTCATTTCCCTCCCCACAAAAAGGATTCCGATATTGTAATTTATAACTAACAACGTGGGGGTCAGGAGGTCTGACCTCCTGTGCTAGCAACAACCTACATATAATCTTGGACTTGTCCCAGCAACTTAACTACTAAGAGCCTACTTCTGACCAGGAGCCTTACTGGTAACACAGTCGGTTAACACGTATTTCTTATATCTGTTATTCCCTGTATTCTTACAAAAAAGTAAGCTAAAGAAAATGTTATTAAGAAAATCATAAGGAAGGGAAAATACATTTACATACTCTGCTGTAGTTATCCAAAAAAAGTCCGAGTATACATGCGCCCGTGCAGCTCAAACCCAAGTTCCTCAAGGGTCCACGGGAGTTTGGTCGGCTTACAGGACTCAGGGCTCCCAAAACCCTTGGAATGTCCTGAGTAATAACAGCAATGGCAGCAACTTTTGTCCTAATACTGGCTCTTTTGTTCTCAGTTCCTGAAATCTCTTTAGAGCCATAAATGGGAAATGGGTGTGTTGCTATTCAGAACCAGCCCTTTTCACTACCCCTGAGTTTCTGTTTCTGTTCATCACAAAGGATGTCGAAGGACACCAATGGAGAGCCAGGTGAAGAGACACAGAGGACAAGGTCTGCAGGGGTCCCACACAGAAGCTTTGGTCTTTAGGAAGTCCCCTAAGGATGGGGGCTGCTTGCCAGGGAAGTTAACCATGTGATAAGAAGGTTGGAACTTTCAGTCCCACCCCAACCTCTGGGCAAGGGAGAGGAGCTAGAGATCAAATCAATCACCAATGACCAATAATCTAATCAATCGTGCCTATGTAATGGAGCCTTCCTAAAACCCCCAAGGATGGGGCTTGGAAAACTTCCAAGACGGTGAACCAGAACGCGGCCAAGGTGGCGGCACCCCAAACTCCATGGGGACAGAAGCTCCTGTGTTTGAGACCCTCCCAAACCTTGCCCTCTGTGACTCTTGATCTGGCTGTGCATTCACTTCCTTTCACATGCTTTGTAAAAAACCAGGGATCTGGTACATGAGCCGGTGTCCTAAGTTCTGGAAGCGCCTCCACCAAATTAATGGTGGCCGTCCGGGGAACCTGTGACTTCTACCCAATCTGTCAGAAGCACCTGAACTCTAGATTAGTGTCTGAAGTGGGGGCAGGCTTCTGGGACTGAGCCCTCAACCTGTGGGATGTGTGGGATGCTATCTCCAGCCAGCAGTGTTGGAACTGAACTGGATTACAGGACATCCAGCTGGTGTCAGAGAATGGCTTGCTTTATGGTGCTTTAAAAAGCACATACATTAACCCCTAACGGGAGCATGAGTTTCAATTTTATCGTAGCTGTATGTGGAAAACACCATACACGTGGAATTCTTTCTTGTGTTACCTGATGCGTTAGAACTTGAAGGAGTTCTTAAAAGTAAAAGAAAACAAATGTATGGCTAAAATCAGGGACCTTCCTCACAAAAGCAGTCTACGCCAAGCGTAGAAATGAGCCCCGGTCCGTGCATTTAACACACACACACCTGCTTGAGTCCCGCTGTGCACAGCAACTGACCACAGATGATCAACAGAGGCTAATACCTGGAAATGCACACCACCTCTTGGCAATAATAACACAGGATGTTCAAAGTGCCAAAGATGAACGAGTTCTGAGGATTGTCATTGGCATGAGGACAGGACACAGGACAGAGAAATGACCGAGGTACAGCAACGGCCTGCCTAGTATATTTACACATCTCAACGCAAAGTCCCTGCACAGGGAAAAGAGGCCAGCCCTCTGCAAGAGAGTTTTGTTTACGGTATTTCAAATACGACACCCTGAGCTGACCACCCCTTTCTGGGTTTGGGGACTTCTCCCTGGAAATTTCATCAACTTATGTTGATGTGTAAAGTCTTTCCAATCCAGTAAGTCCTCGAAGAGGGGTGTGGGAAACAGACCCTTGTTCCACTCTGTTTTCCTGCACGGGGGATTCATCGAGATTTCCGGAGGAGCTCAGTTACAAGGTTGATTGTTTTAGGAAGGGGTGCCTAAATGTCACCAGGGTGCCAATTCCTGTAAGGAAGCAGGAGCGGTGGTCCCAATTACCCCCCGACAGAGGAGAACCTCTGCATTACTCAAGGCTGTACCCTTGAAAGTCACCTTACAAAGGTGCATGGCGGTTCCCAAGAAGGGCTCGGCACTGGGGGGTCTGGGTCCCACACAAATCCCTGTAATTTACCTATAAACCTCAAAGAGCTTCTTCTGCTCACCTGGGCTCATTACAAGTAGAGCATCGATGTTGAAAGGTCACCATGCTTAACCTAATCAACAGGCGAGCCACTTGAAGGGTCTGGAAATAAGCTCTTACTTCAGGTGGTTCCCATCTAGGGTTTTTATTCAATACAGGACGGGGACGGCAAGGTCTGAAAAGACACTCTGCTCATAACATCACAGATATCTCCAGCCAGTGACCAAAGCCCTCAAATCAGTTCCAGCGGCCACAGGAAAAACAGCAGCATTGCCTCTCCAGGGAGTGAATTCCCAGACTGCAACTTTCATTCATAACCAAAAGCAACCAACCACGAGATTCTCAAGTGTCCCTGTGACCCGCAGACCTCTCATCCTCTCCATCCAGTTTCTGAACCTTCACTGACACAAGCCTGGTCACCAGGGGCCCACCTCACCATCATTAGCCCGCCACCTACAGGAAGAGCCACCAGCCTGCCAAGGAAAGACGTGCCCCACAGGGCACGGGGCACAGGGCAGTCCCCGAGGCTTTTGCTTTTAACCAATCCTTTCTGAGTCTCCGCTGAGCACCTCCGTGTCTGGGAAATGCTCACAGGGACAAAACAGAATTTAGCATATGAAGTAATATCCTCCTGATAATAAAATTTTCTATCGATCTTAGAACCTATCACAAGAGGACGTGCTTCTCCAAAAGAACCTGTCTGATTGAAACAGCAGTTAAGTAAGTACGATATCAATGTATTAATAAGAAAGGAAGGCTGAGCTGAGAACCCATGTGAGTCACCCTGCCCCCCAGATTTTCAAACGGAGACCTTGTGAAAATACGGTTATGTTTTTTTTCAACGTTTATTTATTTTTTGGGGGACAGAGAGAGACAGAGCATGAACGGGGGAGGGGCAGAGAGAGAGGGAGACACAGAATCGGAAGCAGGC
The DNA here is from genome assembly GCF_016509475.1 of Prionailurus bengalensis. Taxonomy (NCBI): domain Eukaryota; kingdom Metazoa; phylum Chordata; class Mammalia; order Carnivora; family Felidae; genus Prionailurus; species Prionailurus bengalensis. The sequence goes on along the minus strand of NC_057348.1, from coordinate 164,883,158 downwards.
TCCAGGCTCCGAGCCATCAGCCCAGAGCCCGACGCGGGGCTCGAACTCACGGACCGCGAGATCGTGACCTGGCTGAAGTCGGACGCTTCACCGACTGCGCCACCCAGGCACCCCAAATACGGTTATTTATTTTTTTTTCAACGTTTTTATTTATTTTTGGGGGACAGAGAGAGACAGAGCATGAACGGGGGAGGGGCAGAGAGAGAGGGAGACACAGAATCGGAAGCAGGCTCCAGGCTCTGAGCCATCAGCCCAGAGCCTGACGCGGGGCTCGAACTCACGGACCGCGAGATCATGACCTGGCTGAAGTCGGACGCTTCACTGACTGCGCCACCCAGGCACCCCAAATACGGTTATTTTTAAAAATAACTTTTGTTCTGGGAGAATGGGATTTTTGACCATATTAGAAATAAAGTTGGGGTGCCTGAGTGGCTCAGTCAGTGAAGCGTCCGACCTCAGCTCAGATCATGATCGGTTCGTGGGTTCGAGCCCCGTGTTGGGCTCTGTGCTGACGGCTCAGAGCCTGGAGCCTGCTTCAGATTCTCTCTGTCTCTCTGCCCCTCCCCACTCATGCTCTGTCTCTCAAAAATAAATATTTTTTTAAAAAGGAAATAAAGTTTATGAAGCTGGCTCTTTTCAAAAAATTAAAATAGAACCCAAGAGGTGGTTTCCACCTATGTCATCCCTTTCCCTCGTTTATTAACCCAAATGAGATCAGCTGGTAAGTTTGCCTTCTCTTATCACCTGTCAGCAGGAATCGCCCTCCAAAGCCGCGTATGAGGAACAAAGCATTCAGTCAGATTTCAGACACTGAGGGTGCCCTTGTCTCTGGCCCCCGATGGCCACACCATGGAGCATGGGAAAGGGGCTGTAGCGATCAACCGTTTACATATCCGGCTGCAGCCGTAGGAGGTGCGGCTCTGACCCTGTTACGCGTACCCAATGTCTCCCTCTCCGATATCAGATCTCACGGGTGCGTCCAGAGAGCCGGGAGGGCTCCAAACTGAGGTGCAGGGTGTGGGCGTGGGTGTGGGTGGGCATCCGCGAGCACGTCCACGCACGACTCTGCAGGATGCAAAATGCTCTCCTCTCCATCACAGACGTGTGGCAGCTTCCCCCGTCGGCGCCAGGCGTGATTCACCCTGTCCCCATCCGGGATGGAAAATAGCACCTGAATCTCAATCAAGCTGCCAGCGAGAAGAGAGAAGAGTTTGCCTGTCGTGCAGTCCAAGCCAGGCTGTGCTCAGCGAGTCTTCCAAAATGACTGATGAAGAATTAAGGATCAGGAAGTCCCCAGATAACCACTTAAGTGAGGGAGTGATCACTCCGTTAAAGCTGCGTGGATGTAGCTGGAACAGGAAATTTCAAAAAAAATAAAAAGGTACGAACCAGACCACAGGGTAATAACTGCCAATGTAAGAATCGACCGGGCGATGGAAAGTTGATGAAGACTGGACCTCATTTTCTCCTAGGCCAACGACGAGCCTAAAAACACGCCTGGTGGCCACACAATTTGCTAGGCTCGGTTCTATTTGTTCTAATTGTGCTTATTAGCAACAGACACAGAGGACGGCGTGCGGTGAGTGCACGGACCGTCCTTGCTCAGAGCAGGAGGTAAACAAGCCTTTAATTCTTCACCTTCCAAAGTAAACCCAGAAGGGGCAAAGCGGGAGGGAAGACTTGAAAAGTTTTTCAGACGGAACACAAAGATGTTGCTATGTCTCCACCTCCCATCTAAGTCATGACAAGGGGCACCTGTGTGACAACGGATGTAGGTAACCAATCAATAATCTCTCACTGTATCATCAATATAATCCGTTCAAAGTCTTGCTTCCGCCTCTGTCCTAAATGTGAAGGTGTTACTAGCACATTCGGGCAGAATATCAAAGGGGAATTATGGGTGCAGGTGGGAATTCAGTTGGAAAACATTATTCCGAACACGTTTCTGCCCCGTTTATACAAAAAAAAATTATGCTGAACAACACAATGGCTGAAAAGAGAAGGGGAAAATTGGGGAAACGGATGTATTTTCACAAACAAGCAATTAGGTCAGTCAGCCCCAGAACCCACAAACCGAGGAAGGCCCTCAAAGGAAGGGCTTGTCATTTGGGGGTGGGGGTGGGGGGGGGGTCCTGCAAAATAGCCCCTTCCATGCAGTTACTGCCTCCCAGAGCTATCTCAGATGAAGTGGTGCACACCTCGGGCCAGAAGTCAAGTTCTGCACAGACCTCAGCCGGGCAACAGGTGTCTTGCTGTGGGTGTGGTTAAGCCAGCCGGATATTTGTTCAATTCGGATAAATGTTTTTCATTCCTTGTCTCTTTCTGTTTAAACCAAGACCTCAACATGGATCCCTGACTGGGGTTGCCCCAAACACACCTCCGGCCACCCGCCCCCTCCCCCCATCACCCGCCCCCAACCCACCTCATCGACAACTCCAGACCTAGCGCCGGAAAAAAATTCCTGCATTTCCAGCGGTGCCCTCAGAAGTAACACGCCAGTCCCCGTCGCGTGGTCCCTCTCTCGCAAAACAAGTACCCGCGAGTGAGGCAAAAATAGAGCCCCTCCTTCTAATCATCCTCCACCAAGACCGCAAGGGTTAAAGCATCACCCAAATAAATACGCACAGGCACACACACAATTTCCACGGAACAAGATGGCAACCTCCTCGTCCTCGCCAGGAGGTTCCAGCGCCCTGACCCCTCGGCCCCACGCCCGGGGCGCAATGGGCCGCGGGGCGCGCGGGGCGCAGGGCAGTGGAGGGGGGAGGGGGGAAAGGCTCGCTGGGAGGCGGAACGCCGGGGTCCTCGAGTTGGTAAAGTTGTCCACGCTAAGCTGGCCCCCGGCCCTGCATCCCTGAGCCGCCCCCCCCCACCCCCACCCCGTCCACAGGGGTCTCGGGGCGCACGGGAACCCTCGGGGACGCCGTGCCATGACCACGCTCGCTGGCACAGTCGGCCCGGGGCGAGGGGGGAGCAGGGCCCCGCCAGCCGGGTGGTGGCGGTGGCGGCGGCCGGAGCAGAGCGAGCGGCGCCGCCCCGAGTGCCAGAGGTTCGCCAACCCCAACAGGTCTCGAGCTCCGGGGACTCGCAGCCCCGAGGCCGCGCTGGCATCAGGGCCCTGGTACTCACGGCCGCGGCGACCTCCTCTCCCCGCTTCACCCCCGGGACAGCCTGGGTGGGGAGGGTCTGCTTGGAAGTCTGACCGCCGCCCCTCCTCGCTCGCACACCAGCCCCGGCCCCCGGCCCCACTCCCGAAGGAGGGGGACGGCGGCGCCGCAAAGTTGCGATGTGCAGATAGACGCCCGACCCTCGGCGCCCCCGGGAAGTGGGGGGTGGGGGGGCCCCGCCGCGCGCGGCCGGGGGTCGCGGGCGGCCCGGGAGCTCGGGCCTCGCGGGGACAGGACCCCCCCACCCCCGCCGCTCGTCACCGCGGGCGCCCCGACCCCGCGCCTCGGCCGCCACACTCACCATCACGTTGCCCTGCATTTTAGCGGTCTTGATCATCGCCTTTTCCTTCATGTCTCCGCAAGTCTGCACCGACTTCTGGCCCCGGGAGGAGTAACTTAATCCATCGTCCCGGCGGCGAGGAGACACCGCGCCGGCGATCGCTGGGTGGAGTTGGCTCGGGAGGACCCCAGTTGTTGCAGCTCTTCGGTCTCCCCACCTGCGCCCGCCCCTCGCCTCTCCCGGGCGGATCACAATAGCGATCAACTCTCCCCGGCCGCCGCGGGAGACGCCGAAGCAGCCGGCGGGGAGGGCGCGGGGGTTGCCGCGCTTTCCGCGGCAGCGGGGGCCGGGGGCCGGGGCCGGGGAGCAAGGCCGGCTGCGAGCCGAGCGGGAGCGGGAGCGGGCGGGAGGGCCGGCTCCGACAGCGTGCGTGTCCGCCGGGGGCCGTCAGCGCTCCGCCGGCCACAGCGGCGCGGACCCGAGGGGCGCACGCGGGGACGCCGGCGGCGCGGCCCGCCCGGGTCTCCTCCGGCGGGCGGCGTGGGGCGCGCCGGTGGCCGCACTTGTCCCTGGGGGCGGGGGCCCCGGCGGGGCGGCGGCGGCGGCGGCGGCGGCGCCAGGGGCGGGCAGGCGAGTATGTGTGTGCGCGCGTGTGTGTATGTGTGTGTGCGTGTGTGCGCGCCCGCGCGCGTTCACACCGGGTGCTCCTCCAGGACTGGGCTGGACCCGGAAGCCTCGGGCGGCGGCGAGGTGACGCGAGCCCACACTGTTTGGGTAGAGCCGGGAGACGCCCCCTCCCCGGGGGGCCGTGTGTGTGCGCGCGTCGCTGGCACGCTCGGGTCTCCGAACACGCACGAAGGTGCTTTCCGCGGGTGTCGCCGCCGCCTCCTGCCCAGCGCGAGCAGCGACCGGCCGCGACTACCTCCGGCTGCGCCCGCGGGAGGGAGACAGGGGCGGGGCAGGGCGAGGCGCGCCGGTCCGCCGCCAGTGCGGCCCAGCCGAGGTGGGGGTGGGGGGGAGCGGAGGGCAGGCCGGGGACGACAGCTTATAAATCATGTTGTTGCGAGTTACTAGGGGACACACGTTGCGTCGCCATGGTTGCGCTCCGGATCTGCCTCCGAATCTGCCGCCGCGGCAGCTCCCTGGCCCCGCGGCTCCGCGCGCCCGCCGGCACGGACGCGCTCCGGCCGCACACCTGGCCTCCCGGGCTCCGCTGCCCCGCGGGCCGCCGCCCGGCCGCGGCCCCTCGGGCGTCTTTGTGTCTCCGCCTGTGATCCCAGCGGCTTCCTACGGCCCGGCCTGGCGCCTGTGGGTCTGCCGGGCCCGGGAGCCACTTAGCGTTCGCCCGGGCCCAAACCCGGCCCCCATTCCTGCACCCCAAGCGACAGGTTACCCAGGGACCGCGCCCTGGGTTCCCCGATCTCCACCCCTGGCGCTCCTGGCACTGACCAGTCGCCGCCTGGGGTTCGCTCTCTGGACCACACACGGACGCGCGCTCCCGAGAGCGCGCACGCACAGGGTGGTCAAATTCAAGTGCTGACCCAGCCAGGCCGCTGCCAAGAGCAGACAGAGGATGTCTCCCCGCGCCATTCCTCCACGAGGGGCCAGGGCGCTCCAACACCGGTATTTGGAGCTGCTTCAAGGGACACGGAAACATCAGGCTTCAACTCACGTGTGTGTGTGTGTGTGTGTGTGTGTGTGTGTGTGTGTGTGTGTGTGTCCCGCGCGTGCGCGCTCGCGCCCTCGCCTGGGGGGCAGTGGCGACCGTGAGAGGCTGGGAGGGGTTGGAGAAGCTTTTCCTTTTTTTTTTTTTACATTCACAAAAAATCGTGTATCAGAATGAATACGATGCCAGTTTTGAACCCATAGTGGAGCAGAAAATTCTTAGCAATTGCAACAGTAATTATATGTAAATTACCCACAGTGCCTTCAAGCATGCACTTTATTAGACATTATAGATAATGTATACATAAACACACACAAGCATTTGGTTTACACGTGAAAACTACTTGTCAGTAATGATCTGGCTTAAGAATTAGGTGGAAGAAATAGGTGAACCAAAGCTAAATCCTTGAAAAGAAGCTTTTTTTTTTTATGTTTTATTTTTGAGAGAGAGAGAGCGTGAGTGGGCACGGGGGTGGCCAGAGGATCCAAAGCGGGCTCCTCACTGACAGCCGCGACCCCATGTGGACCTCCAACTCAGGAACCCTGAGATCATGACCTGAGCGGAAGTCAGCAGTTCTGAGCCACCCAGGTGCCCCTGAAAAGCAGCTTTTAAAGGAACATGGATTGGCATTTGCCGGAAGGTGGAAGGCAGAGGAGGTACATTCCTGCCTTCTGTTAGATTGTTAATGACAACTTTTCTCCAGACGTGAACACCCGCGCAATCTTCCTTGTGCTACTGAACTTTGCACTAAACCCACCAGCCCAACGTGGACAAAAAAAAAAAAAAAAAAAAAATTACCACCAACCTAAATTGGTTTGAAGCAACCAAACGAAGGTGGTTCTTCCTCTTCTTTATATGAAGCAGCATTAATTCATCTGGAAACTTCTCTCCTCCATCCCAACAAGAACAGGCCAGTTGGAACTGTCTCCCCACAACCTCCCTTTCTCCATCCCATCACCGCATGATGGAGTAGGGAGAGAGAATCCAGAGAAGAGGACAAACATATTTTTTTAACTTGCCATTGTTGTAACTAACTTTTCATTATCTCTGGAAATGGAAAGTGGGATACACTGGATTAAACTTTGAGTTCGTATGTAAATACGTCAGTTGACTGAAGGTCTTCCCAGAACTCACCAAACCGTACCAGCCGAAACCATTCGTGTGGGGCCCCTGTGTCCTATCTGTGCCTGACCTCTGGCAGAAAGGCCCACAGGAATGACAGAGCTAAAAGCAGGCACAAAAAGGGAACGCCGAAAACAAAAACAAAACGAGGGAACACTGTACACAATAAAAGAGCAAAGCAGCTCTGAACGACCAGCAGGGACTACTCACTCTTTGCAACTCCTTTGCCTCTAGCCATTGACTTGGGGGAAGCTGGGGGAAGAAAGAATACGGATGGATAAAGAGGGATCCCGAAGAAGGAAAGAAGCCAAGAGTATAGGGAAAAAAGCTTGAAATACGAAGATTCTCCAGTGTCGTATTCATTTCAGATATTAATTTTGTGAGGAAATTGGATGAGGAAGTATTATTGGAAGACGGCATGGCCGTTAGACCCTCCCTCCCATCATCTGCTGGTGTCCTCAGTTCCTGCAGCTGTTATTTCCGGTTTCCTTCCCACCTGCAAGGAGAGCATGTCTCCCCATTTCCAACATCGAATCTCTTGTTAGGCTGCGGCAGACAGCCCTGCCCCATTTTTGTGCCCAGGCTCTCTCCAAACCTGCCAAATACAGCCACAGCATTTGGCCGTCTTTCTGCTCCATCCTTAACTTGTGTATTGTGTGCATCAGCGACTGCTCTGACTAAAGTAGCTTTTAAGTTGAGACTTTGGCAAAAGACTCAGCTTCACAATTGACATCAGGCAACATTTACAGCAGGAGGGATTCCTCACATCATTTGACCGGTGTTCTCGTTACATCCTACAAGAGGTTTAACTTTATTCAGGTGAATTCGACCTTACGGAAACCCAACAGGTGAAATCCCCAACGTATTAAAGCGGAAGCCTCGGTGGCTTTATTGGTCCGCGTTCTCCAGAGAAACAGACCCAGTAGGACGTGTGCGTGTATGTATGTAAATTTATTATAAGGAATTGGCTCACATGAATTGTGTCTTAAGAACTGGCATGTCCCAAGAGCTGCAGTCAGCAAGCCGGAGCCCCAAGAGAACCAATCGTCTAAATTCTAGCCCAAAAGTCAACAGACCCAAGACTCAAGATAAGCCGATGTTTCCGTTTGAGCCTAAAGGCAGGAAAAAACTGATGTCCCACTTTAAAGCAGTCAGGGGGAAGGAGTGCTCCCTTCATCAGCCTTTTTCTATTCAGGTCTTCAGCTGATTGGACGAGGCCCACCCACCTTAAGGAGACCAATGGTAATCTCATCCTGGAACACCCAGAATAATGTTGGACCAAAATACCTGGGCGCCCCGTGGCCCAGTCGACTTATGAAATTAACCATCAGAGCTCATGGGAAAAGAGAGAGACTGCGATCACAAGCTCTTCTTTCACAGATTAAGTCATTGCTGATGTTGTTTAAAATGTGAGCTCTCTTACTGCATTAAAAACATTCATTCTATGTAATTTGATTTACCCTTAAATTTTCAGGAAGGTAAATTCTGGAAAAAAAAAATGACATCTGTCAGTAGTGATTTTACAATGGATTCCAGAAAGCATTCAGGAATCAAACAAATTAAGTGAACGTACGCAGCCGCACGAATGATATGCCAGGCACAGTGATTTTACTATAGGAAACAGACCTGGTACTCAAAATGTCCACAGTATCTGGCGGGAGACATCAAAATTAACAATATTGACAACAACAATAAGAATACAAGTATGATCCAAGAATATAAAATACAGGGCTTGTGGGATGTTCGGGCAAATATCAGAGAAAACTAAAATAGGAGGTGACAGCTGAAATGCATCTCAAAGGAGCGCTATAAATGTCGATGTTAGGGACCTGGAGCTGAGGAAAGGAAGAGCCAGCAAAGGAAGTGCATGAGTATTCAGAATGCTAACACACGGCGGGTGCCTCCGTCAAGCCTCTGACTCCAGCTCAGGTCAGGATCTCACGGTCCGTGAGTTCGAGCCCCGCGTCGGGCTCTGGGCTGACAGCTCGGAGCCCAGAGCCCGCTTCCGATTCTGTGTCTCCCTCTCTCTCTGCCCCTCCCCTGCTCATGCTCTGTCTCTGTCTCTCAAAAATAAATAAACATTTTTTAAAAAGAATGCTAACATATGGAAGCACGGGTGGATGATGGGGGCAAGGGTGGGACTAGCTGTGAAAGCCCCGTGGGCCACTGCTTACGGGAAATGCAGAGGCCCAGGCCCTCAAGTAGAGAATAATCCTGCCAGATCCACGACGAACCTCCTCCAATGCGCCCTACAAAGGCAAAGCGGCAGAAATCCTGCACAAATTTTGAGGAGGAACCGTCAAGATGTGGACGTTGTGGCAAACGGTTTGGGTGAGAGAAGCAACATCTGTGGACCATCCACATGAAACTGGAAAATCTGAGGTCGCCCCATCTCGCACCTGACCCACATCCGGCCCATTCCTTCAGGACCGTGAAGGCACATTACCAAGAGACGGAAACCAACGCTGAGTCTCAGCTCCGTGACAACGTGACATTAAAACTGCTCTGCTGGCCACTTACACACTCACCTTGCTTCCAGCTAGAACAGCGCTTCTAAAAACTTAGCGCACGTATTTATTTACGTGTCTGCCTCCGTGTACCACATTCAGGGTATCCTACGTCCTGCCTCTCTCTGCACCTTCGTGCTCTCTGACGGTGACTGATGGCGAGTAGATGTGCCCTACGTGTTTCCGAAACAAGCGAGACCAGGAGTGAAAAGACACAACGCTCTCTCTCCCACCGCACTCGCAACAAAGGGCTGACATTGCACAACGTCTCAATCAATAAATCTCTTTTCTTAAACCCAGCTACACTGCTCTGTTGATGAAAAAGATCTCAGAGGAATCCCACGTGTATCCATAAACAATCCTCCAAATTTGATGAGAAGACCTTTGTCTTTGGCAATGTTTCACTTTGCCAGAACAGGTCCCAGAGTCCAGGAAATTATTTATTAATTTATTTATTATCTCTCTCTGGCCTCGCTCGATTCAGCACGGTTCCGTGGACGTCACAAGTTTCTCGGCAAAAAGATACTTCTGACCTAATCCTTTATATGAGATAGGCTGGGGTGGTCTTCTATTTCGGGAAATAGACTTCCACGGACCAAAATACATACGGTTCAGGGTCTCTCTTCTCTCCTCGCACTTGTCTGAACAATAACGCGTGTGTTTTATTGAACCCGCCATTGATGGCTGAAGGAATGAAGGCTAGAGACCCTGCGTTTCAGACCCACGGTCAGGCCACACTTCTCAACATTCCAGGCTAAACCCACTAATTTCAACCACTCAACAAATATTGCCTCCTCACTAGAATTATAGTTAAGACCTCTTGACTCGTGCCGTATTTTGTTGGTATTAAGTAGTTTCTAGAGGAAGGGTAGGGAGTATCAAACTGTTGATCGCACTTTTATACATTATCTGTGTACGGAGGGGCGCCTGGGTGGCTCGGCTGGTTAAGCGTCCAACTTCAGCTCAGGTCTTGATCTCACCATCTGTGAGTTCGAGCCCCGCGTTGGGCTCTGTGCTGACAGCTCGGAGCTTGCAGCCTGCTTCAGATTCTGTGGTTCCCCCTCACTCTGCCCCTCCCCTGCTCATGCCCTGTCTCTCTCTCTCTCTCCAACATAAAATTAAAAACAATAAAAAAAATTTTTTTTAAAAGAGTATCTGTATAAAGAAGCTTTGTAGATGGGCACATTATGGGAAAATAAAAGCAGTTAAATGTCTGAGACTCCTATTATCCTTAGGCAATGTGAAATTCCTTCATATAACATCTATTTTATGGAACCAGTGGAGCAGAATATATATTTTTGAATTCCTGGGGAATCTCTTGTAGAAGAGAAATGGCCCAACACTTATGAACTGAAAGTAATGGGCATAGAAAGTGTATTTGGGCAAAGACAGGGATTTCAATTTGCTTACCAGGTTCTGCGGCCAGTTGAGGCACCGAGCTGAGAACACACAGATCTCTTGACCTCTGCTTTTCACTGAGCCTAGATCAGATGTGCCCAGAAAGAAATGAAAACCTGAGTATCTGTCGGTAAATGTAAGTCCCGTTGTACGTCTATGGCTCAGGCATACACACGACACACATTACTTCTTCCCTGCTAAAAATACCACAGGCATATATTTTTTTAAATATAAGCCTGTTTCATTTTTCCACGAAAATAATATTAACTCAAAGCCCCAGTGAGCTGCCATTTCACACCTACTAGAATTGCTATAGTAAAAATGTCGGGGCGCCTGGGTGGCTCAGTCGGTTAAGCGTCTGACTTCATTTCAGGTCAGGATCTCACAGACTGTGAGTTCAAACCCCACGTCGGGCTCTGCGCTGACATCTCTGAGCCTGGAGCGTGGTTCAGATTCTGTGTCTCCCTCTCTCTCTGTTCCTCCCCCACTCGTGCTCTGCTCTCTCTCTCTTTCAAAAATAAATAAACATTAAAAAAAATTTTGGGGGGGGGCGCCTGGGTGGCGCAGTCGGTTAAGCGTCCGACTTCAGCCAGGTCACGATCTCGCGGTCCGTGAGTTCGAGCCCCGCGTCGGGCTCTGGGCTGATGGCTCAGAGCCTGGAGCCTGTTTCCGATTCTGTGTCTCCCTCTCTCTCTGCCCCTCCCCCGTTCATGCTCTGTCTCTCTCTGTCTCAAAAATAAATAAAACGTTAAAAAAAATTTAAAAAAAAAAATTTTTTTTAATGTCAGATAAGAAGCGTTGGTGAGGACGCAGCGAAACTGGAAACTTTGCCTATTCCTCAGAAAGTGGAAACTTTGCATATTCCCGGTGGGAGTGTAAACTGGTACAGGTACTATGGAAAATAATCTGGCGGCTCCTGAAAATGCCAGACACCGAGTTACCATTTGACCCAGAGGTTCCAACCTGGGTATAAATACTCAAGAGAACGGAAAACATATGCCTACCGCAACTTGTATCCAAATGCCCAGAGCAGCATTATCTACAATAGGAGAAAGGAGGGAATAACCCAAAAGTCCATCAACTAATGGAAGGATAAACAAGTGGCATGTCTCTACACAGAGTGATACTATTCACACATAAAAGGAATTAAGTAGATTCATGGAACGGCACAGAGGAACCTTATAAACATTTTATGCTACATGAAAGAAGCCAGTCACAAAAGACTACATACTGTAGGATTCCATTTACATGAAATGTCCAAAATAGGGAAACCCACAGACGGATAGAAGTGGTTACCAGACTGGATACGAAGGGGGAGGGGAAGGGTGTTGGTGATCACAGACCTTAGTTGTAAGGGTTAAATTGTAGTGCAAGGCTCACGTGTAGCTTGAAAAACAACAGCTTCGTTCTGACCCAGAAGGTCAAGAGATAACAGCCTTGCTTTACTCTTGTAAATCAGGCTTCACCAATGAAGGAAACAAAAGCTCAAAGAAAAGAGCATCAGAGGCAGGATCAAGGAGATCCACTGGTTGCAACTTAATGGCAGAAAGTCTAAAATAATCACCCCATCCAGCAACTGTTTCTAACTCATCTGGCAACTGTTTCTAAGTCGTCTGGGAACTGTTTCTCTGTTCTGTTCCCAGGTGATGATAAAACGATGTGATCGGCCATAAAAACTCTGTACCCCGGCTGTGCGGGGCCGCACTCTGATCAAGAGTGTTGGTCCCGATCGGTCGGCCTTGCCTCTCAGTGCAACAGACTTTGTTGTGACTGTCACTGGTGCCCGTAGCATTCTGTTTCAGGAGTCGTGTGGATGCAACACAGTGACTGCAAATGGGTACAAGGACACTCTTTCTGGAATGACCAAATACTCTAAGTTGATGGCTGCACAATTCTGTGCATACTAAAAGTTAATGAGTTGTACCTTTTAAAAGGATGGACTTCTTTGTCCAAAAATATCTCATTTAAACTTTTTTTTTTTAAGGAGAGAATTTTAATTTCTTTTTTAAGTAGGCTCCATACCCAGTGTGGAGCCCAACATGGGGCTTGAACTCATCACCCTGAGATCGAGACCTGAGCTGAGATCAAGAGTCTGATGCTTAACTGACCGATCCGCCCAGGTGCCCCAAAACTTTTTAAAAAGACTACTGAGTGAAGAAAAGGAAAACCCTAAGAGGATTCTGCACTGAGAATGCTTTTTTTTTTAAATGTTGTTTGCTTTTGAGAGACAGAGAGTGAGTGCATGCACGCAGGGGAGGGGCAGAGAGAGACACAGAATATGAAGCAGGTTCCAGGCTCTGAGCTGTCAGCACAGTGCCTGATATGGGGCTCGAACCCACGAATTGTGAGATCATGACCTGACGTGAAGTTGGACGCTTAACAGACTGAGTTGCCCAGGCACCCTCGCACTTAAAAGGTTTTTAAGTTTTAACTTAAAGAAGCTAAAATTAGAAATAAAAGGCAACTGCATATTGGAATGGCTACATAATAAAACATGAATTTCTAATTGTGTCAAAAGGTTGACTAACAAAACTTTAAGTAGAAATAAAACATTTAAGGTAAAATCTTATTTAACTATCATTACTTAAGATAAACGCATCTTCTTATACACGTATTCTTCTATAAATTGTTTATTCATAATATTTGCTTCATTTTTTTCCCTGTTCATCTATTTATTTGTTCTCTTATTGATTTGTATTTTTTAGCATTAAGAAAATTGACTCGATAGGAATTTTAAGTAGCGTGTTACTCATTTGTTGTTCAGCTTTGAACTTCTTTAATGGCCTAATTTTTATAAGTGAATTTCAAATGGTTTTAATGCATTAAGACTGACTTTTGACTTGCTAAGATACTGGGAGAAACCTAAAATATAAAAGCCTGTGTGGAAGCCGCCAAAGCTAGCTTGTTTTCTTTTGCAAATGCAAGCACAGCCTGAGTTTGTATCTGTAATTTCACTTAGGGGAAAAGAAAAAAGTCTAGGACAGACATTTTAGGCATTATTTAGGATAACTTCTAAAAACAAAACAAAACAAGACAAAAACCCAGACTTTGAGAACTAGCTGGGTCTATTTTGTGAGGTCAGCCCACTTTGAGTGAAGTGAAGGTGACAATGCACATGGCTGTAGGTGTTGTTAAAGATGACAGACTCATAATCTGAAATGTAGGATTAAGATGCTAGAGTAGGACTTGTATCAATCAGATCTGCCTTTGATGCTGATGGGCCAATGGCCACGGGCAAATGATCACAGCCCTTTTGTATTCTCACAGCTTTGGCAAGTCAGCAAGAGTTCTTAAAGGTATAGGTGCGCTTTTGTTTTTTCTTTCTTTCTTTCTCTCTCTCTCTCTCTCCTCCCTTCTTCTTTCTTTCTTCCTCTTTCTTTGTCTTTCTTTCTTTCTTCTTCCCTTCCTCTTTCTTCCTCCCTCTTTCTTTTCTTTCTTTCTTTTCTTCCTCCCTCCCTCTTTCTTTCTTTCGTTCTTTCTTTCTCTCTTTTTCTTCCCTTCCTCTTTCTTCCTCCTTCTTTCTTTCTCTTTCTTTCTTTCTTTTCTTTCTTTCTTCTTCCCTTCCTCTTTCTCCCTCCCTCCCTCTTTCTCTTTCTTTCTTTCTTTCTTTCTTTCTTCTTCCCTTCCTCTTTCTCCCTCCCTCCCTCTTTCTTTCTTTCTTTCTTTCTTTCTTTCTCCCTCCTCTTACTTTCTTCCTCCCCCTCCCTCCCTCCCTTTCTTTTCTTTTCTTTCTTTATTTTTCTTTATTCCTCCCTCCCCCTCCCTTTCTTTCTTTCTTCTTCCCTTCCTCTTTTTTCCTCCCTCCTTCTTTCTTTCTTTTCTTTTTTTCTTCCTCCCTCCCCCTTTCTTTCTTTTCTTTCTTCCTTTCTTTCTTTCTTCCTTCCTTTCTTTCTTTCTCTTCCTCCCTCCCCCTCCCTTTCTTTCTTCCTTCCTCCCCCTCCCTCCCTTTGTTTCTCTTTCTTTTTCTTTCTCCCTCCCTTTCTTTCTTTCTCTTTCTTCCTCCCTCCCCCTCCCTTTCTTTCTTCCTTCCTTTCTTCCTTCCTTCTCTTTCTTCCTTTTTTTCTATTTTAAAATCTTACTTCATCCCTTCCAACTACATCTATTGTAACCCCATCCTATTTTTTAAAAAGTTTGTCTGCCTCTTCTTTTCATCTTTCTCTGTCCCTTTATTTCTCCAGAGTCCAAAATGAATGACTCTTAACAAAGTGGGTATGGAGAGAATGTACCTCAACATGAGGAGGGCCACATGTGACACCCTCACAGCCAGCATCATACTCAATGGTGAAAAGTTGAGAGCTTTTCCTCTAAGATCAGAAATGAGACAAAGATGCCCACTCTTGCCACTTTCACTCAACATAGTATTGGAAGTCCTAGCCACAGCAATTAGCCAAGAAAAATAAATAAAAGGCATCCAAATTGAAAAGGGAAAAGTAAAACTGTCACTATTTGCAGACGACATCATACTATAGACAGAAAACCCTAAAGATTCCACCAAACACCTGCTCAAACTAAAAAATGAATTCAGCAAATTTGCAGGATACAAAATTAATATACAGAAATCTGTTGTGTTTCTATACACCAATAACAAACTAGCAGAGGGAGAAATTAAGATTACAATTTTATTCACAATTGCATCAAAAAGAACAAAATAACTAAGAATAAATTTAACCAAGGAGGGAAGAGTTGTACACTGAAAACTATGACATTGATAAGAGAAATTGAAGAAGACACAAATGAATGGAAACATATTCCACACTCGTGGATTCCATTGGAGGAATTAATATCGTTAAAATGTCCATACTTACCCAAAGCAACATACAGATTCAATGCAACCCCTATCAAAGTCCCGATGGCATTTTCCCACAGAATGGCAACAATTTTTAAATTTCCATGGAACCACAAAAGACCCAAATAGCCAAAACAATCTTGAGAAAGATGAACAAAGCTGGAGGGACCACACTCCCTGATTTCAAACCATACTATAAAACTATAGGAATTAAAACAGCTTGGTATTGGCATAAAAACAGACACATGGACCAATGGAACAGAATAGAGAACCCAGAAATAAACCCACACATATATGGTCAACTCATCATGACAAAGGGGCCAAGAGTATACAAGAGAAAAGACAGCCTCTACAATAAATGGTGCTGGGAAAACTGGACAGCTACACGCGAAAAAAAAAAAAAGAAAAGAAAAAGAGAAAGAAACTGGACCACTATTTTACACCAGACACAAAAATTAACTCAAAACAGATGAAAAAGACTTGATATAAGACCTGAAATCATAAAGTTCCTAGAAGAAAACATAGGTGGTAAACTCCTTAACATCAGTCTTGGTGACTATTGTTTTTGGATTTGACACCAAAAGCAAAGGCAACAAAAGCAAAAATAAACAGGACTATATCAAACTGAAAAGCTTTTACACAGCACAGGAACCATCAACAAAATGAAAAGATAGCCTATGAAATGTGAGAAAATATATGCAAATCATATCTGATAAGGGGTGATATCCAAAATATATAAAGAGCTCCTACAACTCAACAGCAAAAACAATTTGATTTAAAAAGTAGAAGCTATGGGGCACCTGCATCGCTCAGTTGGTTAAGTGTCTGATTTCAGCTCAGGTCATAATCTCACCGTTCGTGAGTTCGAGCCCCGCGTTGGGTTCCGTGCTGACAGCTCTGAGCCTGGAGCCTGCTTCAGACTCTGTGTCTCCCTCTCTCTCTGCCTCTCCCCCACTCATGCTCTCTCTCTCTCTCTCTCTCTCAAATAAATAAACATTAAAAAATAGATCTTAATAGACATTTTCCCAAGAAGACATATAGATGGCCAACAGGTACACAAAAAAGATGCTCAACATCACTCATCATCAGGGAAGCACAAATCAAAATCACAATGAGATACCGCCTCACGCCTGCTACAAAGGCATTATCAGAAAGACAAGAAATAGCAAGTGCTGGCAAGGATACAGAGAAAGGAACCCTCACGCACCCTTGGTGGGAATGTAAATCGGTGCAGCTGCTGTGGAAAGCAGTACGGAGGGTCCTCAAGATAGTAAAGACAGAACTACCTTAGGATCTAATGATTCCACTTCTGGAGACTCATCCAAAGGAAACAGAAACACTAACTTGACAAGATCTCTGTGGCCCCATGTCCACTGCAGCATTATTTACCATAGCCAAGGCAGGGGAACAACCTAGGTGTCCACTGATGGATGAAGGGATAAAGGATGAAATCTAGCCGTTTGCAAGAACATGGATGGAGCATGCTAAATAAGTCAGAGAAAAACAAATACTGTATGATCTCACTTATATGTGCAATCGTTAAAAAAAAAAGCTCACAGATATAGAGAACAGATTGGGGTTTGCCAGAGGAAGGTGTGGGAGGCAGGTGATTTGAGCGAGGGGGATCAAATGATACAAACTTCCAGTTATAAGAGAAATAAGTCATGCGGATGTAATGTAAAGCATGGCAGCTGTAATTAATAATACAGTATTGCATATTTGAAAGTTGCTAAGAGAATAAATCTTAAAGATTCTCATCCCAAGAAAAAATGCTATCACTAGATATGGCGACAGATGTTAACTAAACTTCCTGTAGCGATCATTTTGCAATATCTACAAATATCTGTCATTATGTGATACACCTGAAACATAATGTTGTATGTCGACTATACTGCAATTAAAAAACAATAATCGTTATTGATTATTAGATGCCATGAAAAACTCTAACCGAAAGGGTTTGGAGAGCTTCCAGGTTGGTGAACACACGGAGGTCCAGGGACAGTGGCATGCCTGGAGGGGGCATGGCAGTTCTGTGTCCTTTCCCCACACCTGGCCCTATGTCCCTCTTCATCTGGCTGTCTATCTGTATCCTCTGTTGTATCCTTTATAAGAAACAAGTAGATGTAAGTAAAGTATTGCACGGAGTTCTGTGAGGCTTTCTATGAAATTACTGAACCTGAGAAGGTCATGGACCCTCAATTTGTAGTCAAGCTGGAGGGAAGAATGGCTAACCTTGGGATTTGAAATTGGCATCTGCAGTGGGAGCTGGCATATGGGACTGAGCCTTTTACCCTGTGGGGTCCACGCTAACTTCAGCTAGTTAGTGTCAGGACTGAATTGAGTTTCGGGACACCTTGCTGATATCCAGGCATTTGAAGATCTGTTGCTGTGGAAAGAGCTCCGCCCCCACAACGCACACCCACATTTGGTGTGAGAACTATACTGTGTGTACAAAAGAAATTGTTTCCTTTTAGGGCCTTTTCTCTAAAGAATGGCTACCACCAAATCCTCCTCTGGATGATGCCATCTGCCTACATGGAAGAATTCAATAAAATAAGTAGTTGTATCACAGCATAACATACAAACTTATATATTATAGACCTGAAACTAATGTAATATCGTGTGTCAACTACATTTCAGTATTTTTATTTTATTTTATTTTATTTTATTTTATTTTATTTTATTTTATTTTATTTTATTTTAATGTTTATTTATTACTGAGAGAGAGAATGAGACAGAGTGCGAGCAGGGGAGGGGGGCAGAGAGAGAAGGAGACACAGACTCTGAAGCAGGCTCCAGGCTCCGAGCTGTCAGCGCAGACCCCAACCCGGGGCTCAGACTCACGAGCTGTGAGATCATGACCTAAGCTGAAGTGGGACGCTTAACTGACTGAGCCACCCAGGTGCCCCTAGATTTCAGTCTTTTAAAAAAGTAGTCCTATGAAACTAGCCTAATGATGTCATCAAGAGCATTTTTCCTTACACTGAGAAATGTCCCTTTCAATGAGTAACTGTCTTTGCCTCAATCCTAGACCGAGATTTGCTGTGCCCGACCAGGAGCCTTACGGATAATGTACATGGTGCGCTAAGTGCATTGCTCTCTGTGGCATCGGACGCATAGCTCGCTGCAGAAGACTTCCGGGCATGTGCTTTTATCTCCAGACCCGACTCCTGGTTTCTTAGTTTCCCACCTCCTGTTTACCAAAATTCCTTCCTTCTCTTCTTTGACAGTGCAGTCTTTTAGGAATGATTTGTATCTTTCGGATATGCTACCTGCATTAGAGAAAAGTAGCACGGGTGAATAACCAATCACCATTGATTTATATTAAGTCCCCGGACAGACATGTCTTAGTTAAGAAGTGCACCTGTGCAGAAGGCTTTGCTTTTGAGGCTGCAAATTGTGTTAAATACAACTTTCAATATTTTTATGGGGTTCATGGGGTATGATGACCATTATTGTTATTAACGTCAATCCCACTGCCTTTAATTTATATAAAGTCATTTCTTCTAATATAGAAAATTAATTAACCTAGAAGTTTCTAATTGTCTACATGCGCTTTAAAAGGAAGCATTTATCTGTGATAACCGACTAGGAACATTTAGCAAGTGGTGAAATAGCTGTAGAGACCATAATTTCCATGTCTGATACGGGGAAGGATAATAAAAGTGCCATTTTGTAACACCTGCTACATTACTAAGCATCTCAGTAATGCTTTTAAAAATTAACATATTCTCCATAATTAAAACGGGGATACGTAGGCACAGGACATTAATTTCTCTGCCCCCTGCTTTGTCTGTTAGGGGTGTGTCTGAGTATCTATATGTCAAAGGTTAAGATGTCAGGTGTTTTAGGTGGGGAGAAAAGGAGGGAATGAGGTAGAATATTTTCTAAATAATTTAGAAGCCAGGGACACAATAAGGGTCTGCTTTAAAGGACCACAGAAGTGCCCACGGAAGGAGGTAGACGGCACACTCATGCCGGAAAATGGAGGAATAGGTGAATAAAGAGACATTCTTTAAAGGTGTAGGCAAGACTGGGAAATCCAGCCAAGGATAGGGCAGTACCAGGGGCTAGTAACTGGGGGACCAGTCCCTGTCCAAGGCTGGTAGGGGCTAGACAGGGAACAGGAAGGGAGGCTGAGTGGCAAGGTGGCCTGACAGAGGTAACCAGCTTTGGGGAATCGGTGTTGGGGGCGCAGGGGGAGAAACGCTCTGCCCTTGCTCCCCTGCCCTCCACCTCCTGCAGTGCCTCCCTTCAGCCCAACCCAGTCAGAAGCCATTAAGCACTTCAGCCTCCTGGGGCACAAAGAGGGTGGAAGAGAGTGAAAGGCACCTGGAGGGCTAGAGGGGGTCGTTGGGCAGCCCCACATCTCCCAGCAGGGTGGAGATTCCCCCAATTGCCCAAGTATTTGACAGTTAATTTTTTTTTACGTTTATTTCTTTTTGAGAGACAGAGAGAGGCTGGAGGAGGAGTAGAGCGAGGGAGACAGAGGATCTGAAGGAGGCTCTGTGTTGACAGCACAGAGCCCGATGCGGAGCTCGAACCCACGAAGCACGAGATCATGACCGGCGCCAAAGTTGGGTGCTTAACCGACTGAGCCACCCGGGAGCCCCCTTAATTAAAAATTTTTTTTAACGTTTATTTATTTTTGAGACAGGGAGAGACAGAGCATGAACGGGGGAGGGTCAGAGAGAGAGGGAGACACAGAATTCGAAACAGGCTCCAGGCTCTGACCTGTCAGCACAGAGCCCGACGCGGGGCTCGAACTCACGGACCGCGAGATCATGACCGGAGCCGAAGTCGGGTGCTTAACCGACTGAGCCACCCAGGCGCCCCTTGACATTTACTTTTTGGTAAGTCATTCCTTTAGACTGAGACAGTGGTCCAATTCTGAGATTCTGAATACACTGGAATAGATGGTCCAATCTTTGGTTGTCCGGGGATAATAACGGCGATTTGTATAATGAAAAATGACAATAACAACGGCAACCTTTACAGAGGGCTAACGACGCACACACATGCCCTGTGTGCTTTCGTACGGCAGCCAACTTAGCCCGAGCAACAGCCCCATCAGCAGATGCCAGTAGGTCTCCACGGTGGGGACGGTAGACACACCACGTGCCCATGGGCCAGAGCCAGAACCGAAACCTGGAATTTCCATCCTTTGCAGCTCAGAACACTGATCTCAGCTCTCGCGTCTCATGTTTTCCTGCACACCGCGGTCTAGATGGCCATCCCTCGTGGAACCCACGGTGGTCCTTCACCCCTGTCACTGAGCTCTGGTCATCGGCCTCACCACGTTCCCTTGGATGCTGGCCTCCCCGACTCCCTGTCTGATTCTAGCTTTGAGTCAAGGTTGGAAAGTCTGAATTGGATGAAGAGGTAGGCAGGTCAAGCCTTAGTGTGTTCGGGCTGCTTTAACAACCTACCACAGGCTTACAAACAATAGAAATTTATTTCTCATAGTTCCGGAGGCTGGAGGTCCAAGAATAAGGAGCCAACAGATTCTGTGTCTGGAGAGGGCCATTTCTGCACTGCAGACTTCGGACTTCTCCCCCTCATCGCGTCCTCACAGGGCGGGGAGGTGAGAAGGGTTAGCTCTCTGTGGCTCCCATCAGAAAGGCCCCAAGTCACTCATGAGGGCCCCATCTTTGGGACCTCATCTGATCCTCATCAATTCCCCCAAGGCTGTCCCCTTGGGGGTAGGGATTCCACACAGGAACTTGGGGAGAGAGACACCAACACTCATCCCGTAACAGAGTCTCCATTGGTTTTTGGACCCAAGCTCCCCTCCCTGAAGCACCTGCTCCCCATTCCCTTCCCAGACTGGCCTCGGTGGGTCTGGTCCCTCGGCACCTCCGGCCTCAGTTCCCCTGTACTCACAGATTCTAACACCCTGACGGCACTGGGCGATTTCGTTCATCATCGAGCAACTTGTTATTTTCTGATCTATCCTATGGATTCATTCTCATTTTGTGGGCCACGTTCCCAGTGTAAAGACGCAGCCACCTAGGGAAATGCTGAAGACATATGCTCGATCCACAGAATGCATTTATACAGTTATGAATTTCTGAATGGCAGAGCAGTCGTGGGGGTATAAATATCACTTTACTGCATCACCACACACCACGATAAACTGTCACAACACAGCCGATGCTGCCTTAATTGTCACAGATAATGATAATTATATACTGCCTCCATTAAGCCACCACATCAAGCCGTGTTCCTTCCCCACTCACATCCAGCAACTCCTCTACACGGAAAAGGAGATCAAAATCTCATCTTCATTAAACATTTCTGCTTAAAGCTGAAGGAAGGAAAAAAAAAACAAACCAAGGTCTACAAAGCAGCAGATGGAGAATTATTGTGAATAGGAGCCGCGGAACTGAGGCCTCACACAGCAAGTTGGAAATGTCCCCACAGATAGGGCTTTCGGAGGACGCAGACGGTTCTTGGAAACCCCAACACATGACTCACGCAGTCATTTGAAGGCTTTCTCGTGCGAGCTGGGGGAGGCTGGGCTGGGAGGTGTAATCATAGAAGGAACCCCGGAAGGAGGAGGTTGACAGCAGGTGTCCCGTCTTGGGCCAGCGCCAGTCCTGCCCCACAGAAAACCACGCTTCCGCTGCCACCAGCGTCTCTGTGCCCCACCCCCACCGGGAGAACTGTCCCCTGGCTGTGCCGGGACCATCCCTCTCCGCCCCCCCCCCCCCACTGTGTGGCTTTCCCAAACAGTCTTCTGAGCCCTGTCTTCCTACAAACACCGCGACCCCACACCTCCAATCAATCAGTTCACTCCGACTCAACAGAGTCTCTATCTCCACTGATCACATAAGAAATGATCTTGTCAGTTTCAAGCAAGAAGGGGGAGGGGAAGAAAAAGCAGCAGAGAGTCTCCTATGTGGTCCTTAGAAGATGCATGTTAATGACTGATTAGAATGAGGTGAACAGGCAGAGCAGTATGTAAATGGTGCTTGAAAATAATTCACATCGTCACGATTTTAGAGCTAGACAGAACCTTGGAGTCAACTGGGAACCAATTTAGGATATTTTCATAAAATTAACTTACTTCACGAACCGGTTCATCGTTTATACAACGGACAATCTACCTTGATCCCATCCAAATCATCCCAGATCTCAAAAATGCGTGTTTTCCTCAGTGAGGTTTTAGAGCTGGTACAGGTCTGATCTGAATTCCACCGGGCAAACCAAACATGACTAAAATCTCCACCAGCCACATCTCTATAAAAAAAAAAAAGTATTCTAGAGACGTCCTTAGATGCTAAGCATCATCGTTAGTCCAGGGATAATATCTATTTCGCATCCGCTTTCGTTGAACTGATGTCTTCATACTGCACGAACAGTGGATGCTAACATCAAATGAAAAAAACACCATCCCAAATGACTTAACATTCAAAGTCTATCTCCAAACATTTTCCGGTAGAAGAATCATGGCTTTGTTCCAAAGTCACAGCTAGAAAGCTGTGAGCAGGGACTGGGCAGATAGGACATTTTTCAAGCGGCAGAAATAGCTCTTTTCTGATAGAATTTTAGATTTTGTGTTGAGCTTAGCACTTTAAATATTGACTATAGCAACTAGTGCCCGCAATTTTATACACACACACACACGCAAAGAAATGGAGAGAGAGTTTCTGAGTTCTAAGGACACACATGCTAATAAGCATAATTTGGAATTATATACAGTGTTTTCTAAAAAAACTACACACTAAGCATTTTGCTTAACCCATTTGAAAAGAAAAACAATTAAAAATTTTAATGAAAGCTTGACTCTAGTCTGTAACCTAAAAATGTGGTCTTGTAAGAAGGCAAATCATTTCCATTTTTAAAATCTTCCTGGGGCGTCTGGCTCAGCCAGTTAAGTATCCAGCTCTTGATTTCGGCTCAGGTCATGATCTCATAGTTTGTGAGTTCAAGCCCCACATCAGGCTCAGCACTGACAGCTTGCAGCCTGCTTGGGATTCTCTCTCTCCCTCTCTCTCTCTCTCTGTCCCACCTCATGTACACGTACATGCACTCTCTCTTATTTTTAAATAAACTTTTAAAATAAAACAAAATAAAATCTTCCTTTCAACAGAAAAGGAATTGATTTGGAACACGTATTATAACTTTCATCAATATTTTCTATACTTACAGAGTAAGGCAGCAAATTAGGTAATGGAAAATCCAAAATAGTTTACATGTTTTGAACACTATTATGTTTTGGCATTTTCAATTAAAGAAGCTCCAAGTCTACATATCACTATGGCTTGTCTGGGGCTAATTACCTTGCTTAGAATACATTCTGTCTGTGGCAGACTGATCCTCTTAAGGAGTCAATAACCTGCACCCCACTCACTCTCTTGGATTAAGACACAGAGGCCTTGATTATTTTGAAAATCTGGTTTGGATGATTACATAAAATGCCACGATTGGTCATTAACACCTGAGCCTAAGTTAATTATTCCAATCGCTGGCAAACAGAGCTCCTTTGATAATGGGACACTGTACTGCTCCTATGGTAGGATCAGATATCAATCCACAGTGAATAATTCCTCTTCAGTCAGAACTAGGTTAAGGCTAGCATGTCCCTTGATCACATCCAATAAGTCAGATCTGCACTGGTATTTTTTTATATGTAATATTATGAGTTAAATAACCTTGACGCATTTGGGAAAAGAATGTATAATCTACCAACTCTAGATACTGTTGGGAAAGCAGGAGGGTAATAAGGAATGCTCAACTATAAATAACCCAACGTATTTTAAACAGCTGCAAAGAAAATGGTATCAATCCAGAAAAAGGCATGGGAAACGCAGTGGACAGATGTTAAGGTGGTCGCCATGACTGCCGACTCCTGGTACTCATGTGCTTGTGTGACTCCTTCTCCTTGAGTGTGGAGGGCGTGGGAGTTTCGTCTAACGCTCGACTCTGGGACAGGCGATGGGATGTATGTGATTCCACGTTTGCGACTACAATCCGTAAGGTCGTGCCGTTAGTCCTACCAGTAGACCTGCTCCGGCTGGCTGTGAAGAAGCAAGCTGCCATGTTGTGAGTTGTCACCTGGAGAGGCCCACATGACAAAGAAGATGGCTTCCAGTTGACAACCAGCAAGAAACGGAGCCCATCCGTCCAACAACCCACCAGGACCTGAATGTTGCCAGTGACCCACATGAACTTGGGGTGGGGTCCTTCTCCCGTGAAGCCTCAGATGTGACGCTGGCCACAGAGACGTCTGGATCGCAGGTTTGTGAAACAAAGTAAGTAGCAGTGTGATGCACAAGTAAGGACGTTTCATAGTGGCGATGAGAACAGTTCTCCAAGAACATGAGAAAGAATACAGAGCTTTTCCATACCTGTAAACACCGTCTGAAATACCAGAAATCAAAGCTTCCATGTCCAGCAAAATTGGTGAGTAGGCCTCTGGAAGACGCTTCACTCTCATGGCATTCCAAAAAAAGAGAAAAGTATATCTCCCCTAGTTATGCCTTAAACATCTCTGGGTTTTGAGCTTCCATTCACGTTAACCGTGTGCCCCGTGAACAGCAAGCCAAACCATAACTTAAGACAATCCAGTTTTGGATATGACCCCCATGTTTCACTGGAACACAACAGATTCTTCACTTTAGGAATGTACTTTAATGGCCATGCTCAAAGAACTCCCATAGGTAGAAGTTCCAAAGGGAGGGAAAACTTACAATTAAAAAACTCAAAAACATAAAGAAAGAAACCATCAGAAGTTCAAAGCAACCCTTTGGGGCACCTGAGTGGCTCAGTCAGTTACGTGTCTGACTTCAGCTCAGGTTATGATCTCACGGTTGGTGGGTTCGAGACCCATGTCGGGCTCTGTGCTGACCGCTCAGAGCCTGGAGCCTGCTTCAGATTCTGTGTCTCCCTCTCTCTCTGTCCCTCCCCTGCTCACATTCCGTCTCTGTCTCTCTCAAAAAATAAATATTAAAAAAATAATTAAAAATAACAAAAATAAAAATGAATGAAAAGAAGCAACCCTCCCCTTGTATATTAGATCCAAAGGTATGGAAGAGAATGGAATGATCAAATGAAATGACTAGGCTTAATGTGTTTTAAGCAATAATTGAAGGCATGACAAGGAGAATAAGAGACTATCAAAACTGAAAAACCAAATTAGGAAAATATCCAAAGAGAACGTATAGAAGTGAAGATAGAAGACGCAAAACTAGGATTTTAAAGGATGGAAACAACAATACTAGGAAACACAGCTCAGGAGAGAGAGAGTTCATGAACTAAAATACTGATCTGGATCATTGTGATTCTAACAATGGTAAATTAACTTCTATCACACTAACCTGGTAAACTCCGGGAAAAGATTAGAAGTAACACAATTTGATGGTTCTCAAGACGTCTTAAAAGTAGGGATAAGCTGATAACTCTTGAAAGGAAAGAACTTCACCAAGTTAGATGAAGATTCATACAAGTTTCCCCTACTGATGCTATCTAGTACATGGGATGCAGTGTGGTTAGGAAAAAACGAACAAACCAACAAGAACAGGTTTACTGGCTTTAGGTGCCAGAGGGGCGAGTTTGAGGCTCCCAGGGTAGCTGAAAATTGATGTGGAAGATCTTACAAAATGAAGGAGCCGCAGTGGAGAAGGGCCAGAGCCTCCACACAAAGACCCACAAGTATTAAATGAATTGTGAATGACAAATGTCTGCGAAAGACACCATGGAGCCCCGCAGAAAGCAGCAGTTGGAAGGCTGAAAAAACTGAATTTAGATTTCAGTTACTGCCCACCAGAAGGAGAGCAGAACTTAGATTGACACGTTTTCCAAATTAGAGGCGTGGTAAACGTTTCAGGGTGTCTCGTGTAATCCCCAAAGGTCCACATTTAGAGACCTGTCCTAATAAAGTGCAAGGTTCACTATAAGTGAAACCTCTCCAAGTTCAAGGTAATTGGCCCTGAGTGTAACTGCCTGCTACAGAAAAATTCAATAATCGTCAGGAGACAACAAAAGTCACAGTTTCGGAATGCATCATGTCCAGTGCCTAGGAATACAGTACAGAATAATTAGCAGACATGCAATGAAACAGTAAAATATCATGCATATTCAAGAGAATAGGAGTCAGCGGAAACAGACCTTGAAATTATCAACCTCCTAGAATTAGCAGACAATGAATCACACACAGCTGTGATAAACCCGGTCAAGGGTTTAAAAAGAAAAATAGTTCTAAGGAGTGAAGAGATGAATAATCTCAGGAGAAAAATATACGGTATAAAAAATAAATGTAAATTCTAAAACTGGAAAATACCTGAAATTAAAAAGAAATCAGTGGATGTCATTAACACCAGATTGGAGGTGGCTGGGGAAATAGTCTATGGACTTGAAGACAGATCAATAGGAATTGTCTGATCTGAAGAACAGAGAGCAAAATACATACGTAAAAAAGAGAACAGAGCCATATTGAACTCTGGGACAATATCAAATGGTGGAATGCATATAGGACTGGAATCCCAAAGGAAAGGAGAAATAGAAAGAGGCACATGACATTCTGTTAAAATAGAGTATACACTGCACCATAAAATTGGTCTAAATACACTTCACAGGGGCGCCTGGGTGGCTCAGTCAGTCGAACGTCCGACTTCAGCTTGGGTCATGATGTCACAGCTTGCGCATTCAAGCCCGCGTCGGGCTCTGTGCTGACAGCTCGGAGCCTGGAGCCTGCTTCAGACTCTGTGTCTCCCTCTCTCTGCCCCTAACCCACCTGCATTCTGTCTCCATCTCTCAAAAATAAGTAAACATTAAAAAAAATTTAGAAATTAAATACACTTCTCAGGAAAGACAAAGACGTAAGCGTGAAAAAATGAATATATTGAACTTCATCAATTTTAACAACTTTGGCTCATCAAGACATCATAAAGAGGGATGCCTGGGTGGCTCAGTCAGTTTAACGTCCAAATCATGATTTCAGCTCAGGTCATGATCTCATGGTCTATGAGTTTGAGTGCCAAGGCTGCCTGGAATTCTCTCTCTCCTTGCCTGCACGAGCAAGCATCTCTCGTTTGCATGAGCGCACATGGTACACACACACCCTCTAAATAAACAAACGTTACAAAAAAAAAAAGACACCATAAAGAGAATGAAATGCAGACGGGGAGAAAACATTTGCATATATCAGACAAAGGACTAGTATCGGGAATATATAAAGAATCCCTACAAATCAATAGCAACAAAATAAGCCACCCAAATAGAATGGTAAAAGAATTTGAACAAACACTTCAGAGAAGAATTATTTTGAGACACCAGTAAACACAGGACAAAAAGAAATTGCTCTACATCATGGGGAGTCGGGGGGGACCCTTAATAAGAATGGCGAAGGTCAAAACTGTCAATGCCAAGTGATTGCGAAGCACTCTCCTACATTGCTAAGCTAGAGGCATAAACCTAAGGACGGGTCATTTGGAAACCTTTTAAGTAGAGTGTTACAACGTTAAACTGCACCTTTCCTGTGAGCAAGGATTCTACTCTTACGTATTTATTCAAGACAAATAAAGAGTAAATAATTGGATGACGGTGATTTAAATAATTGAAACAACTGAAGATTGATTACTACAACAACCAAGGTATATTAAAATCTGGGCAGTGACAGGGACACAGTCAAGGCAAAGACAGGGTGAGGGTGATTAGAGTTAAAATAATGTCAAGTTCTTATTTGTTTGAAATAAGAACCAGGAAACGGATCGAATTTTGACTTACTGTATTAAATGCGCTTGTTAAAATGTGATAACCACCACCAAGTGGAAATAGAGTATTTCACTTTCAAGCCAGTAGAGGAAAGAAAATAAATTGGTTTATTTAATTCAAAAGAAAGCAAGCCAAAAGAAGAAAAGCTTAGTCAAGTATGACAAATACATGGAAAGCAGAAAAGCAGAGAGTCCAATTCCAATGTACCAGTAATTACAATCAGGGTTGAATCCAAACCAGAAAGATAAAGACTGTTAAAATCAAACAAAACCAAAATCCTGATTTACTCCGTTTAGGAGAGGCGTATTTAAAATGTAAGTACATGGAAAGACTGAAGGTATAGAATAAGAAATTACAGAATACACTGTTCAAGAGAAATCTGGAGCCATAAGTAACATCTGAGAAAACATGTATTAAGGCAATAAGCTTTATCAACAATACAGAGAGTATACACATGGTAAAAGGAATTCACGTGTTTACTCCTAACAGCATAACTTAAAATATGTTCCTCAAAAAGGAAACGGAGGAGGGGCGCCTGGGTGGCTCAGCTGGTTAAACGTCCAACTTCAGCTCGGGTCATGATCTCGCAGTTCGTGGGTTCAAGCCCTGCACTGGGCTCTGTGCTGACAGCTCAGAGCCTGGAGCCTGCTTCGGATTCTGTGTCTCCCTCTCCCTCTCCCTCTCTCTCTCTCAAAAATAAATAACCATGAAAAATAATAATACATAAATAATACAAATTAAAAATAAAATAAATTGGGGCACCTGGGTGGCTCAGTCGGTTAAGCGTCCGACTTCAGCTCAGGTCATGATCTCATCGTTCGTGAGTTCGAGCCCCACGTCGGGCTCGGTGCTGACAGCTTGGAGCCTGGAGCCTGCTTTGGGTTCTGTGTCTCCCTCTCTCTCTGCCCGTCCCCCACCTCAAAAATAAACAAACATTAAAAAAAAAGAAATGGAGAAAATATTGTAATTATTAAAGTATGGATTTCAGCAGGAAAAAAAAAGACTGATGTATAAGATGTCCTGATATAAGATCTCTAAGATAGCATAATTTAAGGAAAAAAACAAGTCGTACAATGCAACAATTGATAATACATTCATAAGCATCCTCCCCCAAAGAAACCACGTGTTAAAACTGAATTCTTAAAATTTTCATGGTATAAACTTTATTCTGATGAATTGCCTGCTTTAATTAAAAAATCAGAGTCGAACACCTTGTTCCTTTGCTCTTTATACCTTGACAGCTGAAAGCTTCAGACCCAAATGGAATGATTTGTTAAACATAAATGCTTAAAACATTTTTGTTGAGTGCTACCATACCCACAAACTTTTATTTAATTTGCTTCTACAACTGTGTAGTAAGTCACCTCAGCTAACTGACACTCATGCCAATTTAAAACATTACACTTAAGAAGCAGATTGATTGCAGAGGCGCCTGGGTGGCGGTTAAGCATCTGACTTCGGCTCAGGTCACGGTCTCACAGTTCGTGAGTTCAAGACAGGGGTTGGGCTCTGTGCTGACAGCTCAGAGCCTGGAGCCTGCTTCCGATTCCGTGACTCCCTCTCTCTGCCCCTCCCCCCACTCACTCTGTCTCTCTCTCTCTCTCAAAACCAAATAAACATTTTTAAAAATTAAAAAAAAAAAAAAGCAGGTTGATCGCCAACTAGAAATGATAGAAAGTCTATTACAACCCTCTCCAAACACGGGAGGCGCTATCTTACAGAACGAAGGTTGGCAGATACACCCCCCGTGGACCCCATCTGGCCCATCGCTTGTTTTTGTAGGACCCATGAGCTAAGAATGTTTTTTACACTTTTAGATCACTGAAAAAAATCAGAAGAAGAATATTTTCTTCTCTGTGAAAATTATTCACCATTCAAATCATAGCATCCATAAACAAAGGTTGTTGGGAGAGAACAGCCTTCCTTCACGCAGGCACTGTCTACAGCTGCTGTTATTATGCAACAGCAGTTAGTAAGCCCCACTTTGACCAAGGCCATGTGGCCACAGGCCTAAAATACAAGAGAAGTTTGCTGACCCCTGATTTAGAGAAGTAAGAGTTGTGCGGTCTATCGAAATCCTGGAAATACTCGGAACTATAAAGAATTTTTAGAGGAGGTTTGAGTATCGCAAGAATACCTTATGTGTCCTAAAATCTCTTGCAATATTTAGAACTAAATCTCTATTTATGAACTAAAATTTGTCTCTGAATCAGAGCCTCATAAATATAAATAATAATTTCCCGCACGATTAAGATGGATTTCTAATCAAAGAATAAGGCATTGCCTCAAAAGGTTTTGTGACAACCAGTAATCATTTTGGGGGGGAAAAATTAAGGTATATCTCTTTCTCACTCTGTACCAACAGGTAAAATCCAGACGGTTTAACGATTTAAATGTGAAATATGATGTCATAAAAGGACTACAAGAAAATTAAGATTAAAAAATGCATATAACTGTAGAAGAGAGAGGTAGTTCTAAACACGAATAAACAGATGTAAGCCACAAAGGAAAAGACCGAATGGAAAACATAAAAATTTTTCAAAATACCTGTGTATTTCAACAACAACAACAACAACAACAACAACAAACAGAGGGAAATAATATTAGCCACAGGAATACTGAATTTTAAGAGCTGATATATTAATTATTGATCAAGTATCTTTGTCAAAATGATTGGCAAAGAATAACAATGATAAATTAGAGAAGAAATACAACCAGACACCGTACAATGAAAATAGTGCAAATTAAACCACTAACAGAATATTTCTTGAAGCAATACCAACTTGTTTTGGTACGGGTCAAGTTTAGTACCATTTCTGTATGCCGCTTCTTGGACTAACTTCTCTGGGGGGCAAATCTATCTAGCGATCCAAAGACTTAAACAGGTGTATTTGACGTTCACGTAGAGGAACCACCTGTTTATGCCCCGAACTCCTGTTTTCACCTATCCGCATTTCACGGTAAGTCCTTCCATCTCGGAATCATTTGCTGGACACGTCCACTTGGCCATCAATGGAAAGCCAAGAAGAACATGGAGACATATGAAACTAGCGAATCCTACAGGAACGCATACAGTTAAAGACATGCTGTGACAGTTACTTTGTTTTTGGGAGTTTCTGTAGCAAGAGAAATATTTTATATAGAAAGAAGAGAACATATGCCAAGGGCTTGCTAGCCCACTCCTTGAAGTGTATTAAATCAGCTCATCAGTTATCTCTACTCATTTCTGTTTCTTCCCTATCTTCCTCAGCCTACTTTCTCAAATATCTTTTATTCACAGGAAATGCTTAGAACATTTCTTTTTTCAGCTGACTCTAGTTGCTTTAAGATTTATGCATTTGTGTGGAATACAGAAGCGAGATGTGAAAAGATTTTAAAATATGGGCAAAACCAATTTGGTTTGAGTCGTTCTTGCAAAGTCCTTGGACTCAAACCATTATATTGTTTAACGAGACACAAATCTTCCCGGTCATACAGAGACACTCTTTAATTTGTATTTAGAAAATTTAATTCAATGCCTGATTCAGCGCAAGAAAAATGAGTTTGAGCAGTGTGAACTTGGCAACTGACTGGGGATGATAGAGTGGGGTGGGCAGTCAACAAGACAGGAGGGCTTAAAGCTGAAATAAGAGTGCCTCAAATTATGCAGACCCCTTGTCACGATCGAATGGAGGCTTTCCCTGCGGAACTTCTAGGAGGTTACTCCTGTCATGGAGTGATCAAATAAGTGACGTCCTGACTTTCAAAATAATCATGCATCTTTGTGTGCAGGCAAGATAATAAATAAAAAGCGTTTCAAGACTGGCAACTCATTTCTCCAAAATACTTCGCACCATGCTTAAGGAGTCTCCATCCCTATGCGATACTTATTAAGACGATGTTGGGCTTTATCAGTGATCTGATGACTGGCGTGGCTGGTATTTTATCTCATTATATTGCACGGATCTTCCGCCTTCTTTGCGGCTGAAATCGTGGCCCACTCGCCGAAGAGGTGCTGGGATCGGGGTCCTGCTCTTTCCAGCCCTGGCTTGTTTGTCTTACCGGAGAAGAGGTTTGAACCTCACCGGGCGTCATTCCCCTAATGGATCACCCCGCTGCCCCCCAGGCACCCCTTTTCCCTGTGGATTCACAGGCTGGGCTCAAAGGAGAAAGGCTCTCTCAAACATCTAGTTCCATGACGTGAGGACTCGGGCACACGATCTGTTTTGGCTAGAGGCCGATACGATCCAGGCATAAACAGTCAAGGTCTTTCCTCCTGAACCGGTTGGGTACGAAGGTGCAAATCCCCTTGGCGACCCCGCGTGCAGGACGCAGGATGGTTTCCAGGGGCCACTCCAGGGCCTTCTCTCCACTGCTTCCGCTCTGCTCAGGACCTCAGAGAATCCCCACCGCAGCGCTCTGTGTTCATTTCCAACTCACCTGCTTACGCTACAAGACAGGGGCCCAAACTCTGATTTAGCGAATAACTGTTAACTACTGATTATGTGTGAGGCAACTGAGGCTGAGGCATTAGGGGCTCGAACCCACGGACCGTGAGATCGTGACCTGAGCTGAAGTCGGACGCTTAACCGACTGAGCCACCCAGGCGTCCCAGGAGCAGAAGTTTTAAATACAATTCATCCTCCCTCGGGAAATTTCCGATTTCATAGCCAAATTAATGCAAGCACCACAACCAAATTACAGGCTAAAATTCCATGAGCTGCTTGGAGAAGGGGAAGAACTTTTAGTACAGGATTAAACGGATTTCGATTCAGTTCTCTCACTGCCACGTTTTAACATTAGAAACCCGAAATTATACGAAGCTCCTCTATCCACATCCACTCTTTCCTGAGCTGGGAAGTGCAGTGTGTCCTTTTCTCTCTGATACTTTTTCTCTGATACTTTCACGCGATCGGTAACTGAGAACAGTAATCGCCATTATCACAATCCCATCTGTCTGCAAGTTACACGGAGCGAGCCAGGACGGGCGGTTACACTAAAGGGTACAGTTGGTCGTCATTAAAACTGGCATCTTAGGTACATTCTGCCCCTTGTACAAAGTCAAAGTCGCAAATTTATACATGCAGTAAAACTTTATTTTTCAGACTTCAGGACACAATCATTATCACCATCGCTGGACGAAGGCAAAGGCACTTAACCTGTGGCGCGATTAGCTTTAACGGTTCTCTTTAGATCCACCGTAAAATGTGTGTTCCTGTATCCAGGGGGCGAGCGGAGGCCAGAAGTTGTATGTGCAGATGCGGCTGGAGGTAGAAGGGGCCTGCCCCAGCGGAAGTCTCCCCTCTGCTGTGATCCCGGCCTGGGGGAGGCCCAACGCTCCACTGTGGGCAATGCACCTTCCCCTTCCTGCTACAGTCTTCAGGCTCCGTCACCCCAAGGGAACACCCTGGAAGACACCTTTCTGCCGTCGCCCTGCCTCCAGAAAGGAAGGATGCTCCCAAGACCTCCCAACGCACACACCAAAGAGCCTCAAAGACAGGACTAGCCTTTGCTTTTCTGTTCCATTTAATCTGCCAGATTAAAATATGGCGGTTGTCAGGTTAATTACTGCTTGCTTTTTCCTAGTCAGAATTTCCCACTGCGTTTCCCGTAGTCCTTCTTCCCCAACGAGACAAAAAACAGAAGAGCAATATTACAAAGCAAGACAAACTTGTCCTGCCTCACAAGACATCCTTGTGGAGATGCTGTCACCGTGGTCCTGGGAATTTTGTGGAAATGCAAATTCTCAGACCCTACCCAACATCTACTGAATCCAGACCTCGGGGGAGAGGCCAGGCAGCTGGTTGCACAAGTCTGAGAACCACTGGTGTTGGGTGCTGGAAGTTATTCAAAAGCTACTAACGCCGTGAATTTAATTCCCCAATTTCCAGCAGGGGAGAATTTCATTTATAAGCTCAAACAACGACAGCAATACTATCACATTATTTTAGTGTAAGCTAAAGCAAATGTCGTCTTCCAGGTAGATCAGCGATGGGCAAAAGGTAGCCTCTGGGGGAACCTGGGTGGTTCGGTCGGTTGAGCGTCCGACTCTTGATCTTGGCTCAGGTCATGATCTCACAGTCCCTGGGTTCGAGCCCCGCGTCA
This sequence comes from Prionailurus bengalensis, assembly GCF_016509475.1. Taxonomy (NCBI): domain Eukaryota; kingdom Metazoa; phylum Chordata; class Mammalia; order Carnivora; family Felidae; genus Prionailurus; species Prionailurus bengalensis. The sequence goes on along the minus strand of NC_057348.1, from coordinate 164,849,431 downwards.
GGGTCTGTGCAGACAGCTCAGAGTCTGGAGCCTGCTTCAGATTCTGTGTCTCCTTCCTCCTCCTCTTCTTCCTCCTCCTCCTCCTCCTCCTTCTTCTCTTCTTCTCTCTCTTTCAAAAATAAACACTAAAGGGGCACCTGGATGGCTTAGTCGATTAAGCATCTGACTTCAGCTGAGGTCGTGATCTCACAGCTCGTGAGTTCAAGCCCCACGTCGGGCTCTGTGCTGACAGCTTGTAGCCTGGAGCCTGGAGCCCGGAGCCCGCTTTGGATTCTGTGTCTCCCTCTCTCTCTGCCCCTGCTCCTCTCTCTCGCTCTCTCTCTCTCTCAAAAATAAACATTAAAAAATTAATAAAAGAAAGTGGTCTCTGATGTTTCAAACACAGCCATTGACCATTTTTCTTGTTAGAGTTTTTGGAAGAGCTTCCCACTTCTTGTACCAAGAAACCCAAGTAGACTGAGCTGAAACCTACTTGATACTCTATCAAGTTCCACTGCCCTGAATGTGGTCTCTGCCATTTCAATCAGCCCACGCTCTCGGCAACTCGGACATCCTTTGTTACGCGGTGTCTTGGGCACTTATTTTCTGTTTCTCTTTATCTCTAGCTTGTTTGAGCAATAGCGGTATCATAACATAATTCTCACTTCTTTCTGCCTGACTCAATCAGGGCAGACTTGGTCTCCAGGTCTGTAACTGCCTGCTAATTGTCATCGGCGTCTGTGGTCCAGAGTCACCGACACGCAGAAGAGTCGCTGCCGTTCGGCAGATGGACTTCTACCCAGCATCCAGCTGCTGGGATTGCGGGCTCTGACCTCAGACACTTGGCTCAGCGCTCCGTCTGCCTCTTGGACTGGGGAGCCAGGAAGAACCCCTATGCCCAGTGAGACGCCTGCTTCCCATTCTTCCCGAGGACCCCCAACCACCTCTAGAGTGACCAATATGAGGACTGCGGCTTAAAGTGTAGACACATTTTCCCGTCCATACTTGAGAAATTTCATATTGACCGCCCCCCCCCTTTTTTTTTTTACTGCAGCTCTGTATAGATCTTGAAATCTGGGATTGTGATACCTCCAGTTTTGTTCTTCTTTTCCAAGATTGCTTTGGCTGCTCTGGGTCTTTTGTGGTTCCACACACTGGCCCTATTTATTTCACCCTCCAAGACTGCCCTGGCCTTTCTTCTCCCAAGTAGCTCCCTTCCAGAGCTGGCTTTGTTAATACCCACTTGGGATGCAGGTGGTAGAATCTTATGAGAACTACAAAGAGCTATAAAAGTGCATGCTATTCGGAAAGATTATCATGGGCCCTTTGCACGTTGAATAAGACAGCAGAAAACTGGTTCTGTATTGGCGCTGAAATTTACTTATTCCGGGTAGAAAAAGTGTTTTAAATTAACACGTTTCCTGGAGGGGTAGCAGGGCATGAACATGAGCTTGGGTATCAGACAAACTTGAGTCCAAACCCTGCAGCTTACTATTTTTCGGCCAAGGCCATGCGGCTCAGCTGCTGAAGCAGTCCGAGCCTCCTTTCTCAAAAAGCGAAACTTGAGGTCATCATCTGCTTTGCACGTTTGCAGCGCTTCTAAATTAATCTTTGCAACATGCATGGCACACAGCTGACAGCCAACGGTTCACGGTTCCTGTGAATACTCGGATGTTTAAAAAACCTTTGCTGGAGATTGAAAATTATGCTGCATCTACTTAAAACTGACAGCTTCCACAGTCGGGGAAAGAAAACAGCTGAAACGGTCTCATTTTCCTTGAGGTCAAACCCTGTTTCAGCTTCCAATGTTTAAAAGTGATTATGCTCTAGGGGCGCCTGGGTGGCTCAGTCCGTTAAGCGTCCGACTTCGGCTCAGGTCATGATCTCGCGGTCCGTGGGTTCGAGCCCCGCGTCGGGCTCTGTGCTGACAGCTCGGAGCCTGGAGCTGCTTCCGATTCTGTGTCTCCCTCTCTCTCTGCCCCTCACCCACTTTCTCTCTCTCTCAAAAATAAACAAAAACATTTTGAAAAGTTAAAAAAAAGAAAAAGAAAAGAAACCCTATCAACTCCTATCTTCTGACCTCATTGTTTCTCAGAAGATAACTAGGATTCGGATGTGTTCACCCGGCCGAGCTCCGGAATTCATGACCTGAAACCAAACACCGATAAACCCCAAACATCTAAATCTACACTTGTACTTTTCCTCCCTGGGACCATAATATGCTGCATTTGGGGAGGGGTGAATCCTGGCAGGCACCAAAGTTTTACGGGAAGTATTAAGAGAAAACCCATAAAATTTCTAAAATTTAATCCACTGTTTCTTCTATCAAGTGGAAAAAAAATGCCATAATTCTATTTTTGCAATAAAGCACCTTACCGTAAACAATAGGGGTCAGTTTCTACTGTTAAGGAAAACCAGAAAAGGGAAGTTATGCAACGTCCCTTCACGGAGGCATATGTAACTTCTAAACACACGTTGCTCTGGCTGCTTTAAAATCAGAGCAAACTGCTATTTTAGCTGAAGTTTAAACAGCAGGGTGATGTACAGGTCTGGAATGTTCTACTCTTTCCCCCCACCCAGTCACCCCCGTAAATGCTCACGTTAGCTTTGACAGATAACACTGCCCGTGTTTTCTCTCTAAACCTTGGGCCACGTGCAACAAATGCGAAATAGCCTTGAGCCGAGAGCGGAGGTGCAAATTTTTGCTCGGTCGATCTGTACTGGCCTCCAGCAAGGCAAACCTCTCTCTTCCAGTTTCTGAAGTCCGTAACGCCGTGGAGAGTACAGACATAAGCGTGCATATCATAACAAAGCCCCGGCACCAGCTGGTGGTCTTTGGAGGCCATATGAGGAAGAGGAGACAGTGCCGAGCTGGAAGGAGAGGACAGACACGAGGCGGTGTATTAGCCCGAGCCTGAAGCCAACTGCCAGCACCGTGTCCTGCAGCCACCCACGTTTCCGACCCGCACCTCTCCTGGGGTGTCCCAGCCTGCAGCCCTCACTGGCCGTGGCCCAGCAGCAGGTGCCGGGTTGCACCGCCTCTCCGACGGCTGTGACAGGGATACTCAGAGCCAACGATCGGGGACGGCAGCTTTTCCCAAGGGCTGGTGGCCAGCATCCTGCCCCCTAACCCCGCCTTGCCCCTTCAACGGTCAGGGCTGCGCTCACGGCAACGGTCGGACGATGTTTTCGTGTGCCGGCGTGATTTCATTCCCGAGGTTATGTTGAGCACCTAACACCAATTCCGGACTGCGAGGACTCCCAACTGGGTGTCAGTGGATCCCTCCTCTTTTGCAGAACGGGTAAGAGAGCAGAAGCCGCTGCTGTGATAACTCTGCAGACCACCTGATCACGTGCTATCCAAAGCTTCTTCCGTGGGACCCGAAATTCTACCTTGAAAGCGCGCGGTTCATTAAATTGGATCTATGCATAGAATACATACTGAAGCGGGTTAACCAAATTGCTAACAGGAGGCCCGAATTTAAAATGTGCAAAGCAAAAAAAATTTTAAAATACATAGATCCTTCTTCCCTCCGCTCGTGAAGCTTCAAGTGGTGTAATTCTGAATTCCAGTAGAGGGCAAGCTTAGTCTTTTCGTTTCCTAGGTATTCGCATTATTCCAGCACGACAGCTGTTCTATTTAAAACGGTTTCCTATATTGCCCACCAGTCCTTAAAAGCCACATGGGCATTAATCATACCCCCCACTAAATTACTTGTCAGGCATTTTGTTAAAAATCATATTACAAAGGAAGGAAATTGACGAGGAACAATATGTTACAAAGGAAGGAAAGTGACGAGACAGAAATAAATTGTTTCCTTCCATTAGTCCACCTCTGGATTCATTAATGTGGTGACTACTTACGATCTGTTTTCTGCAGATGTAACGAGAATGGGGTCAGGTCACTTTAGTCAAGGGAGGGAAGTTCCTGCCCTTGCCAATCTCTCGTGATCCCAACGTCATCAGTCAACAGGGACGCTGCACTGTATTGCGTTGCTAGGAAATTTTGAAGAGTGCTTTCCAATGGTTTTTGTAGGACGAAAATACAAATGTTCCACTTTTACCTCCTTGAAATTTATCATTAAAATGCAGCTCCTTCATTTAACTGAATTTATTTGCCATATCACCTCCCTGCATGAAAAGAGGCACTCTCTTTTCTTGCTCAGAGTTGTTCATTTATCCAGCAATTATTCGACATGCAAAGGTACCAAAGTATGATTAAAATTCTGAAGGTCTAGTAAATACCACTGGCCCACAGATCACTGCGAAAATGGCCCTTAATGTTGGTGAACTTGTTTCCTCAACTGACAAATGCAGATAAAAATGCCTGTTCTGGCCACTTCATAACATTACCCTAAGAATCCAACATGTGGGGAGTGCCCGGGTGGCTCAGTCCGTTGAGCGTCTGACTTCGGCTCAGGTCATGACCTCGCAGTCCGTGAGTTCAGGCCCCACGTCAAAGCCCTGTGCTGACAGTTCAGAGCCTAGAGCCTGCTTCAGATTCTGAGTCTCCCTCTCTCTCTGCCCTCCCCCCACTCGCACTCTCTCTCTCTCTCAACAATAAACATTAAAAAAAAATTCTAAAAAAAGAACCCAACATGATAAACATTTGTGAAAAGTTATGTTCACCAAAAACTGATGAACAATCCCAGTGATTCCTTACAAGAGACATGCTGCTAGGCTCTATTTTATTTAATGATTTAACCTTTAGAATAACCGAGCAAAGTGGGTGTTCTTAACGTCATTTAACGTACCAAGAGACAGACTCAGGAAAGGGAACCACAGGAGGGTTAAGCATGTTGATGTTATTATCGGAGAAAGATACTAACTCACCATTGCTTTCTACGATATCCTTTCATATGTCTGAGGAGATGGGGTATACTCATACTATTAACCAATAAGCCAAGAGTTTAAGATACAAGGAGAAAGCACAGTAGACAACTTAAGACAGTGTGTGGCTGAGAAATCGCCACGGTCCAATGAGCTCCACTGGGTCCTGAAGGAAGCAAAGTGGACAGACACCGTGTCCTGTGGTCCAGCTGCTGAGAGACGATGGTAGATGGGAACACTGCAGAAATACTCTGGTAGGTTGAGGATTTCAGTGGGTATTTCAGTCTGACCGCAGACTTACTTATAAGGCAGATGTACAACACAGATAAAATCCCAAGTACGTGGCATAGATTCCAATGCCAGACTAGAGAGTGGGACTCCTGTTCCTACTGGGTATATTCCAGGTTAAATCTTAAGTCTATATAAATATTGTCCCCACGCCCCTACAAAAGAAATATTAATTTTTAGATAGCGTATGACGTGGGTAGGTTTGGGGAACGAAGGACTGGAGACAGATCCAGTCAGAAGATCGTTTCCATCAGCGACACTGGTGAACTCCGGCGAACCCCACTTTGCGATATGGGTGCACTTCTACTAAAGCATTCGTGAGAGAGGAATACTCGAGGAGATCATTAAATCGGTTGTTTAATATTGCCTTGAGAGATGCCAGGCCTCAATCAGAAAAACCAAACAGCTCAAATCTCTAGCCAAGCGTCGAAGATGAGTTCTAAGCTTTCCATACAAGACAAGGGAAAATTAAATGCTCCTTAGCTGCACCACGTTGATAATGAAGCAAACACATCTGCCATGAGCCTGCAAGGGCGTAAGAAGAAGGGCTTTGGGACTATGACAGTTCCACGGAGAACCACTTTCTTTGCCCCAATCCATGTGCCTCTTGGAAACAGAACAATAAAAATGATTCCAAAAGTCTGTATAAGGAAATAAAGTCACTTATGCTTACAGGTGTATGTTACCTTTGGAATAATAATGATGCACTAATTAGGAAAGAAAGATCAATCATTTCTAAATAGAGGACACTATATCTGTCCCATACATCCCGTATTTCTACAGCATCCTACTGGTCAGATGTAATCCTTCACTCTGGGTCATTCGCTCACAACTTATTCCTATACCCCTGGCCCCTGCTCAATGTTAATGTTTCTGTGTTCAGTAATTCATTCCATAAAAACTTTCCTTTACTCTAATGTGGTTTGTGAAAACGCAGAAAGAAAGTTAAATCTAAATCAGTTATATTTATGGACGCTAAGTGAATCCAATGAATCCAGAACAGCTTACTTAAAAAATGCTAATCAATTTTTCATTCCACGGAAGTAAAACAGCCAGTATTTAATAAAATGACTTCTATGTTCTCTTTTGCCTAAAGATCGTTGGCCAAAACATGTGAAATGTACCCTAAGCTATTGTTCGACCCTCATGCAAGACCATTTCTTGAGTCATAAGGACGTTATCTTTGGAATGAGGTAAGACGCTACCTGGAATGGACATGTTTAATACAACGTCTTCCAGGGCCCCCAAACCATCATCCCCAAACATATGCACAAGAATGTCTGAACGACAGCCAACCTGAAAATCGACAGAAGGAGAATAGACACTTCCTTCCACCAACCCTT